>NW_015090882.1:2103596-2169378 GCF_001431845.1 Calidris pugnax
AGTCCCAGCTCTCTCAGTCTCTCCTCATAAGGGAGATGCTCCAATCCCTGAATCATCTTTGTAGCCCTACGCTGGACTCTTTCTAGTAGTTCCCTGTCCCTCTTGAACTGGGGAGCCCAGAACTGGACACAGTACTCCAGTTGTGGCCTCACCAGTGCAGAGTAGAGGGGCAGAATGACTTCCCTTGACCTGCTGGCTACACTCTTCCCTATACAACCCAAGATACCATTGGCCTTCCTGGCCGCAAGAGCACACTGTTTACTCATTGCCATTTTACTGTCCACCAGGACCCCTAGATCTTTTCTCTTCTTTTCTCTTTCTTTTTTTTTTTTTTTCCTTTTTCATTATTTATTTATATTTTTTATTAAAGTAGTTTAGTCTTTTTCTAAACTCATAGGTTTTTTTATCCCCCTCTTCCTCTCCTCTCTTTTCCTTAGGCGGGGAGGGGCCATCTGTCGTTCTGGTTGGTCAATTTGGTCAAAACCACGACAGCGAGTATGGGCAGGAGGGATGGAAAAGGTGCACCTCCTTTGCTCAGGATGCAGCCTTACACATCTAAATTGATCTCCTGGCTGCTAGCAAAATGAGAAATGGATGTGAAGGCAGTTGCTAGAACAAAATGACACCCCTCCTTTTTCAAGCATAGCAAACAGGATCAGCTACCTGTACTGCAGTCAGGGAATGGTGCCGGATTCTCTCCTCAAAGTAACCCATCACTCGAGGTGCTTGGTTTTTTTTAATTAAGATAGCTTATATATATTGGGAGGCTCTTTGTTTGAGAGTAAGACACTTTATAATTCTTATACAAGAGCCAGAAGCTGCAACGTGCCCTATGGTCCAATAGATTCTTTCACTGCCAGATTTTGGTGCATTCCTGTGATCAAGTTTCCTCTGCAGAGAGTGACCACCATTCATCCCTAATTCTCCCAATATAAATATTGTCTCAGAAGTCCGTGGCCTTGACCTGAGTTGTTTTCAAACAGGAAGGTGGCATTTTTTTCGGATGGGGATTAAGTCTAGCAGAAACTCATAGCTCAGTTTCTAAGCACCAAGTATTTTTTGCAGGCAGGAAGGTAAGTGGTAATCATTGAGATGCAACAGTGTCTATTTTTTTCCTCCCCATTGAGCTGCTAACTAGGAAGAGCATCTGTCTGAAATTTGGCACAATCAGTGCTTCATCCTTAAAGGGCTTAATTATGGTGCTTGAATTACTGTAAATCTCTCTATTGATTTGGAATAAAAATGCCTCCCTCAGTCTCATCTAGTTCCTTCACACAATTATGCATAGCTTTCTCTTATCTTTAAGAATATATAATTTCAGTGTGAAATTTCTGACACACTGTCTCATGTGTCAGACAGCTGACAGGCTGCCAAGCTTGTAAATTCTTCTGGCATTCATTGAGAGACTGGCATTGTACCTATTTCATGAGCGATGATTTGAATGTTAATGCTGCTACCTAACATCAAGACAAGATAGTAATATTAAAAAGAGAGTGTTTTCCATCCTCTGCAAAGACTCTATTTTTTCCAGGATTACTAACTTTAACTAGGAACATAGGGGTGGCATAAGTGAGGAAAAAAATTGAGTAGATAAGGAAGCATTTAAATGCCTGAGCACTTCATGTAACTACCTTATTTTTTCTTTCCTTAGGCTGAAAAGCACTTCGCTTCATGTATAAGAGGTTATTCAAGATTACAGTCAGGTCACTACAGCTATTAAAGTTTATATTAGATTTAAACTCTCCAGTCTCACCTATTCCCCATCCCCAATCCAAGCCTTTCTTTTTTCATAAGGGGATGAATGTTAAAAGTGCAGAACCCGATCTTGTTTATATCCTAGCTGTGAGAAGCTCTTTCTTCCAATGACCTCAAGAAATAGAGTCCTTCTTTTTTTTTTTTCTTTTTTGTAGCTGTCATAAGTTTAAAGGCTTGTTTGGTATTCTTTTTCATTGGGTTGGATTTTTTATTTTTGGTTTTTTGTTTCTTTCAAGTATTCCCTGTGAGTCAATTATCAGCAATTAGCTATATACAGCTAGGCTTTGATCAGCACTTAACTCTACTGTTCCTTTGAGAGCACTGAAGCGTTTCATATTCTGCATTAATTATAAAAGGAAGTATTTGTTTCTCTTCCTTAACAGGTGAAATATAAGCATGGCTCATAAAATTTTCATGAAAGTGATAGCTTAGGCCAGCATGACTAATACAGGAGCAATTCTTGTCTGGAGTCATAATGAGACCCAGTGTCAGACAGACCTTATGACCAGGAATTAAAAGACAGATGAGTTCAAGTCTTTGATGGATGGGGATGCCCTAATGTGCTGCAAATCAACTGGAAATTTGGCAGAGCAAATGTTCAAAATACTATTTCTGAGACAAAAGTTGCTGAAGTTAAAACTGCAGATGAACAGAGCCCAAAAGTGATCCTAAAGGTCTGCTGTCCTTTTAAAAATAAGGAATAGGAATCTGTAGCACACAAGTACCAGTTAGTAAATTTGAAAAGTGGTTTGGTCTTGCCTTCTCACTACTTTGTACAATTACTTCCTTCTGTGCAAAAGAAAAGTGTAAAAGTTACTATTGGGAAATGACCAACCGACGGTGTGGGAATATGTTCCCTGTTTTTCCTATTTCATCCAGGATTGATCCGGGGGAGTGTAAGCTGCAAGGACGCATCTCCTAATCAGGCACAAGTTTTTCTGTCCCTTTGCTAGGAAGACTGTTTTTTAAGACCAAAAGAAATAATATTGTACCGTCTTCTTGGAACAAGCCATTCATAAAACTCCATTCCTCCTCTGCTTAAGAGTACGGACAGCAAAGTTTGCGTGTGGAAGGAAATAAAAGGGCTAACAACAGAGCTGATTCAGAAACAAGTATCTTTACTGATTGGGTTGTCAGCTCTGGTGTCTAGAGGTGTGAATTTGCAGTTCATTGACCATAGAAGCATTCAGCGAATTTTCTCCCAACACAGCCATTGTTTATTTTTGTCATTTTCATTGTTCACTCCAAAATTCATGCTTTTATAATAGACACATCCAACTACTCTTTCTTCTATAGTCCCCACTTTCCCACACTGTCCCAGGCATTGGCATACAGAAGGGCTGTTCAGGGGACAATGTTTCTATTAAGCCATCATTTCAGACGTTTTGTTTAATTTATATTTATTTCACATTGGAAGAAAAAGAGACAATTGGAGACCCTTCACACCAAAAATGTGAAAACACGGGTTTTGTGTTCTCCATCATCTCTGCACATGTCTCTCTCTCTCATCAGAACTCACCAGTAACTGTCAGTAAAAATACTTGAGATTCAGTGAAAAATTCTTAGGGGGGAAAAAAACCACAATCCTTCAAAATGTTTTTGATCTAGCAGAACATACCCGACAAAACTTGGTTAAATAACTGGTCCAAATAGCACTGATGCATTGGAGGACTTTTTGTCATTTATGAAGGGTTTTTTTCTGCTTTGGTTTCCTCCATATCCTTCCCAGCCAAGAAGGTTGCAAAGGATTGAAGAAAGTGGTGGATTTTGATCCAGTGTTGCAAATTTCACGTTCCAAATAATTTGCATTATTGGTAAAGTGAAAAGTCGTAATTTTTCCTCTAATCTGCATGTCTGTTCTGGTAGTTTCAGAATTGCTGTGTGGGTGTACTTTTTCCAATATTCTGCACCAAAAAAATTATGGTCTATGACTTCTATGTCTATGTCTATGACTGTGAAGACTTCTATTTCCATATAGACAGAACAATGGTTCATATTAGGGATATACTTGTAACCCTCAAGCACTAGAGGTGAGGCATCACCAAATAATTCAGGCAGTAATGTTGGACCCCATATAGCATGCTAGCACAAAAAATACCTTTTACAAACAATATGGTTAGTAATATCTTTTAAATATTTTGCAGATGGGTAGGTGTGGTTTTTTTTTTTTTAACTTGGAAGTGTTTAATATTAAAAATAACTTCAGCTAAATTCTCAGTTCTATACTTAAGCTGATGTCAGTGGTTCTTTAAGTAAACTCTGTTAACAGATTTTAATGTTAAACATTCCTCCCTCAGAATCTGCTGTCAAATGCCTTAGAAAAGCAGGAGTAGGGGTACTTTTCCTCCTATCTCTGTGCTCAGCTTGAAGAAATAGGGAAAAAAATAAGTTGTATTTAAAAAAAAAAGTAGGAACTTTCAAAGCAAAGTTTGCCCTTTCATCATAAAAAGACACAGCATTTTTAATACTGCTTCAGATTTTTTTTCATCTTTATCTTGATGGCTGTAGTTTACTTGTCAAGGGAGTTCTTCACAGAGCCCCAGGCAGGAGGAGAGTGGTGGGTGGAACGGGCAGAGACCGTGGGGTGGAAGGAGGAAGGGTGACTGGAGTTTACAGGCTGTGGTGTTCACCTTTGATGGAGGGCTGTGTAATGAGTGGTTTTACTGCTGCTCTATCATTTCTTGTGCGTGTGTGGAGAGTTTCTCTTGTGATCCAGTCCCTTCAGGAAGTTGAATGCAACTGTGACTGCACATTAGCTTCTACTATCAAGACTCAGGCAATTAGTTTCTGTACTTACAGTAGGTAGTAATGTGTGCTCTGTAATTTAAAACCGTAGCAGTGCAGTCTCACCTGACCAGCAAAGTTGACATAATTTGACAAAATGAAGCCAGAAAGCTTGCTTTTGTTTTCCTCTGTGTTATGGTCCTGTGGAGAAAAAGATTAGTGAATGGATCTAGTGTCCAATGCTTTCCCAAAATTCTAGGGTGTCAGTGAGTGCACTCTTTGCAAGCTTGGTTCTTGGATGCTTGGCTGCGAAATAGAATTGGGAAGAAATGATAGTTCACATCTTTGCTTTCTTTTGTTCTCTCACTGTTCTACTTTTAATCAATGTCTTGCTTGCTGGGGGTTTTATATACCTTGTGATCACCGGATCCAGTTGTTACGGTTGCTTCAACTCTCTACAATCTCTTGTAGAGAGTTGTACTCTCTACAACTACTTGAAAGGACACTGTAGAGAGGTTGGGGCTGGTCTCTTCTCACAGGTAATTAACAATAGAACGAGAGGGAACGGCTTCAAGCTCCAACAGGGTAGGTTTAGACTGAACATTAGGAAGGAATTCTTCACAGAGAGAGTGGTCGGGCATTGGAACAGGCTGCCCAGGGAGGTGGTTGAGTCCCCATCCCTGGCTGTGTTTAAGGGTCGTTTAGATGCGGTGCTGAGGGACATGGTGTAGGGGAGGACTTTGTAGAGTAGGGGAGATGGTTGGACTCGATGATCCCAAGGGTCTCTTCCAACCTCAATGATTCTATGATTCTATGATTCTGTATTTCCTACTTATGTGAAAACCCAGCTGGTCCTAATAATGGGAGAGCTCCTTTCAAAATTGTGGACATCTGTAAAGCTGAAAGGTCACAGGGGCCTTGCTACACATGTTAGTTCGAGGCTGAACAAACTCGTTTTCCAGCATTTCACAGGTCTCATCCATTGTTTGTTTTAGACCTGTCGTTACTCTCACCATTCCTTTTTTGGAGCAAATCTAAACTGTATCTTCTGCAGAGCAATGAAGACGGCGAAGGTTCTAGAGAGCAAGTCCTATGGGGAGCAGCTAAGGGAACTGGGGTTGTTTAGTTTGGAGAAAAGGAGGCTGAGGGGAGACCTTATTGCCCTCTACAGCTACCTGAAGAAGGTTGCAGCGAGATGGGTGTCAGTCTCTTTCCAAAGCAGCAAGTGACAGGAAAGGCCTCTTGTGGGTGCTAGGGGGGATTTAGATTGGATAGTATGAAAATTTTCTTTACTGAAAGGATTATCAAGTATTGGAAGAGGCTCCCCAGGGAAGCAGTTGAGTCACCATCCCTGGAGGTATTTAAAAGATGTGTAGATGTGGCACTTGGGGAGATGGTTTAGTGGGACTTGGCAGTGTTAGGTTTATGGTTGGACTGGATTATCTTAAAGGTCTTTTCCAACCTAGATGATTCTGTGATTCTACCATTCCTTTGTAGCGTGATGTATTTTAATTAAGACTCGCCCACTCAGTAAAGAAATTCAGGTAAAAAAAAAATTGTTTCCTGTGGCTTCTATGTAACGCTTCTGGGAGGGTATGTAAAAATGAGATTTGCCTTTTACTATATACTTCTTAGTACTGCTCTCTAGTAGAAAAGTCTTCCCCTCTGGTTTTTGTTTTCCCCTTGCCTTTACTGAATAGCCTTCTGCTCATTTCTCTGTCCACACCCACTTTCTGGGCCACTTTTCTACTTTATCATGGTCATTTTGCATTTCAATTTTCTGAATTTGCAAAAGGCTTTTATGTGGGATCCATTGTGAAAACTCTCCCTCTGAAAATGGCAGACGCAAAATCACACCTACGATAATGAAGGAAAATTATCATTCACTGTGTTAAATCAACCACATCTGTCATATTTAACAACTAATAGCAATTGTGGTCTGTTTATCCAGTCCCATCTACCCTTTCCATTCAGTGAGTGCTGCTGTGTTGCAGCTGGCTGTTGCAATGACCGTGTTGAGCGTGCCAGATGACAGCAGATCTCCTACTGCATTTTTGTGGTCATCTAAAATTTCATATGTCATTAAAATGAGGGCCAAAACATGGATTTTGCCTGCAGTGAGTCTTTAATCATCCTTTTAGGTCCTTTAACCCCATTTATCCTGAGACTATAACAGAAAAGTTGATAAGGGCAAAACATAAATTTAGATTCTGTAGATTTACTCTGTGGTTATTGAAACTATGGGCTCATACACAGCAGCCCATGAAAGAGACAGCAAAGTATGCTGTGCCCTTTCATGCAAGTTAGCTTCAGGAGGATGGTGTTGGAAGCAGACCTGATGGCCTGCTGTGGGAAGACAGGGTGCAAAGAACAGCATTGCCCAGCTTGGATTCTGGAAGGGAACCAGATGAAGTGATGTTCCTATGCCACAGATGAGCTTGGCATTTCCTGCTGCAGTTCAGTCTGTCCCTACACTAGCTGTAGGGTTTAGGAAAATGTCTTTGGTGCGTCCTGACAGCAATCTGATGGCTCTGTGCCACAGCTGCAGAGGATTTCAGGGAACTGACAGCATGTCTCCTGGGCCAATATGTAACTGTTTTCCAGGATATATTAAAAAGCCCTTTGCTCTGTTCTTCATGTTTTGATTCGCACAAACGAGACCCTGGTTGCTCAGAGAAAACTAGGGAAGATTCAGAAGAATCTCCTAAGGTAAGGAGATTGACCAGTTACCAGTACAGTCCCCAAACCAGATGGGAGTTAGCTGTTCAAAAGCAATTTTTATAGACCAGGCAATAACGGAAAATTGAATACCCTTATTCATGGCCTCAGCTAACAAATTAGGTAGCACAGTATCTGGACCAGAACCCCAGCATCCTCCCAACACCCACCTTACATTACATTCACAACCCACTTGCTGTCCACATGGGCTTTACAGGGTAAACTACACAGAGTAACTGCAGCTCTGTGGCACCTCTGCTGTGGGCAAGTCATGATTTGAAGCTGTTGAGGTACAAGTATCAGGCAGCGCAAAAGGGCTTGCTGAGACATGTAGTTAGAATTAATGTCAGAGGGATAATGGAAGAATCTCAACAGAAAAGAGGTGTTCTCAGCTGTGACAGAGAAATGAAGGCACACGCTTGTCCATTAACAACTCACCCTGTACTTCATCTGCATATTACAGCCACACGAGTTAGTTATTACACCACTGGGATTTACATTCCCATGATACATAAGTCATTACTAAAAATAATAATTTTATCTGACCAGTCATTTTAAAACATTTTAGGAGTTGCTCTTTACAATCTATGAACAGCACTCTGCAGTCTTCTGTGCTGGTAGAGCATCAGTATTATTGTTGCCCCTTTGTCAGCCTGCTCTAATGTGTTCTTTACTCGTTTAGTTCCTGAATTTCAGCACTGATGGAAGAAAGAATCTTGTTAATTGTCTTCTTGACAAAGTTGCTTAATATTGCCAAGGAATGTGACCGTAGTAAGGTCAGAGACGAGTCACCATGTGTTTGAGTGACATAACTGCTGTCTGAAATAGCTGCTCTTGGTGCCCACTGGTGACAGTACGGTGTTGTTAAGCTCACCTTGGAGGGTCAAGGAATACATTCCCTTCTGCCTCATTGCTGTGGCAGGAGTTACCTTTTGCAGTTCTTAAATCTCTGGTCTGTAGCTGTCTCTGATCATTTGAGAAGTTACTGCTGTCCAGAAGAAT
Organism: Calidris pugnax; assembly: GCF_001431845.1. Classification (NCBI taxonomy): domain Eukaryota; kingdom Metazoa; phylum Chordata; class Aves; order Charadriiformes; family Scolopacidae; genus Calidris; species Calidris pugnax. Next base: position 2,111,796 of record NW_015090882.1, read on the forward strand.
TTAAAGGAAGCTTCCACCTAAAAAAGATAGTAATGAGTTCTTTTCTTCCTCCTCTATCTATCGTTCAGTAATGCATTCAGTAAAAAACTGGTATAGATGCTTCTGCAGCAAAAGGTATTCTATAACACCACATTTGGCTGAGATTTTAGATAGAATTTTTCAGTCCAAACAAACCTTCATAGTACAAAAGCAGGTCTCCTGCTGACACGAGAGTAACAGAGCAAAGATTCATGAGTTATGGCAGTAACATCTGCCAACACTGCTGTAGGTGCTTTAAAAAAAAAAGATTCATGAGCGTCTAAGTGCCTTTTTTAACTCCCTCACTCCTGGTTCTCCAGCAGTTGCAGCAGAGCACAACTTCTGCTATGTACAATCCAATCTGATGGTGACCTCCTGTTGAAATATGTTGTCCCCTGACCCCTGTCCCCTGACATGTTCCAATTTCCTCTTTGTCAGAGATAAGGGTCTCAGGGTGAGTCACATCTGCTTGTTGATCCAGTGAACTTCTTCCTGCGTGCGTGTGATGACTAGATGCGATGGAAGGCAGGCTTGACAGAGGCATCAGGGGCAGCTTTCAGACAAGATGAAGGATGTAGCTTCACATCATGCTTCATGTTCTTGATTATCCTGCGGTGTACTTTGGACATCATAAGCCATGGTCTTCCATATCTGCCAGGAATCCACTGTCCCGTGGCCATTGTGATGTGGCAGCTTGGGTGGGATCATGCTGCCATGAACAGCCTTCCTCTTCCTTCACAATTCACTAGTGCTAAGGTCCTTAAACAACATTTTAAATATAATATTCAGCTGTAAGGGAAGGGGGAAATGTGACCATTTCTGGTTTTAAGATTCCTTGTGTGGGGACACAGGAGAGCAACTCCAAACCATGTGGCAGGTGGTAGGACTTGTTAACTGCCTGTGGTGCTGCTCCTGTTGTGAGGGGCCTCCTTGTGGGTTAGAATGGCAGAGAGCAATTTCCTTGCAATTTGGCAAATTATTGCTTTTCTGCATAGTGTTATTTGATCGTAGGATTTTCCTTGAGGTGCAGGGAGAGCAGGTTTAAAGTTAGGGCTTATTGTCCCTCTGCCAGCCCTTCCCTTTCAGCGCTGCGAGGATAATATTATGGGCCTTGTGCCAAAGTGTCTCTGAAGGAAACATTCATGGTCCTGCACAGTAAGGTTCTTCTTTGGAGCAAAATCCACTGATAGGGAAGCAGGTATTTATTTATCTTTTACATTTTTTAGTCTGGTTTGTTTCACAGAGCTGCAGAAATGCTGTTTTCAGAAGCCAGAGCACCAACAAATGTCAAAGGCACAGGCAGTGCTGGCAAAACCTGCTGGCCAGGCCCCTTCCACTGAACCCTGAGAAACGCTCTCTTGTTTGTCCCAGAGGCCACCAGCCAAAAACTAGCTGCTCAACACACAGCTGGTTTGACTCTACCTCAGAGTAGGCACACAGAAGCCCCAAACCTCTTTTCAGGCCACGTGGCAAGCTCAAGCCATTCATTCTTTTGTGCAGCTGCTCCGTGATACAAAAGGAACTTTATTTTACTCCACGCTAACAGAAAGCCAGTTGAATTCCCTCAGCCAGTTGGGTTCACTTTGAGTGTAGTGAATACATCACTGGCCTGTAAAGGCAACTGATTACTTTAATACAGTATCACCTAGTACATCAAGCAAGGAAAGTACAGCTGGGTTTTAAATACTGACCTAAGAGGTAATTAATATCTTTGATTATTTTGACTCCAGGTAAATACTTCTAACAACATTTCCTCTATTTCAAAATCAATGTCATTAGTCCAGTGGCAAAGAAGGGAATGATTCCAACCACTCACCTAGTTCCCTGGACTTGGTTAGTCTCTGCAGCATCTAGATGCTATGTCTGACTATAAAGAAAATGCTGATGATGGGTTTAATTGATGAGATTGCCTTAGAAAAGCTAAAGAAACTTACTGAATTTATGTTAGTAGGGTATCAAAATGACCTCCTGTATTAAGAGCAATGCTTACCAAGGTTAACCTCCTTTATTTTATTTTATTTTATTTTATTTTTATTTTTGTTAAGAGAAGGAAGCAAGATCTGAGGGATTAGATAATAGTGAAAGATTTTTTCTTTCTTCTTCTTCAGATAAATATCTAGGGGTCACAGATTTCTTCAAATGGTATCTGAGAATGTTGGATGTATTTCTGAACTACTGTGTGAAGTTTCATTGCTATTTCAACATGAATTTTTAATTCCTTATTTACAGCCAGTGCTGATTTCCCATACAACGGCCAAGCTATAGGAGATGGAGTTAACAGAAACTCTGCCATTATTGGAGGTAGGAAAAATGTACACTTTTTTTAATATACTTTGCAGTATGACAGTTATGGCTTAACTGCAATTAGTAACATATTCAGGCTATTTGCTAAGAGCTGACTATGTGGGAAAACTACTCCTGAACAAAGTTAAATAGGAATTTGTGTAAGTCCATTCAGGCACAATGTAGTACTGAAGCGGTTTGTTTTCACTTAGTTTGTCCCCTCAGATCCAGTTTTAACCAAATCAAAATCCTGGTATCCATAATCCACATATTAAACATCCATGTAGAGAGCTACTTTGCAGCAGTTACTTCAGTTAACAGAGCGATTCATTTATATGAAGTGGCAAGGACATTCAACATGAATCTGCCAAACACTATTTGCTCTTGACAAAAATTCCTCGTGATCCTACCTTGTTTTTTAGGGCCCAAGTTCTGCTATAACTTATGTGCCAGAGAGTCCCACTGAGTGTGGTAGGTGATGTTAAGTAATACCGGGACTGGAACTTTGAATTAGCATTCAGTTGAGTACATTCTGGCCAGCTGCCTCCAGAAGTAAGGATTATGATTGATTTTCTGCACACATGCAATTTCTTCTGCCCTGTCCCATAGTATGGAAGTGTTGCAGCATAACTCTCCTGGGAGATATTTGCCACTGCATGAAATTCTGAAGCCATATTAAAAAAATAATTTAAAAAAAAAGTAAAGATCAGTCAAATAGTGTTCAGTCAATTTTAAATGCATATAAATACATACTGGTGGGTTTTGTGATGTGAAGCAACACTGGGTATAGTAGTATATGCAGTCTAATGAAGTTTCTGGTTTCTTTCCCTGCCCGCCCAAGGGCCATATCCAGGTTAAATTAGCTGCTTAAGTTTTGATTTGCTATATTGTTTTTCCTTTTAAATTTTATATTTTTATTACTACTTAAAACTTTTCTTTAATACTTTGAAAACTTACAATACTAGAAGGATAGCATTGCATTCCTCAGAAAAATTCAGGCCGTACCTGACCTGCTTGGCTGTCCAACATGGCAGTTAACAAAAGCAGCATAACATAATTCTAGCTGATTACAAGATTTTTTTAATCTGAGAATTTCATAATGTCTTCAGCCTGGAAGGTCCACACACCTGTAGAGAAGGGCCAGAAAAGGAACAGTGCTGTTTTAGCACATAATTATCTATGCCTAAGAGGGTAAGGTATATGAGGCTTCTCCATAAGAGGGCTGAACCTCGAATTGCAGGGGGAGCAATTAAGGATAGGTCTGAGGATAAAGCAGTTACATCTGTGGTGATTTATCTGAGGATAAAGCAGTTACATCTGTGGTGATGTGGAGCCAGTGGAGTGAGCCCACGGTGAGCCAAGTCAATTTTCAAGGACATGTAGAGGGACTCTGATAGATCTATACAGCCCTTGACTGGAAAGTGTACATCAGTGACTCCATCCTCTGAGAAAGAGCTCCCCGGGCCGTGACATGTCACCGTGTCACCTCCATGCCTGGGAAGTGCTCAGCACCCTCTGCCTCACGGTCAGCAAAGCTCACCACTGTAAATTGGTATTAATGTTGAAGTTTTACCTATGGGAGGAAAGTCAGTAGCAGTATCCACTCGGCGACATCTTTGTATATATAGGAAACTTTGTATATAGAGAAAATACATCTTTGTGTATAGAGAAAACTGTGTATAGTTTCTAGTTCCACTAGACTAGTGGAAACCAAGTAACTATGGTGATGTTAACTGCCCAGGTAGCTTTGGCTCAGCTCAGAGGAGCTGTGGCATCCTTTCTTTGGGTCAAAATCTGGTGTGCTCCTCACCAGCGGCATCTTTTCTCTTCTCCTCCACGTAGGTGTCATCGCAGTGGTGATTTTCACCATCCTCTGCACCTTGGTGTTCCTCATCCGCTACATGTTTCGCCACAAGGGAACCTACCACACCAACGAGGCCAAAGGGGCAGAGTCAGCCGAGAGCGCAGACGCTGCCATCATGAACAATGACCCCAACTTCACGGAGACCATCGACGAGAGCAAGAAGGAATGGCTTATCTAAGCCCACGGGGATGGGGCCTGGGGTGGGGTATGAGCTGGGCCAGGGTGGGACTGGGATTACTCTTGCAGTGGGGAGAGGACACTCTGCGTCAGACACTTGAGCACACGTACGGTAAAAAGATCAGCACAACTGGAGGAGCAAGTGACAGGAAAATACCACTGAGACTGGAGGAAAAAAAAAAAAAAGAATATCTCAAGCATTTAAGAAAAAGTACTTTTTACTATTTATTTACAGCAAATTGCCCCTTCTGTATCCAAACAACTACAACAAAGAGCAGTTTTGCAGCTTCAGCATTGGTTTAAATTTTCAGTAATACCCGTCTCTTTCTCTCTGTGTTTAGAGATGCTCTGGATACCCACAACGAGAAACGGGGCTGGTTTTTTTACATTTTTTAAAAGCTGTTTAAAACACGAGTAGTTCTGTCCTGAGAAGGAGGGGCAGACCTTTATTCCCAGCGTGGTGTTCCTTCATGGCTGGCCTCTTCCCCGGAGGCTGCCCTCAGCCCCACACCTTGGCCATATGGCTGTTCCCTTCGGGGGCATTGAACCAGGGGTTCGGGGCTGGGGATGGGACAGGGGGGTGAGGATTAAGCAACTCATACTCACCAGTTTTTCAACGTGTCATCAGCCCATGCCAGCCCCGGCAGGATCCATCTTCTTGACCCCAGGCATGTTGTCGATTGTGTACAATTCTCATCAGCGATGTAAAAATACCGTTATTATGACTTTTACTGCTACCAGAGAGAACGATCATAGAGCACAGGAAGCTTTGGGGGTGTTTTTTTATTGCTGTTATTTTGTTGGTCTCTGAGGGAGGATGATGGTGTGTGAGTCTCTAGACCTAACCTGGTCCTGTGTCTTTGGCTATGGTACTGGTCACCCAAGACACATGCCAGTTTCAACTCAGCTCTGCCTGTGGCTTATTGGCATATTACGATACCTTAGGCATAAGCATTGTAGTAGGGAATTAGAGCCAGACTTTGCTTCTGTTTCTTTTTTATAGGCTGTCACAGAAATGTTTGTACAGCTCTATAGTCAATGCATTTAAACCCAGAGACTTCACCTAATACTTCTTTTCCAACTTCAGCATAGCAATTTATTCTTTAAATCCTTTGTTTCGGTCCCTTTGCAAGGAAAACCTCTGCTGGCAGTATTGGCACAGGCAGGAAGGTGAGGCAAAGGAGGCTTGGAAGCTCTGCCCAGAGAGCACGTGAGGAACACGCAGTGCACAGTGGAGACTTACTTTTCAATACAGAGATTTACCTGAACTATTTTGCTGTCTTTTTAAGGCATTTTTAAGAATAGCGAGGCCAATGCCAAGTGCGGCATTGCACCCTATGGCCCCCCCTGGGCTCAGGAAAGTTCTAGGTGTCACCTGAGAAGCAGGCAGGCAGCTTGTAGGAAAGGCAAAGGGCAGCCTGAAGACCTAATATCCTTTGATGGCAATAACATAGCTTTAGCTTGCCCTCTGCAGAGGAGCGTGGTTCCCCGGTGGTCTGATTTGATAAGAATTGAAGGCCTTAATGGGCCTTTCAGGATGAAGAAATGAATGTATTGCAGAGCATTTGCTGCGTGCTAAAAGAACAGAAACAATACCAAGACTTTCCCTTTACAAGTATCTGTGCTAGTGACAGCCTTAGATTTGCTTTGATATTGCTGGGTGTAGTATGCAGCCATTTAATCCATTTTTCTGTACAAGAAAGATTTCTTTTTCACCCAAATCTACAGTCTGCTACGCTGAGCAGTGCATTTTTAATTTCTTTATCTTTTTGGTTTTGTCTTTCATTATTCTAGTTGATGCTTTAAAATGAATTTTAAAAAAAAAAATCACAGAAGGGGAGGAAAATATTGGAGTCATACAGACAAGAAATTTATAAGCACAATTTGTCAGACAGACAAGGCCAGGTAGTTTGGGTTTTAAGGACGGTAGCCTAAAGTCCTTGTCTGGATTCACTGAACATAGATATCAGAGCAAATCAATATGGATTTGGAATTAGCATGCAGAAGTGTTGCCAGTTTCAAAAAAAGACTCTTTCTCAGGTAACATTATGTGGCAGAGGGGTTCAAGTAGGCATGAAAAATCACCTCTGTCAGTTTTGTGGTCTGCAGCCCTTTGCCTTGCCTCCAGTATTAACCTCTCCCTCTCTTGTGTTTAATTGAGCAGATGAGTCCTTATTTTTATTCAATCGTGGGTGTAAGATTAGTCTCCGCTCCTTGGAGAGTATCAGCTTGGGATGGGTCTAGGCTGCACCACTAACTGCTCAGCAAAATACATAGCAATCATGGATGTCTTTGTAGGATTGAAAAGGCATTCTCTTTTCTCTATTATTTTATGTTTAATTTTATTTTAATGGTATTTTAGTCCACTCTGAAAATCTTCCTTGCCTGCAGCTTCAAGTTACCAAGAGAAGTGAATATAGCATCATTTACATAGATTGGGATTTGGTTTGCAGCATAACACAACTTACTAATCTGAATTTAATGTCTGAGAGGAGGATCAGACTCCTGAGAGACTGGGGTCATCTGCAGCTTCGTGTGGGAGAGACAGACTTAGCAGCCACGGTGCAAATGTGCCAAATGCTTCAGCATGTGGGAGAGACAGACTTAGCAAATGTGCCACGGTGCAAATGTGCCAAATGCTTCAGCTTGGCACTGGAGGGCAAAGAGAGACTGTTGGGTCTCTGTGCCTGACCGAGTCCTTGGCGAAGCTGGGGACAGTTGTCTGGGTTATGGTAACGAGGCCTGTGATATCTGCTTGCTGATTTTCTAAAAGATTACCAGCTTAATTTCCCACAACCAACCCTGTAAGCGAGAATTTCTGGAAAGCAACTTTTGAACAAGCAATAGTTGTAAATTAGTGTCTTATATTTGAAAAACAGGTTTTAAATTTCTGAAATCAAGTTGCAGACATTTGTATCTCTCTATTGACTTTTCACCATGGACTGACTTGTGTGAAGTTCATTAGTGCTGTGTTAAAACGTTGAGACGCTTCGATCTTGTCATTATTTTCGTGCTACGGTCACTTTCATAACTCTAGAAACTCTTTTAATTATTAGAATTCTTATTTCTTCTTAAACTGGACTTTAAACATGACATTGTAGACGAGCAGCTGGTTTCTATATTTGGTGACTCTAGGTGAATTCCTTCCTGCCTGTCTGCTTTGTATTTCATTTTCGAGAATGGCATATGTTGAGTTATAGGCAGTGGCCATTCAGCAGCCTGGCAGTGAAGCGGGAGCAGGCTCAGAGAAATAGCTTGTCTATTTTGTTAGCACTATATCTGTTCTGAGGATTTCTTCTTCTGCAGGCGTATTATGGAGCTTGAAACATCATCCATAGTTCACTTCACCCACTCCTATTTGTGCCAAAAATCCATGCTGTTTGACAGGTACTATCCTTACGCCTGTAAGTGGGAAAATCTGTTAGAGGGGAGAGTGGATCCTGCTTTTATAAAACTCTGCATTTTCCCCAAAGAATAATAAAATAATCAGTCTTTTATGACCTCTCTTTCAGCTGCTTCACCTATTTGAACTGTGCAGGAAAATGCAGCTTCTTGTACTGGTTGGGGAACCGAAGTGTCCCAGTTCTGTTTCTAAAAGGCTCATTCCTGATTCCACAGGAATTGACGGCAAAACTGGGCGAGACTGGGGCTCTCAGTGTTAGTGAAGGAACGTAAGCAATATTTCAGATCCTCGTTCACAACACGTGCAGACCACCAGGTGATGAGTTGACAAGCTCTAAAGAGCCAAAATGGTGGAAAACTGATTTTGATGTCAGCCCAGCCTCAGGGGGGAATCTGCAATCCGATCTGGTGGGTTTGAATCAAGACTTTCACACGCTGTTTATTCCATATTTACTGATAGGAAATTCAGATGTACTAAATAGAAATATGTATCTTTAACTGGTACCGGAGCATTCCTGCTTTGTATTTTTTGTGTCTTAAACATTACCTATACCTTTTATATCTCTTCTAGCAGTTACCACTTCAAAGCTATGGCAGCATGTTAGTATCATGCTCTAGGTAGCATGATGTATGTGAAAGGATGGTCATAATAAGTATTTTAGTAAGGCTGCCAAAGCAGTGGTGTATGTGTACAAGTTTATTGTCATGACAAGAATTTGGTTTAAGAGTCTAGTAAATAATTACATTTTGATTAAATCAGTGTCCTTTAATGGCAGATGCAGCTAAATTCCAGGGTATCTGTTGAAATGTGAGGCTATCTCAGCTTCACAAGCAATAGCTTTTAGTATGGTTTCTCCCTTGAATGATTGTACATTCCAGTAAGCATGGTCATCCTGAAAGGGTGTCATTTTTGAAAAGCGGAACCTAAATTCTGCTAATTAGAGTTCATTATCCGTCCTAGAGAAATCAAACAGAAACCTTGCCTTCTGAAAGCAACAGCATGTAAACTTGAATGAAAGAAGGATGACGTGTATGTATGCCTAATATTTTCTGTGAATGTCTTTCCTTTTAACTAAAATTCTATTAGAAACAAGATTGGTAAATAAAAAAAAAAAATTAAAAAAAAAAAAGAAATTCAAAATAGTTTTAATTGCCCTACAGCTATTTCCTCCTGCTTTGTATATTCTGATGGTTTGTCTATATTTTTTTCCTTCTCTAGTACCAGAAAATCAATTTGGAAAGCACAGAAGTTGAAAAGTCCTCTTACGAAAAGACCCACATTACATGCAGAAAAGGGACTTCAGAACACACTTACATGTCAGAAGAGAGGGTGCTAAAACCAGGGAAGATTTACTGAAGGGCAGGTATGTTCCTCCTGCATCAGGCAGCCCTGATTGCCTGCTACGGAGGAGAATCTCAGGCAGCGTAGAGCTGGACCTCTTGAGGTGGGCTGAGGGCAGGGTTTTGTTAGAAGTGAAATGACTGCCTTTCTGAGGTTTTTCCAGCTCTGTGGTATTGCCAGCTTCACTCCAAATGGCGGGGCGTGGGTTGCTTGCCTTCCTTTCCTTTCCTGCCTTCCTTCCTTTCCTGCCGTAGCTCTCTCCTTTCCTTCATGAATGTGAGCCCTTGGTTGAAGTCGTCAAGGAAAGTGTATGCCCAGCTCAACAGACTTGTGTCTGTTCCTTTTAATAAACTACCTTGTTAGGCTTTAATAACTTTTTATGATGCGAAGCATTTTATAAAAGGACTATGTTAAAGTGCACTTGAATGGGAGAGTGGCAAAGAAGCACCAGTGCAGCAACCACGTGAGTCAGAGGGACTGTGCTTCTCCCAACCAGTTGCTCTGTCTATGGGATGAATTGCCTTAACCACCCACCCAAAGCCCTGGCTCCATCCAAGACCTTCACTTACTTTGTGAAATAGAGAAGTGGCAAAGCCCCGTTTGTGATGCCTTGTATCCGTATTTTGACTGTTGGCTTGTACTGACTGTTGCACTCCCTGGAAGGAGAGTCACGCTTTCTACAGGAATATTTTTTTCATTTATATAGGAGAGCTCTCAAACAAAAAGGTGGGAGCGAACGTTCCGGTTTAAAGCCCTTCTGATAGTTTTACGCTGTGTCACGGAGAGGAGTCTTTGCTTGGTGCTGTCACCACGTGTGTTTCACTGCATCCAGAGGTGTGGGGGTGTGCGTGTGCCCCTCGGAAATGCAAGGCTGTTGGGAGATGCAATGTCTACAAGCTCTTGGGTAATTACTGCCATAATGTGGGCAGCTGGTGGAGAAGACACCAAAGTTGCTTCAAATCCAGGAGTCTGCAGTGCTAGCAAAACCAGTCACTCTTTAAATTAAGTGCAGTTCTGGAGAGAAACTCAGACTTTGCCCCCTCCAGTAGTAGGCACATATGGTGCCTCCAATGAGAGTAGACTTGGACCTGGTTAGTGAAAATAATTTATTTAACACTCTGTAGCACCATTCTTTTAATACTGTATTTAACTCTGACTTTCACGTAGAAGCAGACTTCTTCTTGAAGCACCATGCTCAAAACCTTCATTATGCCAACAACTTAAAAAATGGGAAGAAAAGTGGCCGATTAGTGGCTTCTTTACAAAACAAGCTTTTTTTTTTTAAAAGTCATTCCATGTAAAAAAGAAAAGTTTGGTATCAAGAGGTTTTTTCCCATAGAAGTGTTTATTTTGACTAGTTTTCTGTTTCCAAAACACCATGTGAGAAAAGTTAAGCAATTATTCCGTGTGATATAAAGCAAAATCAGAACTGCTTCTGTGAAAAGGGGGTAAGATGTACTCTGCAAATATACACAGAATCATGTCACAGATTAAGTGCATCCCCTTCCTTTAGTGATGCAGCAGTATACACAGAAATATACACAGAATCATGTCACAGATTTAGTGCATCCCCTTCCTTTAGTGATGCAGCAGCTTCCACTAATGTCTACTTATGCTCCCCCGCTATTTTTTCCTTAATCGAAAAACATTAAACAACAAACAGGCAAAAAGTGTGTAGCCCTTTTTTTTTTTACCATAGATTAATGTTCTTGCTTGGTATGAATAGGGCAATGGGGAATAGCAAATAGTTATTTCCTCAGATTTCATAGCATAAATTCTGCTGTCTCCAAAGGTCAGAGATTTACCAACACCATACTAATTATTAGAACGTAGAGGTATTTATGCTGATAATATACTGGCATTCTGGGTTCTAGCAAAGGGCTGCTCTAAGAAATTCTTCTTTATTGAAAACCCGCATCAAGGCAGGTAGATGACACTTTCTGACTAGTAAGAAAAGTAAATCACTGGAATGACACTGGAGCAGAAACCATTTGAGGGAATGTTTAGCACACTGAACTGCTCCAGAAAGAGTTCCTTCTTGCCCTTCAGTTACAGGCTTGGGGTAGGTACAGTGCTGCAGCCAGTCATTTACCAACATACGTGCTTTGCCTTTTTGGCTGAAATTTTTGAGCTTCTCCCATCTTTCTTTTAAAGCATCTTTCACGTGCTTTAAAGCAGGCTGTTGCAAGAACACAGCTGAAGACATGACACTTAAGCAAGCTGCTCTAGAGAGCACACAGAATCACAAGTCCTAAGGTCATCTTCTACCTGCTGGTGTGTCCTTGCTTAGAAGACAATTCTCAGATGTGTTGCCACCTGTCCCCATCTGCTGTCCCCTTTCCCTGTCTTACAGAACCACAGAACATCCCAGGTTGGAAGGGACCTTGAAAGACTTTGTGGTCCAACCCTTCGTGGGAAAGGGAGCCTAGATGAGATTATCTGCCATCCTGCCCAGTCACCCTTTTTTCCCCCACTGACTCCCATTTTCAGGGCTGTAGGAGATTAGTGGGCTCTTCTTTAAGACAGACTGAAAGAGTCACTGGAGCAAGTCAACGAACTCTTGACTCAGGCAGAAACTCATGTCAGGTGGAAGCAGGCTTCAGCTGGAAAATTTCCAGCGTAACACCTCTCCAACATTTAGTCATGGCTTTGGTTAGCAATGGAGCAACTACCCAAGTCTATGTATTATTTTTTAAACCCATGTGGAGGTATGTAAGATAAATACATTTGGCTGAATAAAGACAAGGTAGGCACCCCCTATATGCTAACGTTTATTCTCTAAACTGCACATCCTCACGCTTATGGTTCGTCTGTCACTGAAGTCTGACCTTGGCACAGTCAATAAATCATTCACAAGTTGGCCCAACCGCCCTGTACTGCTTTGTCTTAAAAATCTCCATTGGGTAAACGTTTAAAAAGACATCTCTGGTTTGCCATCATAAAGCACTGGACACAGAATCAGCAGCTTGTCGTAATTTATTTCTGTTGTAAAACCAAGGTCTGTCGGCAGAGTTTTCTTGTGTAACTTGCAAACTACTGCAACAGGACAAGGTAGGAAAGAGAAATTCCCTTTGCTGCACGCCCTGAAACGCCACGTAAAGTCCCTTTTGTCACACAGTTCCTGGTATGGAAGTAAGATCTCTGTAGACATCTGACATCTTTCCAAACCCCTTGCCCAACACCCCAAGGTGTTTCCAGCATGGAAAGAGACTGGCTGACAGTTCTGAGGTTTTTTCCCATCTCTTCCTCTACCGTAGACATGTTCCCTCTCACTTATAAATCCATCACCTTTCACTCTTGTCTTTAAACTCCTTCCCAGCAATACTGATAGTGAGAGAGTTGTATGACACTGAATGCCTGTCATCTGTTATATTTGCAGCTGGTTTTTATCTCTTTATAGTACTCAGTGACTGAAAGCAAAAGTTTGGGTTCTGCCATCTGCAGCATTATTTTCTAACTTGTTTGTGTTTGTTCCAAAATTGCAGCACCGTCTGGCAAAGAGAGTCTCAAAATGGGGCAGCTGCACCTCATTCCATTAAGCATCCTCGCTTTCTTTTCCTTGGTTCAAATTTCCCCAAGAGACAACAATGTGAAAATAGATGTCTAGCAAAAGCCAGCTTCTATTTTCCTCAGGGCCACAGGATGTCAGAATTAACCCTCAACCATCCCTTTCCTTTGTGCTTTCGAGGCACTTACACAAGGCCACTAGTAAAGAAGGACACCAAAATCAAAAACAGTGATGTTATTAAAGCCTCTAGTGGTTTTAGTCTCTTGGAGTTTTAAAGGTCCATCTCAACAAGGGCAACAGGTCAGCACTTACAGATTTCACTTATTAGCACATCTAAGAAAATTCTCAACACTGGTTATTAGAGAATTTTACTTTCATTGGACCAGCATCTCGGAGACAGAAAAAAAAAAACGCTCTGTATTTGGAGTACCTGAGATAATTGCACTCACCCCATTGCAGCTCCTGCATTGTGTCTGATCTTTTGAAGCTCCGACTGCTTAAGATTTGGGGTGAAAGTCACTTGAATAAAGGTGGCTAAGACATCACTTGATTCCCATTAACTCGTTGAAGAACAGGGGACTGGCTTTCCACAAATCTGCTTTGTGTGATTGATCTCATTCGTACCCCAGTAAGGAGGATCTTTCCTTTTGCTCCGCTCTCCAGTGGATGGAGACCCATGGGTGGGCTGGGCAGTCCTAGTGAACCCAACCATGCCTTGAGCAGCTTGAGTCCAGAGTTCCTCTGATACATGATTTGGCACAATATTCCTGGAAGGCTTCAGCTCCTCGCAGCCCCCTGCTCCTCCATCTGACTAGTGCTAATTAACAGAAGCCTGTTGGAAATTATCTGTACTGACTTAATCCTACATGTGGGTGCCAACCTGAACGAAGAGCACTTCGTTTCATGGGGATTAAGTAGATCCGCCCCCACCCCCCGCCTCTATGGGCTGTGCTCAGTCTGAAGCTTCTTACTGACATATATAAATAGAGATATAGAGATAAATAGATATTTTTATGGAGATGTTTTATAAGTGGCCTTTACTTTGTGCATGGTAATTATTGCCAAACTCTTCTTATTTAGGAGCTACAGAATGGCTGGTTCTGCAGTGTTTAGAAAGCTGCCGGCTGTCTCTGTTGCAAGGGGACTTGGGATGCGGGCTTGGATTTTGATTTTTATTATTCAGCTATAATTTGCATGGTTTGGATTTGGTTTTGTCTTGGTGTCCTAGCATTTTTTTTTATTTTTTTTTTTTATTTCCTCATTGGTTCTCTGTCAGGGACACATTGGGCTCATGCAGGAACTTATTTCTCAGTCTTTGAGAAGATGGATTGAAGCCATCGGTGCCATGTAACACTTCAGAAACACCTGCCTTGCACAGCCCGTGGTGTTGATCAGAGTGAGAGCCTCAAAACACAGCTTCTTTAGCAAGCTACTGGGGCTTTCACCTTGTAGCCTTGTGAGCAGGAAAAGGGGTGAGCAGAGACTAGGACACAAATGAGGATTCAGAAGTAGATTCATAAACATAGCAGTAGCAAAAGACTGTCAAAATTGCTGCTGAGGTGGGTCATTTTACTTCCTCTTTTCTTTTACTCCTTTTTCTTCAAATATTCTGTTCGTATGCCACGTCTGAGTAATGCATCTCTACCAGCCAGCCAGCTCTCAATAACCTGGGCTCTTGGTTAGAGGCAGGAATGCAGCTGTGCTTTCCTATGGGTCTCCTTCCTGCTGCTGTGGAGTGCTCCGTAGCCAGGAAAGGACTAGGGCCACGAGGTACCACAAGGAAAGCAAAGCCAGCCTCTCACCCCGTCCCTCCAAATCAGGTTGAAAGCCAATCCCAGGGTTATGTGCCTACAAAGCTGGCCCGATTTCCTGGCAGGTGAACCAAGACCTTGTCTGTTTGCGGTTATTCCAGTCCACAGGTTTCTTTCTTGAGCACAATTTTCCCATGGGAAGCATAACCAGGATGTGACGGTTACCCTATTTAAACAAAAAAATGTGTATATTTAAAAAAAAAAAAAAAATCCTAATCTGAAAGTATAGTGTATCTGAGATTCCTCTGTTACAGACATTTAGTCTACAGATTTATGGCTACATTTGCTATGTTATGCTTGAATAAACATATAATTCATTGAAATACACAAGACTGATAAAAGTAATACAATCTCTTTAAGGAGAATAAACTGTTTGTAAATTTATAAAGAGTATAATCTGTTAGGCCTTATTTGAAGTATGTACTGTGGTTTGGTAAAAGTACAACATTAAAAGAGCCTTGCCAGATGAGGACTGGTTGGGTGGTTTTTGTGTGTGTGCGTGTGTGTACAAATGCTTTTGAATATTTGAAATCTTCATTTAACAAAAAAAAAAGCTCTACGGGCTGGGTGTGTGAAAGCCTGAGATGATGCACAAAGTGTCTTCAGATTTCTGTGCACAATGGCACCAGGGAGGGAATGGGTGAATCTGTTTTTCTGAATAATTTGGAGCCAATTTTTTTGGGAAACACAAGAGGATGGTAGCACCACTTACTGGCTGGAGATTTTTAAAAGAGGATTTGATAAAATTCTATAATAGTAAGAATTCAGACTAATGCTGCCACTGCACGTCCAGCTGGTGTTTATTTAATGGGGGAAAGATCTAAGGAAGCTTTCAGACCCTTCCGGAGCAGGAGCTGGTGTGCCACTGGCTGCGGTGGCGTGGCTCTTTCCCCACACACACCAGTCCAGTTTGGTCAGACTGTGTCCATCCCTGCCCAAGAGACACCACATGCATTTGAATAATGGCTGGTGTTGCTCCTGAGACTGCTCATTAGGGGAACAGGCATCCCCGGCTGCTCCTCCTGGGGTGCCTGCCCCCAGGCAGACCTGCGGGAGCTTTGTGGTGCATGGTGGTCCAGGAATCCTGCTCCTCCTCCTGCCAGCTCTCCCTCTGCCCGCAGCCCTGCTGGCCCCGTGGGTACCGACGACAGGCCAGGGCTGCCAGCAGGACAGAAAACCATGTTCCTCTTCACATGAAGTGCTGGGTGCTGGCATCGATGCCATTCCCTGCTGCCTCTTCCTGCAGGGATTTGGGGTTTCCTGGTGAAAGACCTCTGCTGGCTCCTTACTCTTCCTCCCCCGTGCCACTTTGTGAGCCCCTCCCTGCAGCCCAGCAACAGAAATAAAGGTCTGCCTGGGGACTTGAGGGGACAGCCCTCTGGTTTATTAACCGAATCTCAGGAGCTGCCTTCGGCCCCTGAGCGGTGTAGCCCAGGGTAGGTCAGACCAGCGTTTTTGTGGTGCCCAACAGCAGATGCCCAGGGATGACGATGATGAGTTTAAGTCCACAGGATACTTGTCACCCTTCCTCAGAAGAGCCTCTCAGCTGCCAACGGGGTGCAGCTCAAAGACGTTCTGGGCCAGAGGTGGTTTTACTTGTTTAGTCATCTCTTTCATCCCTACTTGCCAAATGCTTGTTGCTCTTCCTGAAACCGGGTGATACCTGACACCTGAGATGATGGAACAGCGATTGCCATCATGTTCTCCCATTCCTGCGTCCCTTAGAAATGCTCACATCTTCAAGGGTCTGTGGCTGTGCCTGGCCTTCCATCTCCACCTTGCCTCTGGCCACCAGATGCTGGACGTGCTGCCCCTGGTGACCCCCTTGGCAGAAATGACTCCAGTCATTTCAAGACAGCCAATTGCTGGCCCCCTTGGCAGACCAAGTGGGATCTCCTCACAACTCCAGTCATTTCAAGACAGCCAATTGCTGTGATATTTAATTAAAAACAAACAAACAAACAAAAAAAACCCAACCAAGTAGCAACTGAGCAAGAAGTGGAGTTTTTGTCTTTACCCCTGCTTGTTTATGTAACAACCTCAGCATGTCTTAAAGCAGAGATGCACAAGGAATTTTTCCTATCTAATTTGTGCTCTGCACCCTTCCAGTGACATCCCTGCCCGTGCCGATGAACATCTCTGCGTCTCACAATGGTACACCCAGATAAATCTGCAGCCCTGTGTGAACCGACTTCTGACTGATGCCTCCCGTCACCACGTGACAAGATTTGTAACCTGATTCAATGTTGTGTGTGTATTAAAGGATTATTTTTCATCTGTGACTTCCTCACCTACCAGTGCCCACGGACAGTCATGTTTCCTGCACGAGAGATGGGCAGATGCTTGGCTTTTGGGAGTGGATTGCTGTCGCCCCCGGGTCAGAGGCAGCCCCCCAGCGCGGCTGCCCGACCCCACCAGCTTCATCTGCACAGCCACAGCTCTGGGGGGAGAGGGTCAGGTCCCCCCAGCCCCAAAAGCTGGGCAGCATGAGATGCCCAGGGGGAATCTGCTGGGGTGCAGGGTCGGGGCACAGCAGGGAGAGGCAGCACAGACCGGGGATGGGACATTTCCTGGGGGAAGAGCAAGATTTCAGGGCTTCAGGGATAGCAGAAAGAAAGATTTATTTTTTTTCCTAAGGCCCTGAAAGATGCTTTGTTAAGTTTGCTGCAGCCCAGGAGGGCCTGGAAAGTTGTTGAACTGAGGGTGAGGATGAAAGAAAGGGTCTGGACCAGGAGAGCAATGCAGGCAAGAGAGAGCTCTGCCTTGTCTGTGTTCTCAACCACCCATCAAAGCTGAGAGGTTGTTGTGTTTTGCTTTCCTTTGCTTTCAGAAGTTCCCTTGTGCTAGTTGGGTTCTAAATGAAATCTAACTGTGTGGCTGAACCGCACCTTTGGTATTTTGACTCCAAGGAAGAGCAATAGGCAGCGCTACCTCAGAGCCCTGGCCGACTATCGCTCCTGCTCCCATATAAACCAAGAAAAGCCAGAAGTGCCTGACCTCTCCAAATCTCTCCATTCCCATTTACCTTTAATTCCTTCTGTGGTATTTCATGCTGTATTCCTGCAGAAATCCCTTCCCAGGGGAGGGTTTTACCTCACCTTGGTGATGGGTCTTTTATGAATGTCCCAGTTGTGGGAGTACACCGCAGGGGTTTGTGGCTGGCAGTGCTCCTGGCAGAGCTGCTCTCCTTATAGACTCAAAAGCCACTGGAGGAGAGCGAAAGACAGCAACTCTTATGGATTCAGGTCTCCCACCAGCCTTAGTGCTACTCCCTCGTGCCACACATGGCTTTTTGTACATCTCAATTTTGCTAGTATCTTTAAGCACACAGCAGATTAAACGCTGGTTGTCCCCAGACTGTGGCCAACACACCTCAGTTTCTGGCTTCAATTGAAGGTCCTGAAGAGTTTCAGTCTCTCCCTTCCAACAGGTGGGAAGTTCATTGATGCTGAAAATGCATAATTGTGGTGCCTGCTCATCTCATGAGGCCAGGTCCTTCTATCTTTCTGACACCTTTTCCCCTGGAGTCTGGGGACCCCTGGAACCTCCACCAGCTGGGGAAAGGGTCTGCACCCTTTTGTTGGTGGTGGTTTGGTCACTAAGGTGAGGCAAACAGACAGGGCAGTTTCAAATTGCTAAGTATCTCAGCAGGGCACAGTGAAGGGAAAGGTAGAAGTTGGACTCGGTGATCTCAGAGGTCCTTTCCAGCCATGAGGATTCTGTGTGATTTCTGTGAAGCTGCTTGACTGGATTTAGAGGGGCTATGGTAAAGATGCATTTTAAATCCTATCGAACACTAAGCCTCAGAAGTCAATGAGACAGGATTTCCCTTTGCACAGTTGTGCTGGATAAACCTGTTAATCTCTAAATCCTCTAGTTGTTCCATGAGGAGGTGCCGTAGGCAGGTCAGTGTTACCGGCTTCTCCATTTCCAGATGCCTGCGCGTGTTTATTTAGCGGGATAAGAAATGAACTGAAAGGGCTACTTTTGCGTGTAAGGGATTTGTGGGGGACTACTTCGCACTGTTTTGAAAAAAGGCTTAAAAGACAGAGATTCACACTGCAAGGCTTATTTATTAAGTTAGATTTTTTTTTGAGAGAGAGAGAGAGAGCAGGCCCTGAGACATTCGAGGGAGGAACATCCCTGTGCGTAGGGAGCTGTGAAAATGGGGAACCTGTGTCATGTGTCCTGGGTTGAGAGACACAGGACTGACTTTCCTTCTAATGCTGGGGAAAATTGCACTTTTAGAAAGCTCTAGAGTCTGAATTTGTGAAAATATTTACTTTATAACCAGCCAGGCTCTGTGGGATTCAAGGTTAGTGTTTTTGGGCCTTGCCAGGTGCAGGGACAAGGAGGAGCAAGGCCTGGGCATTTGACCCAGGCTGGCCAACAGGATTATTTCATACCATGAACGTCACATTCAATATCAATTAGAAAAGTTTGCTGTGTAGCTCTCTCTCCTTTGGTGGTGGTGGATCCAGAGAACTCCCTGCCCCGGTGCCGGAGCCCTGAGGCCTTCCCTTCCTCCTGAAGCCATTGCACTGGCAGTGTCCGCCATTTGCTGTCCCTGCTGGGAGTGCACGGCTTCTGCTGAGAGAATGGGCTGAGTGTAATTCTTGTATCTCTTATATCAGTATTGGGATTAATACTGGCTCTTTAGTATTATTTTTAATTATTTAGTCTTGGCCTATTAAATTTATTTATGTTTCAACCCTTGTGTTTCCCGATTCCCCTTTCTGGGTGGGGAGGGGTCATCAGGTGATACAATAGATTGTTATGGGTTCTCTCAAACCACAACATCATGACATAAAAACCTGGGCACGGGGTGTAAAGTGGTCTGAAATGTTCCATCAGGCATGAACTCAGGGTTATCAGCCATTGGAATGGGCTGCCCAGGGAGGTGGCTGAGGCACCATCCCTGGAGGTGTTCAAAAGACGGGTTGATGTAGTGCTGGGAGGTATGGTTTAGTGATGGTGTTGCTTTTTGTTTGTTGATTTTGTTTCCTTGTCTATTTTTGTCTAAGTTAGGTTGACGGTTGGACAAGATGATCTTTAAGGTCCCTTCCAACCTAGAAGATTCTGTGATTCTGTGAACTCACAGTTCCCACAATGGCAGGAGCACCACAGCAACTTTAAATGGGGCTGTCTCTGCAGGACGGCAACCAAACAGGACCAAATAGGCCAAAACCTTGCTGACACCTGCTGCAGCCTGGAGGGAGGGTTTGCAGACGTGCAGTGATAGTGGTGAAGAGAAATTCCTCTGACACACTGTCGTAAATTGAAATAAATTGCACTGATTATTTTTTTTTTCACCTTCCCCCCCACCCCGCCCCCGCCCCTTCTGCTTCTTGTACAATTGGTTTTGGGACCGAGCAAGCAATCAACACTCTGCTCACAGTGTCACAGCAGGGACCAAATGACCTAAGGGAAAAGGATTGGGTAAAAAATTATGAATTATTTGATTGTACACCAAGAACACTCATTTTTTTGCACCAGGCAAGAGTGAGTCTTACCTGGGAACCATAAATCAGGTAACATCATTTGGCTTTGGTCATGGGGGCATGGCAGCCCTACCTTCTTTTACACTTCTAATCTACTCTTATTATTAAATGCTTACATTTTCCCGTAATTTTGTATGATTTTGTCCCTCACACTAGGAGGTGATTCTGTGAAGGTCCATTACTGCTTCCTTCTCCATCCAGACTGAACTGCTTAAAAGCCATTCATCACCAGGGGCAGCACGTCCAGCATCTGGTGGCCAGAGGCAAGGAGGAGATGGAAGGCCAGGCAAAGCCACAGACCCTTGAAGATGTGAGCATTTCTAAGGGAGCAGGAATGGGAGAACATGATGGCAATCGCTGTTCCATCATCTCAGGTGTCAGGTATCACCCGGTTTCAGGAAGAGCAACAAGAGAGGTTGAAAAAGGACATGAAGGATAAAACAGAAATGCCAAAATAGGAGCTTTTGGGTGCCACTGGACACCATATACCCTCCAAATGGCAGTATTTCTAGTGCTAATGCGGGATATTGTCACTAGGGACTGAGCCTCAATAAACACTATCAGCTTGGCCTCTTCATCTCACTTCTTCCATTAATACTTTCATTTGCTACAGAAGATGCCCTTGAGGTTTATTGTGGCAAAGCAGAGGCATTTTGGACTTTTGTCAGGAATTGCATTTTGTTACTGGAAGCTTAAGGTAAATTTTGGGATAAAAAGTTCTAATTCAAGCTGTTTTTTTAAAAAAAAATCTAAATTGAAAATAAATTTTAAAAGCTTCCAGTAACCAAATAACTATCAGAAATGACTATGCTAACAGCAACTATTATCTTTTGTGCACTGACTCACTATGAACTGGGACAAAGTCCCCTTCCACCTCCTACAAGACTCGGAAAGAAGAAAAGTGGGAAATCCTGGTCTATAAAACATACCAGCCAACTTCTGTTTTCAGTTGGTTTACCTCTCTGTAAAGTCACACCATAGAATTAAAAGCAGTGGATTCAAACTGCCAGCAGAGTGTTGAAGCACACTCTTTGCTTCCAAACAAGCACCATGAATCATTTTCTCCCAGAAGGTTTCCTGCTGTTCAACAGAACACCCAATTCTGAGCGTTTGCGACCATAAATCCCCAGTTCAGGTGCAAGTGAAAAGAGATGCAGGATTAGTTATTCTACGAACTCAGGTGACAATCTCTGCCTCCCCAGCTCCATCCTGGCGTCACAGGTGCAATCTGATGTGCGCAGGACATTTGCTGTGGTGTCAGATTATGGGATCAACAAGCAGTTGGTTTTCCTTAACCCTGTCACACAAACGTTCAATCACTGCATCACCGTGCAGCAGTTCCTGGAGAAGTTCCACAGCTTCAACTGTAGAAGAAAATTGACTGGGCCTGTGCTCTGGATTAACTAGTAGCTGTCACAGCCCGTCGTCTAAGCATCTCAGCGTGGCAAGGACCTCAGCAGAGTCAAAAGGCAGGAGATCATACAGGTGGGGATGACAGGCCTTCCAGCTTGTTGTGAATTCAGAAAAGTTTGAAAGAGAATTCACAAATGAAAATAAAATTAAAAAACCAACAACAACAAAAACAACCAGCACAAAAAAAACCCAATAGACTCAGGCAAAAGCAGCACTTAGTTTACTTTCCCAGCTGTGTTGTGATTTCTAACAAACACAAAGATCCTGTATGAGCAGCGAGAGTACGGGCTGAACTTTAGTTTTGAGGGACCTGAGCAAAACAAAGCACACCAGCAAGGTCTCCGTGGAGGTCATTGGAGAGGCCAGAGAAGGAAGATAAAATGAGAAATGGGAAAGCAGAGACCAAGCAGGAGGACAGGCCTGGTGCACACAGTCTTTGTGTTAGTTTGTGCTTTCCTGCTTTAAAAGAAGGTAGGATAAAATTTATGATCCCAACCCATTATCATGCTGGAAATATGTTGGGGAGAAGCTGTGAGAAAGGCTAGTTCTCACATTGGCACTGGATGTTGATCTGTATATGTTATTCAGCAGTCTTGGAAGGTGCTGTTGGAAGACAAGATGGAGAGACTAGGCACCTATTTACACTAGAGTGTTAAATCAGGGATGGTAACATTGGAAATAATACAGTGCAATCACAAAATCCTGGAAACTCTAGATTAGATTTTGTCCTCAATCTCTGTTCCTTAGCTTTTTTTTTTTTTCAATGGTGCCTAAAGTAAAATTTCAGATAAACAGATATTCCTGGTTTATCTATTTTGCTGAGGATCAAGTATTTGTGCGTGTGTGTGCACATATGCCTGTTTCTGTCAATATAAAAATCAGTTAGAGCAAGTTAATCTAAAGAGTGCCATCTACTGCTCCTAAGAGCAAGTCGCATGTGTAAGCACAGCAAAGCTGGGCACTGGATGTGGGTTCCTGCATGAAGATAGTTTCATGATACGAGGATTTCAGGTATCTCAGACCATTTTAGTTCTTTCTTAGAACCAGCCCAAAGCTAAGAGCCTGGCTGCAGGGACCAGCAGTCCCAGCAGCGCCACAGCTCTCCTCTCAACATTAAAAAGAATTTTTATTTTTTTTTCCCTTTCCAGGTAAATTCCAAGTTTATCATCTCGAGGCAAGCTTCAACTGGCACTGATGTCAGGTGTATGGCTGTACACCTACGCCACCCAACAGCTTGGCTGTCTGAAAGCATGGACTTCATGGAAGCATGGACTTCAGAGAAGACCTCAGCATTGCTGTTTCATGTATTGCTCAAATAGCAGGCTGTAGTCAAGCAAAAAGACCATAAATTGCCTTCATGCCCCCATTCTTCTTCCTTGGTCACTCACAGCTCTGAAGCTTGTCACAGGACCATTATGCCTCTTCTCAGATTTTCTTGGTTACAAAGAAGGCTACTCGGGCTCCCAGGGTGTTTCACTAAAGCTGGTGCTTTCTGTCTGCAAATAACAAATTGAATCATGTCATCAATGCATCTCTTGTGATTTCAGTTTGTATGTTAAAGCTGCGTAGTCTGAGTGACTTTCCATGGGCTGACCTTTTCACAAGATAGTTCAAGCTGGACACTGATTGGCTTATCACCTGGCCTGAAGATAGCCCTAAGATACCTACATAGTCGTTAGACATCTCCTGTGATGGTACAAGACCATAAGCTACACGTGACCATGACATACTCTATATCCACATATAAGTAGGGCGTTGCTGTCATAAACCTCCAGTAAAGCGAAGGAAATCTTTGTATGCTGCTTGAGGAAAATACCCCAAAAAGGGATCTTAAAATGTTCAATATCCTCCTAACCGGGAAAGCTTGCATCCTTGCGTATTAAATCAGCACACGTGTTCTCTGTTCAATGAAATGACTTCTTCTGCAGTCAAAAAAGACTTCATATAGTCACTCTTAGATTAGGAATTGTTGAAAACTAAACTAAATGAAAACTAAATATTGGAAATGTCACATGGTGTTATTAAATCATTATGACTCCAGCTCTAGTAACTTACAGAAACACTGATACTCAGATGTTGTCATTCTTTCCATGATTTTGTAGAGCACCTCATCTCAGTCCTGCCACCCCAAAGAACTGTACTGTAAGATGGATAGTCCTTTTATTCATGGCAGATATCTGGTCGGTTCAGGCCCGAACACATTGTGTATGCAATAGGACTGCTCCATGACGTGGAAACATGTCAGCCTCCCTGCTACTCTTACATGTACAGAATCATAGAATTGCCTGGGTTGGAAGGGACCTCTAAGATCATCCATCCAACCACCAACCTCACTCTGATAAAAAACCATCACTAAACCATGTCTCTAAGCACCATGTCAACCCGTCTTTTGAACACCTCCAGGGATGGTGCCTCAACCCCTTCCCTGGGCAGCCCATTCCAAGGCCTAAGAACCCTTTCCCTGGAAACATTTGTCCCAATCTCCAATCTGAACCTCCCCTGGCACAACTTGAGGCCATTTCCTCTTGTCCCATCACCTGTTCCTTGGGAGAAGAGACCAACCCCCCTTGGTTACACCCTCCTTTCAGGGAGTTGGAGAGAGCAAGAAGGTCTCCCCTCAGCCTCCTTTTCTCCAGGCTCAACACCCCCAGCTCCCTCAGCCTCTCCTCACAAGACTTCTTCTCCAGACCCCTCACCAGCTCCGTCGCCCTTCTCTGGACCAGTCTCTCAATGGCTTTTTTGTGGGAAGGGGCCCAAAACTGGACACAGCCCTCGAGATGGGGCCTCACCAGTGCCCAGTACAGGGGGACGGTCACCTCCCGTGTCCTACTCACCACACTGGTTCCTGATCCAGGCCAGGATGCTGTTGGTCTTCTTGGCCACCTGGGCACACTGCTGGCTCCTGTTCAGACGACAGTCTGAATCAATCCCTGGGAAACCTAGTGAGCATCCAGATCAAAGTTTATTGACTTGAGCAATAATCAAGACGTTGTGTGTGTCCCGTGCAGTAATCTTCTCCGAAGAGGCTTTTCTGTCCAAGGAGCACCAGGTTGGGCAGCCAGAAAGAGCGTAGGAAGTGGTACCTGAGTGGAGCTATTACCTTGCACTAGCACTCACTAGTGTGATTAGCCAGTAGCTAGAGCCAGCCTGATTTTTTTCACAGATTCTGAATAAATCAGATGAGATGTGGGAACTCCCCCATCTCAATAGATGTTAATTCAAGAGTTAATAGTATTTCAGATACTGATGCTAACTACATTCCTTATCACAGAACAGCAGAAAAGAAATCTTTTTAGAGTAAGACAGCATCTGGCATTCCAAAAGTTTTCCAAGTAAAGAGGCTTCATTCAGAAGAGCATTTCCTTGAGAAGGCTCTGTTTCCAGTAAATGTTTTGAGCTTTTGTCGCTGAAAATCCCTGAAGAAAAAAGGTAACAAAAGTCCGCAGTCATCTGCACAGGAACACAAAACCTCACCAGAGTCAGCGTCATGCTAATGAAAACTTCTCCAGGTGCTCTGCAGGGCAGGTGGCTCTGGGCCTGGAACATGGCAGGCTGCCTCTCTGCTGGGAAGTGGAGCTTCTCCAGCCCTAGGCACTCCAGCAGGGAAGGGGGGCACCATGAGGAAGGCCATGGAGATGGGCTCAGAGATCCCATGGGAAACACAAGCGTCTCTGCTGAGTAGCAGGCTCTCCTGGGCTGCTGGAGGAAGGCATAGGAGGAGTGCCAGCCGGTTGTAAGATGCTCCTTCACCTTTCTTGGTCTCTTGCTTCAGTTCCCAGCACGTATGTTCAGCGTCTCACCATGGCAAGGCCACAGGCCATCACCCTGACGATTAGCTGCTGTACCCCAAGAAGACATGGTGAACATTATGGGAACAATGCAGTGGGCACCAATTTTTTTGCTTACTACAGCTGCTGGCTGGCCAGCCATCAGTAATGGTCCTGTGAGAAAGATAAATAGGAGCAAATGTAAAGTCAGGTAGGAAGGGGCACCCAAGCAGGTCAAGTGGTTGGTTTTGGTCAAAAGGTTGTCATTAACTGAAGTGACATGCCAGCTAAAGAGATAGAAGAGCTTCGGCCCTCTGCAACTAGCCACCTTGCAAAAAAGAGCAGTCCAGCCAGCAGATGATGGGATGTAGATAGGAACAGGAGGAAAGCACAGCAGGGCTGGAACATAGGCCTAAACAAAAGCTACAGTCTTCCTGTAAAATAAAACACTTCAGCATTTCAGGAACACTAAAAATGCCTCTCTAGCCTGCTTGGTCATGAACTAGGTGGCACTGTGTACCCAAAATATGGGATGTATTGTATTGTATCTTTTTCAGCAATCCAAAAGGGGTTCTTTCCAGTTGTAAAATACTTATGTTAAATAGTATGCCCATCAGTTTGAACTTCTTCCATTGGGTAAAATATGGACACAGTCCCATCTGAGCCTCTTTATAGAACACTTCCCTGCCAATTGCCACTTTAGATTTTTCTGAGACCAGGGAGTTACGTTATGATATGCTTTAAGGGGATGAGTTCTGTTGCTCTAGAAAGCTAAATGAAAGTACGTGAAAAGTAAAAATGTCCAAGGCAGTTGATACAAATTAGCACAAGTGCAATACGGACACTCAAGCCTTTCGGGGGCCTATGGGAAACAAAGGACTCCCCGCAAGTGAGTAGGAGCAAACAGCAACAGCATGATGGGAAATATTCTCTCCCTCCATCAATGAAGGTTTCTGAAACCATAAATTCACAAAAAACCACCTTTTTTCAGTTGATTTCTGCTACTTCCAGCCCTCATTTTCTACTCTGATCTTTCTCATTCTTCCTTCTTCCCTCAGGACAGGACGTGCAGAGATATCTAAACCAACTATTAACAGAGATGAACTCGTTAGCAGCTGGGCAGCCAAGTCACAGGGCGCATCCGCATGACGTTTTGCAGGGAGTTATGAAACCACCTGCCCTAAACTCCCAAGCTGTCCTGACAGGAGCCACCCCCAGCCTGGGCAACGTGACACTAAATACTGGCAGCCTGGAGTGTGCTCCTACAAATCACCGACGCCTGTGCCACCGAGTCTCTGTCTTCAAAGCAACAGCCACACTCAGGTCCAGCAAGCTCTTTTCCTTTGCTTTCCTTTTTTTTTCTTCCATTCATTCTAAAACACTGCTATGCTAAGAAATTTCAAAGAAATACTCAAGTTCAGCTTATCCTTCCCCAGCTGTCACCTTCCCTTGCAGAAGGGAATGATATTTGCAGCGCGGCCTCAGCCCCCACCTTGCTCCCACCTCCAGCACAGGGAAGTTTGAGTTTCAAATCCTTCTCACCGAACAGGTCACCAAACACAAAATATGCTTATTATCTTTCTCTCCATAGAGAGAGGTATCTTTCTATCTCTTTTAAGTCCATCTTTTCTCTCCACAGAAACTTGGGCAAAACTAAACAGGAGGCAAGCAAATCCCCAAATACTCTGGTGGCTACGGAGAGGAGAGGTTGTGATTTAAGTGCTTGGCTTCCATGGTGCTACCAAGCTGCGGTCTCGGTTCAAATGTAAATGAACCTCAGCTTGCCCTAGCAAGATTGCAGAGGGCAGCAGCCATGGCAGGTGACTTGTGAGACCCAGCTGAGCATTATTTAACTAAGTGATGTGGAAACGCACCAACAGCTTCCGTGTGTCATGGGATTTCCCAAAGGACTGGTTGGACAGGTTGCAATGGCTGCTTTACATAAACCCAGCGGTGAGAACCGACTATGGTAATGCTGAAAATTTGCCTGAAAGCACGGATTTATCCTGTATTTGACCACGTAAAATGATTCCCTTTTCAGTAACCGTTCTGCTCCTAGAGTGTGTTCAAGCATCTACTGCTTTTAATGGCCAAGCTAAGCTAGAGAGGAACTTTCTCCCGTGGCTCCTCAGAAAAATTGCAAGCCATTGCCCAAGTACAGGTTCAGCCAGGCTGTGTGCAAACCTGACAGAGAGCAAAGGCGTTTGGGCAGAGCTGAGATCTCATTTTGGTCTGGAGCACGGCTATTAACAACAAAAGCACGATAAGAATGCAGTCAGAGTTCAGCGTCCATTGCTAAATATACAGGGCTGGGAGTTAATAAAAACACATCCTTACACATGGCAAAGGGTAAATACGCATCAGCCTCCATAAGAGCATGGTAATACTCTAATAACTATGATAATTTAATAATTTTAGGCTGTATCAAAGCTTTATAGTCATCCCAAACTTACAGGTTGGGTGACAGGTAGCATCACCGCTGGCGAGCTGACCCGGGACTCAGGGGAACACAAACAGACTCAAGATTAAACTCAAAGCCCGCATCTGTACAGATAGCTTTTTCTTTTTAATCTGTAACACAGTCATCCTGCAATACTAAATTTCCAAAGTCTGTAATTTATTTCAAATTATGTAAGTTTAGGCTGTATTTGTGCAAAGCTCATGAGAGAGCTCGTTGCCATCTCATGAACTAAATATTTTGCTGTGCTATGTGAATGCAGTCAAAGAATTAATTATTGAGTGGCTACCATGAATGAATGACCTTTTTGTGATTTACTGTACAATAATTTAGAAGCTGTAGCTACTGTTAAATTCAATTATTTTCCCTGCAGCTTTTAACTAAGACTGGTTTTAAAGGTGCTGAACTTCTCTTACATACAAATTACTTTCCCTTTGCCATGGAAGAATTAAGAGAATGTAGAAAGTGGATGTTAAGTGCTAGTTGGGCTGAAAAAAAACAACTTTAAAAACATTAAAAGTAAGCAGTGGAAACTCCAAATGGACGGCTAATAAGCTGAAGAAGAAATACTTGGTTTAGCTCTCACATATGCACCTGATCATCCTTGAGTACTTTTAACTGTCTCTTGGTGGGTTTTCTTTTTCCAGTTATACCACTAATACACACATGTGAGATTAGCATTAAAGTTTAATTAGAAGTATTTTTTTAATTAATACTGAAAGTATGAGCAATAGAAATTTTCCTGCTCTTCTGCATTACAAAAGCACAGCTGAATTCCTGCTTATTGTTCCAAAGAATCTGAGCAGCCATTATGGAAACGTGGAAGCATTGCTAAGAAAACATAGATTTGGACAGGACAAGCATGTCCACTGAGTAAATCAGGACCAATTCTGTAATTTAAAAATTTTTTGACATATATATAGTATCATATATTGTATATTATATATTATGTATTGAATTATATATAATATCATACAATGTAATATAAAACACGTTATACAATACATACAGTATAATATACCACATATTTAGATCATATAAAATACATTATGTAACACATATAATATAGTTCATATTTTATATATAGTATATTATGCATTATATATAATCTATCATGTATTTTATAAATTATATATTATATAATATACATAATATGTGATCTATTATAAATTATATAATAAATATTTCTTTTCGTGTATATTTATCCAATATCTCTTATTATTTCCCTAACAGTTGTCTATATTAGAAATGCTCATAAATGTATAGGATGTACTTTTTTTTCATCATGCTTCCTGCAAAACACCCCTTCTTTTACTGTGCCAGTCTCTCTGAGAATTCCAGCGGTTTTCTGTTTTGGCTAAATTGACTTCAGGAAAGGCACAGGAACTGCACGCACTGTCACGACAGACACAGCAGGAGCCTTCACACAAAGCTTGTCCCCTCAATATTTTAATGTAGGAATGGCATGTGAGTGAGAGGAAAAGAAAAGATTTTGAAGACAAGATCTAAAGCACAAAAGTAACTTGCTTTCTGCCTTTCAGGAATTGCAAGGATGTTGTGTCCTGATTGCACCAACTGGCTGGGAGTGCTTCGTCCTGTTCTGTAAAGGTAGATTCCAAGTAAATTGTTCCTCTGGGTGCTGAAAATATGGGCTGGTGTAGAAGTAATCAGGCAGCTTTTAGTATTCAAACAAGTTGAAGAAATTTCAGAAAAGGTTGTGAACGATGTGCATCCTTTCTGACGTCTTCTATTTAAACTTCATGTAGGATGGATGAGAGAACCCCCCGGGCAAATACCATGACCCGATGTCTATTTGTCTAATGTGCGGTAGGCTTAGTAAGTCACATTGGCCCGTGGTTGATGACGAGGAGCTTCTGAAAGCAGACAAGCAGCTGTGCAGTAACGATCCAGAGGGGTTGCCAGTTTATACAGGACGCACTCACAGAATCACAGAATCACAGAATCTTCTAGGTTGGAAGGGACCTTAAAGATCATCTTGTCCAACCGTCAACCTGACTGACAAAAATAGACACCCACACAACAAACAAGGAGCATCATCACTAAACCAGACCTCCCAGCACTACATCAACCCGTCTTTTGAACACCTCCAGGGATGGGGCCTCAACCACCTCCCTGGGCAGCCCATTCCAATGTCTGATAACCCTTTCAGTGAAAAAATTTTTCCTAATATCCAGCCTGAACCTCCCCTGGTGTAACTTGAGGCCATTTCCTCTTGTCCTGTCACCTGTGACTTGGGAGAAGAGACTGACCCTCCCCTGGCTACACCCTCCTTTCAGGGAGTTGTAGAGAGCAATAAGGTCTCCCCTCAGCCTCCTCCAGGCTGAATAACCCCAGCTCCCTCAGCCTCTCCTCATAAGACTTATTCTCCAGACCCCTCACCATCTTTGTCGCCCTTCTCTGGACCCGCTCCAGCACCTCAATGTCTTTTTTATTTTTTTTATTTTTTTATTCATATAAAGCGAGGTTGTTTCTTTAATGTAACAATCTTATCAGTGTTTACATACAGAACTCTAAATGCTCTTAGTTCTCTGCTTTAGCCAGCTATACAGCTGGTGGGTTTGCTTGGAGCTGGGAGCAGGGCTGGGGGAAAGCAGAAGTGAGCTTTTGGTCTTTTCCCTCAATCTGTTCTTTATGTGGTTGTGCAGGATTGCAATATCTGGCCTACATTTTTCTCTTGAGGGATTGCAGTCAAAATTATATATAATCTGCGTCATATAAATTATGTTGGGTAAAGGGAAAAGGGTAAGTTTGCACAAAATAAGGAGTACCCTCTCTACCTTCCAGCAGGTCGACACTGCCGCCCAGCTTGGTGTCATCTGTGAACTTACTGAGGGTGCTCTCGATCCCCGGGTCCAGATCATTGATAAAGGTGTTAAAGAGAACGGGTCCCAGTACCGAGCCCTGTGGGACACCACTCGTGACTGGACGCCAGCTGGATTTAACTCCATTCCCCACCACTCTCTGGGCCCAGGTCCCAGCCAGTTTTTAACCCAGTGGAGAGTCCTCCCATCCAAGCCATGGGCAGCCAGTTTCTCCAGGAGGATACTGTGGGACACTGTATCAAAGGCCTTGCTAAAGTCCAGATAAACAACATCCACAGCCTTTCCCTCATCCAGCAAGCGGGTCAGTTTGTCATAGAAGGAGATCAGGTTTGTCAAGCAGGACCTGCCCCTCGTGAACCCGTGCTGGCTGGGCCTGATCGCATGGGTGTCCTTCATGTGTTGCATGATGGCACTCAGGATGATCTGTCTCACGGCACTCGGACAACTTCAAGACACTGTGCTTAGATCCCATCGACACCCAAGCTGCAACCCATGGGGTTCTCTCACCAGTTTGGCTTCTGCTCCTAAATTGTACACCCACTTATACCGTAACATCACAGAGTTGCTCGGCAGCATATTTGGGCCAAAATCCTATCAGAAGTCGAAGGTGTGTGTGTGCTGCTTGCAGGAGTGGACATGCCAAGCTTGCCGAGACACCCCAAATCCTGCCAGCACAGTACAGCTGGGAGAGGCGTCGCACGCCCTATGTTTATTCCCTAGTTAATGTATTAAACTGGGAAGCCAGGTACAATGCTCTCTTGCTGTCGATGTCCCAGTGACAAGGAGTTGAAGAGGGCAGGGTGTGCAGTGGGTGGAGATTGCACTAGAAATCTCAAAGGAAAACTCACCATGACTCTGGCGTGTGAGCAAAGCAGAGTATTTCTCTCTGTTTCTGTTCTGTAAAATGACTTAAGTATTAATTTTGTCTAAAACTAAAATGATCTCTCTCTGTAAATGCTTAGAGATGTGTGTATACTCTGTGTTTGTGTGTGTCTGCACATATATATAGAGCACACACGTGTGTATATGTATGTGAACATTTTTGCATGTGTGCACATGCATATATAAAAATACATGTATACAAAATTTGGACAAAGAATGGACAATTTCAGCCAACTACTTATAAGCAGCTGGGCTCCTAACCAAAAGCGATATGCCATCTTCATCAGCAATGCAAAAATGACTTTGTGGGACACTCTTCTGGAGACAGCCATACTCCCATTACAGACCATCAAAACCAGGTTTTGCCCTGACAGAAGTTACAACGCAAGCAAGTCGGGCCAAGTTTTAAAAAGATTACCCATGGGCTTCTGGTTTTCTTAGCACAGTTGAGTTTTTCTTTTCAAGTTGTTAGGAATATTTTAAGTAAATACTCCGCATTAGTGCTATGGTTTCATTTAAACCAGACTACTCTTTAAGCTGCTGCTGATCCAATCTGTTTCTCATTATAGGGCCAGTGCTAAGGTAGTTGTAGGCATTTTTTGCTCTGCGTGCCTCTATATACAGCAGTTAAGCACAGTGTGGTGTGATGAAGTGACAATGAGGTGCCAAAACAAGTGAGAGACACTGGCAAAATGCCTCTGATGTCTCACCCAGCCCCGGGTTCCTCTCAGGGAAGCTTTCTGTGGGTTTGGGAAAGCTGTTTATTTCTTCCAGGCTAACCATATAATCATAGAATCATAGAGTCATAGAATTGCCCAGGCCAGAAGGGACCTCCAAAGGCCATCTAGTCCCACCTCCCCACAGTCAGCAGGGACCCCCCCAACTAGACCAGGTTGCCCAGGGCCTCGTCGAGCCTCACCTTGAATATCTCCAGGGAAGGGGCCTCAACCACCTCCCTGGGCAACCTGTTCCAGTGCTCCACCACCCTCACAGTGAAGAACCCTCTCCTAATCTCCAGTCTCCATCTGCTCCCCTCCAGTGTCCCCTCGTCCTGTCACTGCAGGCCTTTCTAAACAGGCTCTCCCCAGCCTTCCTGTAGGCCCCATTCAGGTACTGGAAGGCTGCTATTAGGTCTCCCCGGAGACCAAATCGGGTATTTCACAAACAGGGTGTATGGGACAGCCTCTAGCTCATGTCACTGAAGCTAGGAAAGGTGGAAGAGGGTTGCAGCATGGCCCACGGGTTGGATTTTCTGCTCATCCCCTGCAGCGCACAATGAGCTGGAAACACCTGGCACTTCTGCAGCTTCATTCTGAAGGCAAATGCCCGCTGTGCAGAGCACTTGCAGGGGCAGCAGGAGTTCTTGCTGCCTGTTGCCAGACCAATGCATTAACCAAAGGCGAGGAAAGACTTCATTAATCCTTTTATCACAGAAGAAATTTCATAATGTACTTCCAGGATATCCCCCTGCAATAATTATTAATAATAATAATAAATATATATCTCTCAATTTTCTCTGTACTTACCTAACGTGGTAAGTACTCCGGTACGCTGAGGAGATCTGCACGGAGCTTATGCTGTGAGGGAATTAAACCACAGTCTCCTACTTTCCTCTGTGGAAGTGCATATTGCAAAATACAGATATATTATTTGCATCTGATTGACAGCTTGCTATTAGAAGAAAGAGCTGGGAGTCAGCCCATGTTTGCCTTTCGCTGCTGATTGTCTTCCTATTCTATTTTCTTCTATTCATTTGGGACAAAGGGACTGAAAAGTGCTTTGAAAAAAATTATTATGGATAAATGCACATCCATGACTCTGTGTGTAAAACACCCTAGTCTTGTCCTGCATCTAGAATGAGAAATAATTGTCCTATAGGTAACTTTGTAATGTATTTTTTAAATGTTACTGATAATTGGTTTTTATTTTACACAGTGACTTAGGAAGCAATTCTCGTACCTGGAGTGCTACTGAAAACTTTCTCTCTGGATAACCAGGGAAAAAAGCACACAGCATTACTAGTTTGCATAAAATCAAAACCAGGTTTTCCCATAGAGGAAGAAACATGAAGCCATGGACAAAAAAATCACCCAAAACCTTGTATAGCTGCCTAAAGGTTGTAGGTGACAGGTCTCCAGAGATTGAGGAGGAGATGGTTAACAGGTACCTGCAGCTCTGGTTCTGCTCACAGCCAGCTGTGGCAGGAGGAGTGATTGACTTCACTCCTAAGAGAGGAGGAGTGAAATATTTATTAAGGTGAAACAGTGATTTAACAAAATCAGTAGTAAATGCGATAAAACCAGTAGTAAATGCGACAATGTTTTACGAGATTCAACGTCAAGGTACACTCTACTATTTACTGCAGAGAGGACAAGCTGTCAGGGAGACCCTCCTGTTGAGTCCCAAGGTTCAGAAAGTACACCCTGACTTTCTAAACTCTTTCTCAGAGAGGAGTCTGGGTGCAGCTGGATCCAATCCTGATCCCAGACTTGGTCAACGGTTTACGTCTAAAGGATTATATCTGCCCAATCAATCCTTTATATTACTTAGCTAAGATTTGAAAGTTGAGCATGCTATTAGCCACTTACCCAGAACCTGTTGCGGCCAGGAATCTCTCAATCTCAAGGAGCAGAACTTTAAGTGAGCATCCTCACAGAAGGGGAGATCCTGGCGTGCAGCCTGCTGCCATCCAGGAGAGCTCCAAGGGCTCTGAGGCTGTCCACTGTTTATGGAGTAAGAATTGACCTATAGTCATATTCTTATGGGAACAAAATACCTAGGTCCCCAGTCCAGACAGTATTTTGGCTGTGTTCCAGCCATCCCCCAGAGTCCAGGTGCAAGTGATCGCAACCGATGTTGTGATGGCCACGGTGGCCATGGCCCCAGCAGGAGCAGGTGGGGGGGGGTGGGGAGGAGAAGCGGGGGGAAAACAGGGAGAGCACACCCCCACACCAGCAACTTCTGGAGCAGACGTTTTTCCACCAATGTAGCCGGTATTGTCTTCATCTAGGGGCTGGCCGTACACATACTTGAACTAACCACTTCCATTTCCTAGTGTTTGCATTTTGAATTATGACCGAAATAAAATGACAAGCAAACATGAGGTATGGAGACTGGAAATTATTCTTCCCCAAACTGTGCTGCTTTAATGGAGCACTAGCTCATGATTTTTTAACAAGGTACACTTTTTGACAACGTTTTAAGTGTAGTGACTCTGATTCACTCCCTATCTCCATGCCAACAGGAACACTTGTTAGTCTATTATTTTCACTAGAACACTTCCAGTTGGTTCCCTTCATGCAGTGGTGTCTGGAAAGTGAGACAAAGAAAGAAGTTGCACATCGCAGAGGAGCTCCACCTGGTTTAAGGTGTTGAAGTTAACAGCTAATGATCTTCAGGCTGCATGAATGCATTCTCTTTAAAATAATGATAAGAAGGATATCAGGTGCGGATTTGTTTTAAAAGACATCAAAATTTTATGTTCCAAAATATTTCACTAACAGTAAAAACAATGTATAAAAAGTTTTTGCATGGCTTTTTTAATTAATTAATAACTGCAGGCACTCATGTTATATAAACTTAAGTAGCAGTGATTCTGGAACAAATTCGTTAAAATTAAAAATTAAGACAAATAATTTTTGTTTTCTATTCTCAAATGCAACTAAAATATGCACAAAGCAATTTCTGGAGCACCTGGAAAGAAGGGCTTAGAGCTGCAGTTAAATCTCTCTTTCCTGAGCTGGTCCTACTGTGGCTTCACGGGAGAGTTCAGGTGTGATTTGTCCCTCGCCAGCGCTGTTTGTCACTGCAGTGCCAGGCTGGCAATCACAGCCCGTGCCACACCGCCTGGGCACGATGGCATCCCTGGCATCTGCCCTGCTTGGGGTGCTCGGGTCATTACAAAACACTCCTGCCAGAAGAAACAAGCACCTCGAAGAGGTATCAGGTTTACCTTCATAGCTGATGGATTCTAATAATTTTTCATTACTAAATCACTGCAAATGCAACGATCACTGTAAAAGATAAAAACAGGCCAGTAAGCCTGGAGAAGAGGAGGCTGAGGGGAGACTTTATTGCTCTCTACAACTCCCTGAAAGGAGGGTGTAGCCAGGGGGGGGTCGGTCTCTTCTCCCAAGTCACAGGCGACAGGACAAGAGGAAATGGCCTCAAGTTACCCCAGGGGAGGTTCAGGCTGGATATTAGGAAAAAATTTTTCACTGAAAGGGTTCTCAGCCATTGGAATGGGCTGCCCAGGGAGGTGGTTGAGGCACCATCCCTGGAGGGGTTCAAAAGACGGGTTGATGTAGTGCTGGGAGGTCTGGTTTAGTGATGATGCTTCTTGTTTGTTGTGTGGGTGTCTATTTTTGTCAGTTGGGTTGACGGTTGGACAAGATGATCTTTAAGGTCCCTTCCAACCTAGAAGATTCTGTGATTCTGTAATAATTCAGTTTCTTTGAGCATCTTTTTAACATTTTCTAAGCATTACTTGAATTGATTTAAGGTAATCCCAAGCAGCACATTTGTTCATCCTGTTCTTCTAATCAGTGAGCCTGATTAGAAAGCCAGTTCAAATTAAGAGGGCACTACTTGGATGTGTTACTCTCTATTCGCATTCACCTCTTGCAATCCCAGTCCTCCAGAACGGTTTAATCAGCTCAGGTTGTACCTGCTTCTGCTGTCTCCTCCACCTCTGCTGCAGCCCAACAAACGTCTCATCACTG
Organism: Calidris pugnax; assembly: GCF_001431845.1. NCBI lineage: Eukaryota > Metazoa > Chordata > Aves > Charadriiformes > Scolopacidae > Calidris > Calidris pugnax. Next base: position 2,147,786 of record NW_015090882.1, read on the forward strand.
AGCAGCAAGGTTGCAACCTTGGAGGTGAACTCACCCGCCTCTCACCCTCCTCTTCCTCAGGTAGGCTGCACACAGGTCCCTGAGGAACCCCAGGAAGGCACCTCCTCTCACCATCAAAGGTAGGTAAGTCCTCAACACACCTTCCTGCTTCCAGATCATTGGCCTCTTTTCTGCTGCCACCACTCACCCCCACCCCGGCCACCATCCTGCAGGCATCAGGCAACACCACCCAAAGAGTTGCCCAGCAGCAGGAGAGAGAGAAGGTTCAGCACCTGCTTTTGGCGATAGCCCAAGTCAACCATCCCACTTCTCTGAACCTCACTTCTGCTGTTCATACATAGGCGTAGTCTTTTCATTGTATTTTTGAGATCTGGGAAGGAATTTGAAGTAGCTATTGGTGCCAGTTATAGGCAGTGCCAGAAGAGGTCATTGCATATGCATAGATCTAATCTAGCTTTCAGATGAGGTGATTCTCCCCCTCTACTCTGCTCTTGTGAGAACCTGCCTGGAGTACTGTACCCAGCTCTGGAGTCCTCAGCACAAGAAGGATGTAGACCTGTCAGAGGGGGTGCAGTAGAGGGCCATGAAGACAATCAGAGGGCTGGAGCCCTCTCCTATGAAGACAGGCTGAGAGAGCTGGGGTTGTTCAGCCTGGAGAAGAGAAGGCTCCAGGGAGACCCTATAGCAGCCTTCCAGTACCTGAGGGGGCTACAGGAGAGATGGGGAGGGCCTCGTTATCCGGGAGTGGAGCCATAGGACAAAGGGTAATGGTTTTAAACTGAAAGAGGGGAGATTGAGATGAGATCTCAGGAAGAAATTCTTTCCTGTGAAGGGGGTGAGACCCTGGAACAGGTTGCCCAGAGAAGCTGTGGCTGCCCCATCCCTGGAGGGGTTCAAGGCCAGGCTGGATGGGGCTTGGAGCAACCTGGGCTGGTGGGAGGTGTCCCTGCCCAGGGCAGGGGGGTTGGAACTGGATGACCTTTAAGGTCCCTTCCAACCTGAAACACTCTATTCTTCTATGACATAGAGCTAAACTGAAAACAAGCCCAGCCACATCCTTACTGGCCTCTCCCATGTTACTTTAGCTTCTGTAATGACACCTCTGCAGGACTGCAAGCTGAAACAGAGTTTACAATGGAGACACCCTATGAAAATTTGGGCATGCTGCATTCAAAATTATTTGCCTGTTTGTACTTTCAAGAAGCTATCCATAGTGCCATGGCACTGAGTGCTGTTAAAAAACCCAAGACTGACCCATGATTAATGAACAGAGTCGAAGGCTGGAAACCCCGGATTTGAATGACTGCTCTCCCAGGTGTTCTGTGTGACTTGTGGTGAGCTCTTGCAGAGGAACATTTCAAAACTAATTGCCTAACTCCTCCAGTGAAGTTGGTCTGTCAGCCAGAGCCACTGAGTCTGGTTGCTGCATATAAACTGTGCAAAGGCTGGGGGGTTCTCCATATCTCTGACAATCAGCCTGCTGTTTTTCTTTTAGGTTACTAAACTGAGAAATAGCTGAGTACAATTAGAAATTCAGCTTTGCAGACTTTGGTCTCTGTTTGTTTCAATGAGATGTGCTGTGAGAAATCTCATACAAGCATATAGAACCTAAATGAATATCAACTCTAAGTCCAGGAATAGGATTCTTTTCTGTGTGTTTAACTGTAAAATGCAGATACGGGTGTTCACCTGATCCACCAAAGGCATCAATAAGCACATCCATTATATTTTGTATAATGCTTATCTTCTGTTTGAGGTTCAAGACCGAAGAATTTTTGGTCAATTGAAACTGTCCCCTGAGCCTGTCCTTCCCACCAATGATATCTTCTCTTTTTCGTGTTCCAAGGATTGTCTTTCAGTCTTTGAAGTTAACCTGAACATTTTCTGTCATGTCCTGAGAGCTATCATTTCCTGATTCTTAAAGGTAAAGCTCATGGGATAAACAGGTAGAACAGAGGTAAAGAAATTTGGGACGATAAGAGGCAGCACAAAGAAAGTTTCTGGAAAAAAGAAATAGGAGTGAGCAAAAGTGCAAAAGGCTAATACCAAATTCCATAAGAGAGAGAAAATATCAGAGAGGAAATGTTTGGGAATGAAAAATATCCAGAAAATCAAAGAGATATGTCCAGCACCAATTTTGCTGGTTGTTTTGTTTTGGTTTTTGTTTGTTTGTTTTCTTAATAGGAAATGTTAATAATGTTTAATAGGAAATGTTAAGTGTTTTAATAGGAAATGCCTTTTAAAAAGTTTAGGATTAAAAAATGTGAGAAAAGTGCAACATTGGAGGGCATGAAGAAGAAAGATTATTAAAGAAAGACAAAAGAAAATACAGAGAAGAGAAAAAGAAAATGTATATAGCAAATTTCATTGCTTTTTAGTGATAGCAATGAAAGGTCCGAGGAAGTTACGAAGAAAGATAGCAGCCTTTCTTTATTTATTTAAAAAGAGCATGATTGCTACATAAGTGGCTTTTGGATGACTAGGCTTTTGGACCCCTCAGGTTTTCACAGCTGAAGTCCTCACTACTCAATACCTATGAAGATTATGATATTAGAAAGTAATTGCAGCAGAATTTGTGATTATCGCATAACAATAATCAAGCAACTTTTAAAGACGTCTCTTAAAATGCAGACATATTAATATTCATGCAATAATTAGTACATACTTATTCATATTTAACATGATGTTAATGCAGAAACTTAGTCTTTTTTCTGAGGTAAGTTTATAATTTTTCAATGTCTTCATTTTCAAACAAAATTCCTTCCCTGGGCACAGCTTCACAGGCCAATAGTACCAGAGGAACTGCTCGTCCCATTCCTGGCTTTGACCCCATCTCCCAGAGGCAGAACGGGGTAAGAGAAGCTGCGGGGCTTGAGTGGGGTTTACATCACTTCATCATAGCAGCATGAAGAGAAGGTGCCTTGTCCAAGCCTCTCTCTACCCCGTCTACATTCAACTTTTGCTGCCGATTGTTTCTCTTAAACTCCCAGAAATAGGGGTCAGAGAACACAGGCAGCCCAATAACAGCTGCCAACAGAGAACAACCTCCATTCACAAAGGAGCTGAGACCCCCCTGAAACACATTTCTGCATCCAGCGATCTCTGTGGTGCTTAAGTTCATTACTAGTTCATTTACTAGGGGCAGGTCCTGCCTGACTAACCTAGTGGCCTTCTATGATAAAGTGACTAGGTCAGTAGATAAGGGACAACCTATGGATGTGGTCAGTAGATAAGGGACAACCTATGGATGTGATCTATCTGGATTTCTGTAAGGCCTTTGACACGGTCCCCCACAACATCCTGCTTGCCAAATTGGAGGGGTACGGATTTGATGGGTGGACTGTTCAGTGGATAAGGAACTGGCTGGATGGTGGCATCCAGAGGGTGGTACTCAATGGCTCAAAGTCCAGATGGAGACCAGTCACAAGTGGTGTTCCTCAAGGGTCCGTGCTGGGGCCAACACTGTTTAATATTTTTATCAATGATATAGACAGGGGGATTAAAGGCACCATCAGCAAGTTTGTGGACGATACCAAGCTGTGTGGTGTTGTCGATACACCAGAGGGACGGGATGTCATCCAAAAGGACCTGGACAGGCTGGAGAGGTGGGCCCAGGTGAACCTCATGAGGTTCAACAAGAGCAAATGCAAGGTTCTGCACCTGGGCTGGAACAATCCTCACCATCAGTACAGACTGGGGGTGAGGTACTAGAAAGCAGCCCTGAGGAAAGGGACTTGGGGGTGCTGGTGGACGAGAAGCTGGACATAAGCAGGCAGTGGGCAGCTGCAGCCCAGAAGGCCAATCCCATCCTGGGCTGCATCAAAAGATGCGTTGCCAGCAGGTCCAGAGAGGGGATTCTGCCACTTTACTCTGCTCTGGTGAGACCTCACCTGGAGTATTGTGTGCAGGTCTGGAGCCCTCAATATAAGAAGGACATGGACCTGATGGAGAGGGTCCAGAGGAGGGCCATAAGGGTGATCAGGGGGTTGGAGCACCTCTGCTACGAGGACAGGCTGAGGGAGCTGGGGTTGTTCAGCCTGAAGAAGAGGAGGCTCCGGGGAGACCTAATAGCGCCTTCCAGTACCTGAAGGGGGCCTACAGGAAGGCTGGGGAGAGCCTGTTTAGAAAGGCCTGTAGTGACAGGACGAGGGGCAATGGCTTCAAGCTGGAGGGGAGCAGATTTAGACTGGAGATCAGGAGAGGGTTCTTCACTGTGAGGGTGGTGGAGCACTGGAACAGGTTGCCCAGGGAGGTGGTTGAGGCCCCTTCCCTGGAGATATTCAAGGAGAGGCTCGACGAGGCCCTGGGCAACCTGGTCTAGTTGGGGGTGTCCCTGCTGACTGCGAGGGGGTCGGACTAGATGGCCTTTGGAGGTCCCTTCCGGCCTGGACCATTCTATGATTCTATGATTCTATGAAATATTTGCTTTGCATCCACAGTTATACATGGAGGTAGTGAGCCGATCCTGCTGCTATATGTGATATTAAAAGGCCTGTGATTTTAAATACCAGCTCCCTGCCTAGCTCTGGCTGGGAGAGGCCTACAGTTCAGGTGAGGAGACAATTATGGCACTTCAACATTCTCTGCGCTGCCTCCATCTACCAGTGCACCACCTCTTAATGAACATAACACATTTCTCCTCTGACTCACTGTATTTTTCCAAATGGTTTCAGTACTGAAGGCTATTACGGTTTTCCCCCCAAGCAACTCCTGTAGAGCTAGTAAGGAGATGAGCGGGAAGGGAGGGAATCAGCTCACGCAGGCTTTTGAAATTTATCTATTTCAACTTGCAAATCAGAATTCAGGTAGTATTTTTAACAGCTTGTCCATACCCAACTTTTGTTTAAAGCAAAGAGAGGCTTGGAACCTCCATGCTTTGGGAAATCTCCTGCCGTACTTGCCTTCATCTTTAGATATAAAAAATAGGATACTAGACTTTCAGGACCTCTTGCAGTTACACTTATAAAAATACTACCTCCTTACCACATGGACGCACTGCGAAGAGAATTGCACTTAATTATCACTGAAAGGCTCTTAGATTCTCTCTCATGAGGGTTGTATAAAATAAGCAGAAATGTCAACACGCCTAATCAGTGGTGACTGCTGTTGGTCCATTTTGGTACATTGATGACTTCGATCTGACAGGCCGATCACTCTCTGGTAGACAACACTTTTGTAGAGACTTTTGGTATTTTATACTTTAGAGAAATTCAGATTGTACCTGCTGTATGCATCTAACTCCTTCATCGATCAACTTTTCCTTGCCACACATCCCTAAGAGAAGTCAAGTCTTTTCAATTCACCATGAGCCACTGTAGAAATTTGCTTCACAGAAGTTTGTGCTTCCCACCAGCAGCACCCGGAGCTGAAAAGGCCACAGCTCTAAGGACCACACTGCAACCAAAGACTACGCTCATCATAAAGTCACAGAAGAATAATCTTCCAAAGCTTCTGTGCTTTTTTTTTTTTTTTAAAAGATTACATGTTCAAGGTCAGAGCCATAAATATTGGGCAATTCAATAAAGTGCCTTCAGTGCTGCCTGCTTACAGCACGCACAGAAACTTGTATTTTCTCAGCACCTCTGAAATTCAGTCTACCTGTAATTTGGGTGCACAAATATGGAGCAATACACCCAACCCAGCTCTGAAAAGTTGTGCTGTGCTATACAATACGTTTCCAGGCTAAAAGCAGGACATTTCCAAACCCTTCAGCTATACCGAAATAGAAGGTATGCTTGTTAAGAGCCCATTATTGAAAGATTCCTTTCCTCTTCCTCCCCCTCAACCCATCCGCTATCTTTGGAAGCACAGATACCGTCTGTTCTGGGTACCACTGACGACCAATGGAGCAACATCAGGGCATTAACGAGCTCTTTGATGAAAATATCCTGATAACCAGCTTATGGGAGCAACAGCCAGGGAAGAAGCATCCCCCAAGCACACACACATCACTTGGGCACACGTGGGCTGTGCTACCTGCTGCAGCCAGAGCTCAGCACCTACCCGTCATCTCTTCTCGTCCCAGCACCACCACAGCTTTTATTTAGCAAGAATTTAATGAGACTCATCACTGGTGCCTGGAATTTTGGAGGGCAGAAAAAGCCTTCTGACCAGCCTCCCCAGTCTCAAGCAACCAGGGCACCAGTGTCTCTAACCCAGTTCATTTGTAATTCTTTGTAAAAATGGCTGTCCAAGCTTAACAGGGGAAAATCTGCAGGGGTATTTAACTCCTACTTTTAATCTTGTTAAAGTCTTAGAAAGAAAGAATGAGGCTAGGATGGGACAGTTACAATAATAATGATTGGTTTCACAGAGCTCCTGAAATCCATAAAGACTGAGAGGTCACTACAAAATGGGAATCACTTGACTTTACATGAGCATTATCAGGGATGTGAGTATTGATTTGAAAAAAGAATTAAAAACTGATATATGAATCACTCTGTTAGAGGTTAGGGGTTTTTTTAGCATTATTTAATCAGAAGTAAACTGAGAACAGATCACAGTTCTGAACTAATGGAGGCTTTGATGATGGCGATTGAGTTAGTTAAATAGCAAATGAAAATTTCTGGCTTGTTAGAGATCAGTTTAACAAATATTAACTTGTATTTCCTTCTCACAGTGTTAGTTTCTGACTAAAAAGTTTCATTTTGAAACTCAGAGCCATACATAACTGTACATCAGAAAAATAAGGTGCTAGAATGTATGTTCATGACCTAAATATATCTCTATGTGTACTTTCTTCATTTGGACAACAGCAGCTTTTCTGGAAATTTCTGGAGCAGGGTGTAGTCTACTGGTGAGCAAAACCCAGTGGTATTCTGCTACTGAAAATAAATCTTAGTTGCAATCCTAATATTAAATAACGGTACTCAGTATGTTTTAAATCAAATAGGAAGTTTTTCACATTTATGCCAAAAAGTAGTAACATTTAGCGGCTCAAATAAGCATGTTTGCATCAGCTGACCAGCTTGAGTACAGAGAACCTCCTTTGTGATGGAGCTTGGCTAGAGTGATGCAGCAGCTACTGTCAGACACTGACCAGCAGGGTTGATGTTCAAAGCCAAGACTGCCCACACGGAAAACTAATTTGCACTTAACACTTTATTCATCACATGTTCTAAAGCGAGGTAAATCTCCAGTTGAGACAACGCATTGGACACGGCCTTTCAACTGCTTTATTTCAAGGGCTTTCTTGAACATGCCAAGATCAAAAAAAAAAAAAGGCTAAGCAGTGAGTCCAGCATATATTGTCTAGACCATCTTGGTAATCATGAGTCCGAGTTGTGTCATGTTGTCTGACACGGCATGGAAACAACAGTAACAACCACCATCATACTTAGTGGTAAGAACAGATGAAAAATAAGATGTCTCCAGTCAAGCACCTGGTCCATGTTCAGCCCACAACCCTTCGCAGTGTGCACTGCGAGGCTGTACAATGCATCCGAGTGATTTACTGACCTTAATGTCATTAGAATTATTTTCAAATGTTTTCATATGTTGTTCCTCAGGGATTAGTTGCCTTGGGAATTGCTTGTATTATTTAACATTATTTTCCCTACTGCCATAGCATGATCTTGACAGATAGCCTTATATGGTGCAAAGGTGGGGGTAGTGTACTTTTTGACCGTCAGCCCTGATACTCTGATTTAGCAAAATGGCCATGATATTAAACATAAGTAATCCCTCCCAAGCACAAAGCCAAGCTTGTGTCAAAGGATCAAAGTTCATGGTATTTTGTGTCCTACACAGGAAAAATAAAGCTAGCGGGACTTAAAAACTGATCTGCATGGTGCCTGTACAGTGGCATAGCACTTAGCCTGGATGCAGCATCTGGTCCCAAATACTGCGTGTAGCTCTTGACAAATCATTGAATTTTGTTGTCTTGCTGTATTGTATAACGAGTCCGTGGGGTTCGTACAGATAGGTGCACTAAGAATAATAAAAGTTTAGTGGAAATACCTTGCTCCCAGAAATCAATAGACAAAAAATAGACAAAGTAGACAAAACCACGTTTGCAGCTTTTGGGTTATGTTTGTGTGTTTATTTCTAAAGAGGCCAGACGTGGTTTGGTAATGTCTCTAAGTAGATGGCATTCCCAGTTGTCACAGATTTTAATCAAGTTTAGTGCTATGACATTTAATGCTATGATAAATTTCAAGGAGCACGAGGTTTTTCACATACTAGTATTAATATTACTCATTTTATGCAGTCTTTTGTTTAGTGAAGAGATAAAAGTATTTGTTATCCAGAAAAGTAGGCTAATTTTCAGTAAAATGTGAGAAACCCACTGTAAATTGCTGAACAAAAAAGCAAACCATAGTAACAAATAACTAAAAGCATCAGTCACAAAACCCACAATGTACTTGGCTTATTTTAGCAACAGCAATTTTAATTCTTTCGTAATTGGCTTGTAGATTAGCCTCTTTTTTAAGAAAAAAATGTCCATCATCTATTACTATCTGGGTTTAGTACTTGGCTATGAAAAAACGCCAGAAAATTAGGGTAAAATTGATTACTTGCTCTACTAAGTGTAAGTCTACCACCCAATGATTGTTCCCTTCCCTTCCCTTCCCTTCCCTTCCCTTCCCTTCCCTTCCCTTCCCTTCCCTTCCCTTCCCTTCCCTTCCCTTCCCTTCCCTTCCCTTCCCTTCCCTTCCCTTCCCTTCCCTTCCCTTCCCTTCCCTTCCCTTCCCTTCCCTTCCCTTCCCTTCCCTTCCCTTCCCTTCCCTTCCCTTCCCTTCCCTTCCCTTCCCTTCCCTTCCCTTCCCTTCCCTTCCCTTCCCTTCCCTTCCCTTCCCTTCCCTTCCCTTCCCTTCCCTTCCCTTCCCTTCCCTTCCCTTCCCTTCCCTTCCCTTCCCTTCCCTTCCCTTCCCTTCCCTTCCCTTCCCTTCCCTTCCCTGAGAGGCCACCTTGGTGGTGCAGGAGCAGCAGGCAGGAAGCCTGCAGGCAAAAGGGAGCGGAGGAGCCCTGACAAGTGGTCATGCTCGATGCTGCAGAGGAAGGCAAAAAACCCCCGGGGAGCAGTGCCAATGTGTCCCGGGGGAAAATTCCTTCCTGACCCCAGCTGGGGCTGGCGATCGGCTGTTCCCTGAGCATGTGAGCGAGACCTGCCTCCTGGTCCCACCCGCTGGTCCTGCCTCCCCAGAGATGCCCAAGCCCTGTTCTCCCTCAGCCTGGAGCCATCTCAGGGGCTTCCCAGAGTTGCCAAAGGCCCCTACCTTGATTCCCCTTGGGAGCAAGCATTCTCCCTGTGCCTGGCAGGACACCAGTGGGTGCCTCCAAAGCACTGGGACCCCTGGCAACATCTCTGCATCCTATTTCTTACCACTGCTGCCCCTTGCTCCATAGGGGATGAGAACAACAAGCTCTGAGGTGCTCCTCAAGAAGGCATTCTCTTGGTCTTGCCACTGATTATCCAGCTGAAAAGGCCTGGGAACCTCTGGGACCTCCAGAGGTCAGTGATCCTTCTCATCTCCTATGGAGCTGGCATCTGTTCCTCAGAGGCTGAGACAGGATCTCCATCCATTAGATGGCCTTTGAACATGGCCCCTGTGGGAGCTGGCCTTGCAGCAGAGAACCTCCAGGAGCCTTGTCCAGCCTCTGGTCTTCCTCCCTCAGCCTTCTCCAACTAATTCCACCAGCTCCTCAAGGACTTACTCTCAGATGTCTCCAGGCTGTCCTCAGGCCATCTCTGGCAGCCGGACACAGGAGGATGCTCCCTTTTATCCCCCCAGGGCATTGTGACATCTGCGTTGCCGGTTGGTGACACTGTGACATGGGGGTGATGGGGTCCTCCCTGTGCAGCCCCTCCTGCTGCCCCTCCACCCATCCCTCGGAGGAAGTCTTTGGGGTGCTGGCCCCGAGGCAATCCCTGTGCCCGGGGGCTGTCCCTGCCCTTGGTGGCCATGCCAGGGCACAGCTCCTGGGTCTCCCTGTAAATTCATCTGGACGTTCAGACTGTGTGAAGAAGAGCATTTACACCCAATACATTCCTTTGGTTGTGGGGATGCTGGAGGTGAAAGAAAGGCTTCTGGTTCCCTCTGCATGGACTTCCCAGAGACGTAGAGAACACGCAGGATTTCCTCACTGTTCCTTACCAATGCACCAAGGGACATCTGCTGCTACCCTGTTTATGGTGAGGTTGTCCTCTTGGGAAGAAGTCCCAAGTGCTTTTTTGTTCTTGACCATCTTTTTCCTTGCACTTCAAAAACTCTTTTCTTCCTTTGGTCTTCAGCCTTGATATCTTTCTTGAAAGTGATGACAGCCCTCTCAGCTGCTGCCTTGCTCCTGATAGTTGTCTTTTTCTCCATGCTCCTAATCAACTGCTCAGTTTTTGTTTTGCCTTCATCCCAGACAGAATGTACATTTCTTGAACCTGAGTAACGAGAAAGGTCCCTCATGGCACAGGCGAGTTCTCGCCTTTGCACAATGCTTGCCTTTCCTATGGAAAGGCTTGTAGCACTTCAGAAATCTCTCTTGGGTTTTTTACAGAGGTTGTTCAGAATTTTTCTGGTGTAGGTTAATGTTAGTGTCAAGTTTGGGGGTTTACCTGTTCTATTACTACTATTGATCTTGAATGCAATACTTCGTGATTGCTGCTTAATCTCATGTTGTTGACAGCTCAATAAAGCCCTTGGATCCCAATTTGCTGTAAGTTGCGTGGACTGAGCATGTTTTCCCTGCAACGCTCAGGAAAAACCAGTACCCCCCTCAGTTGTAGAGATCAGTTTGAAAAATCTCAGCTAAATATCACTGAAGGAAAGGGGACTGTACAGAGGGTAGAGACCGAGAGATTGAGAACAAACCACCCCAGCAAATTTGTCCACATCCCTGAAATGCAGAAGGGCTGTTGGTCTCTCTCCCACAAGGCTTATTTCTTGAGTGGTCTGTCAGGGGAAAAGGGAAAGCCACCGAGTTTGCTCTGGGAGATGATGCTGTCGGCTGCAGAAGACAGTCCCAGCTGGGTTCCTATCTGAAATGAGGAAATGTTTGTGTCTGTCTGAACTGACCGTTCTTTTAGGCAAAACACTGTTATTCACAACAGTAGAAAGTGCTACTGCCTCTGCCCACTCCTGGCACAAAACAAGCACAGCCTGGTTTGAGCGGGACACGGGATTCATTTCTCTTTCAGTCATCTTACTTTTTGATAAGGTCTCTCCTAACGCTAGGGAAAACTGCATTTTTAGAAGACTCTCGTGTCTGAATTTGTGAAGTATTTACTCTCTAGCCAGCTGTGCTATGCAGGTTTCAAGGTCCCAGTGTTTTCAAGTTCACAACAGTAGAAAGTGCTACTGCCTCTGCCCACTCCTGGCACAAAACAAGCACAGCCTGGTTTGAGCGGGACACGGGATTCATTTCTCTTTCAGTCATCTTACTTTTTGATAAGGTCTCTCCTAACGCTAGGGAAAACTGCATTTTTAGAAGACTCTCGTGTCTGAATTTGTGAAGTATTTACTCTCTAGCCAGCTGTGCTATGCAGGTTTCAAGGTCCCAGTGTTTTCAAGCTGGACACGGGCAGGGATGAGGAGGAGCAAGACCCGGGCACTTGACCCAAAATGGCCACAGGATTATTTCATACCGTGAATGTCATATAAATTAGAAGTTTGCTGAGGAGCTTTCCCTTCCTTGACAGCTGGGATCCTGAGCACTCCTTGCCCTGGTGCCGGAGCCCGGAGCCCTTCCCTTCCCCCCGAAGCCACAGCGCATGCAGGGTCCCCCATGGGGTGTCCCTGAGGGGAGCGCACGGCTTCTGCTGAGAGAAGGGGCTGAGTATAGTCCTTGTGTATTTTATCTTGGTGTCGGGATCAATACAGGTTCTTTAGTATTATTAATGTTAACTATTTAGTCTTATTCTAGTCAATCTGTTTATATTTCAACCCTGGGGTTTCCTTGTTTTTCTCACAATTCCTCTTCCTGGGTGGGGAGGTGACACAATAATTGTGTGACATGTGCCATGCACTGGTACATGCAGATAATGCATTGAATTACTACAAATCATCCCCTTTGTTATAATTCACTGATTTTATCCGTCAAGCTGGTGAGAAGTTGGGATACAAATATTTCCTGCACATATATTCTTCCATCAAAAAAACTCTACAGCAAGACCTAAACCACAAGCTTGAAGAAAATAAAGTATCATGGCACTGAAGGAAAATCACAAGATCGTCAGCATTCAAATACATTATGATGAATCTCTTAGGATGCTCCCTCTTAGAGACCTCCCTGCTTGGAGGAATTCTGTCTACAGTGGCCAAACAAGATACTGATCACAGAGAAATTAATTCCCCTACAAGAGAATATATCCTGTGAAGCATCTGAAAGGGATCAAAACAATAAAAGCGAGCCTTGGAAGGTCTGAAGTTTCAGCATGAGTAAGCATGCCCTAAGCATGCCTAACCCTAACCATACCTGTAACTCTACCCCTAACACTTAAGCCCTGACCCTAACCCAAACCTAATGACCCTAAGCCTTACACCTAACTCTAACCATAACCTTAACCCTAACACCTGGCCCCTAACCCTAACACTAAACTGAACTCAAATGACCCTAAACCTAAATCTAATTACCCTAATGCTAGCCCTAATGACCCTAACCATATTCCTAACCCTAAGCCCTAACACTAACCCTAACCCAAAACCAAATGACCCTAAACCTAAACCTAATGGTCTAACTCTGAACACTAACCCTAACCCAAAACCAAATGACCCTAAACCTAAACCTAATGGTCTAACCCTGAACACTAACCCTAACCTAAAGACCCTAATCCTAACCCTTATGACTCTAACCATAATAAGTCTAAGTCATAACCCTAACCTAACTGTAATGACCCTAACCCTAACGAATCTAATCTTAACCCTAACGCTAACCTTAGCGACCCTAAGGCTAACCCTAACCCTAACCTATAACTCCTAAACCTAGCTCTAACCAAAATGACGCTAACCATAACCCTAACTCTAATGACCATATCCCTAATGACCCTAACACTAACCCTTATGACCCTGACCTTAACCCTAACCTAATGACCCTAACCGTAACCAGAATGACCCTGACCCTAACCCTAATGACACTAAATGTAGCCCTATTACCCTAACCATAATGACCCTAACCCTAATGATGCTACCCCTAACCCTAATGACAATAATCCTAAATCTAAAGATGCTAACCTGAACACTAATGACCCTAACCCTACCTCTAAATCCTAGCCCTAACCCTAATGACCCTACCCCCTAATACTAAACCTAATGACCCTAATTGTAACCCTTAACCCCTAACCCTAATGACCCTAACCTTAATGGCCCTAACCTGAACCCTAACCCTGAGGATAAACTCTTGTTTTGAATCTACTGTGACAAGCTGAGCTGTGACCTGCAGAAGTGTGCTCCTGTGAGACTTCTCTTTCTGGTGTTCCTTCCTTCAAGTAGAAAGACTGTGAGAAACAATTTCACAAGGTAAGCCAAAAAAAGTGTTTCAGCATGAAAAACGTTCATGAAAAATACTGATTTGTTTCACTATACAGGTTGTGTCTCTATATACATCATCACAAAATATCAAACCACCACAGAAAATAATAATAAAAAAAAAGAAATACATCTTTTACTAAGCATCAATGAAGTTTACAGTTCTGCTTCATTAGGACCAAGTTATCTGGTCCTCAAGATAAAATTAACAATAATAAGAAGCATAACCAAGGCTGTCTTTCAGTCTGTAAAAACTTCTACAAAGAGCGAGCTCTAACAAGTGAAACCTCCCCCCCAGGAGGGAACAATAAGGGCAAAATTATGCCTGCTGCCTCTGGCTGCTTCAAGCAGCAGAGGTTCTAGGGCTAGGGAGAAAACTGTGCTCAGTGTAAAAGCAGGAACAAAGCCTTAAAATGGGGAACCATCACTTATGAGCTTAGACAAACATTTTTGACCGAAACATTGAGGAAAATGAATTTGCCACAAAATTCAAGAGATGTTCAATACAGCCATGCAACCTTTACAAAATACAAGTATTAGTACTGCCCTACAGGATCATACAGGAATGGGTGGGCATCACTTGCAGTGATTGTATTGTTTCCTTAAGTCTGTGCTGTCAAAGTGACCAATAATTGCCAGATTTGATGCTACTCATTAAGACCGACAAACCAGCACAGAAGTAACTGATACCAACCAAGCACTTAATCTCAGTTTTGCTTTGTTTTCAGAGTCACTATCGGGCATTGGGCATGGAAATTGAAAGACACAGGGGAGGATATTTTGTAGTTCTGGAGAGGTAATGCATATGAATAATAAAGATTACAGTCAGCGTGTATTCCTTAGGTCAGCCTTCGTAACGCTGCTTCCTCTTAGCACTCATGACAACCCTTGTTGGTCTTAGCAAATGTGTTATCTGAAAAAAAAGGAGAGCAGTGTCTTAGTAATCTCAAACTATGAGCAAATTTGAACCGATGGGCAGGAGGTCCCAGCTGAATGGCATAATAGCTCCCTGCTGGTTTTTAGTTCTGCAAAGCACAGTAAGGCTCATGCTGGTAAAACCAAAGCCTAGTACTGCATGGGAAGAGCATTCTCGTGCTAAGCGAGGCAGATTTATAGATCCCCTCAGAGAAATAAAAAAAATGAGGACAATGCTCTCACTTTGATACAAAAGAAAACAGAACTCAGTTTCTGCTACTCTTAGATAAAGTTTCCTCGCAGGTTAAATGAAATGCCTTGTGTTAAACAAACTGAAGATTTAGGAGGAGAGGGGGGACCGGAAAGGGAAGGAAAGAAGGACATAGAAAGTTCTTTCAGCTACAAAAAACCTGTGAAAATTTATAACTGCCATGATCTGTAACAATTTCTGAATACAATTACCTACACAGACCTCCTGGAAAAAACAAACAAACAAACAAACAAAAAAAACCAAACCAAAAACAAACTAGTAAGAATTTAATCAAAAAGATGTAATTTAAAGCATTCTGCCTTGAATTGGTTAATGGCAGATTCAAATACAAAACCCTCAGAGGGCCTACAGAAAATAAGACTTCTGAAACCAGTTTGGTTAGGTAAGGGGCAAAACTTTGTCCTATTTCACAGGGAACAGAGAACAGTTTTGATTGGCTTCTAGTGGTAATAGTTTGATGACACCAGATACAAAAGAAAGCTGAGAAATATGTTTTTAAGAACAAAACCAGTAGGAAAATGTTTTAAGCTGCTTCCTGGAGATGGAACAATATCATTGTGATAATCCAGTTTACAAGAATGCATGAGATGCATAGAAAATCTTGTCTGGTACAGGCTCTTGATACACAAAAAGACTGAAAGTTGGCCTCTGAATCTGCCAGATCCTTGGAAACAGTATCTGTTGTTGAGACTCGAGGATGTATGACTGAGTACTCAGTATTCTGGCTATGAAGGAAGATGGAAAAAAAACATGCACGAAGGGGTCCTTATCCACTATGTAAATGCAGAGTATCCAGAAAACTCTGTGCCTCTTTACTGGGTTGCAAGATAAATTTCAGACACATTGTTCTGACTTGTAGCAAGAAAAATCTCTCCTCAAGCATGCACCTAACATACATCACACAACATCCCTAGAAGTTTGACTGATTGCCTTTTGCTGAAGCTCATTATTTTCACCCAGGCATTCTCACTTACACTTTGGAATAGATTTTCACGTGTGTGAGAGGTGCACAACATACATGTGGTCACTTCAGTTTGAGTCCATCATATTCATGTACAGCTTGCTTCCTGATAGAAAGAATACCAGAGCTGAGGGCACCTCTCAGCTATAACCACATCTTGTAAAAATATTACCTGTGAAATTTTGGCTTTCAGGCTTCATAAAATGGATTTGAGAGTAAGTCTCACAGGATTTGGCTCTCTTAAATTTCTGAGGAGCCTTTATCAGTTCTCAAAGAACAAGGAACAGTGAAGAAAGTGTGCTGTGCTCACCATGACTGGCTGGAACCAAGTGCAAAACAGGCTTTCTGGACACCACTCTTCTTCACGGCAGATTCAGGTGTGTGAGTTTTCCTGGCAGAAAGTAAATAGTGATCTTGCTGGCATACGTATAAATACGTATAAATAAGAAGCATTGGACTGAGTCGTGTGAGTCGGGGTTGTTGGTGCTGCCTGCCCTGTGCAAAATTAAAATTACTTTTTGACTATGGGAATTCTTTACCTTGGTGTCTGAGTCTTTCAGTTACATCACTGACAGGGTCTCCCAGTCAGGCATGTGATAACCTCCACCCTGGTGCTCAGGGAGTTCCTTTCCATAAAGAAGGAAAGTATCATGACACGCTGGCATCAAATGTGATGAAAACCTATAGGTTAAAAGCAGATGCTAGCAGGTCCACCTTCACATCATCAAATTCCTAACTCTATCAGGCTGTATCTATCCAGCATGTTGTTGCGGAAAAACAAAACAAACCCTCTAAGTGAGTTTAGGAAACACCCTCAAAACTTTTCCATATTAACTGGGAGGTTTATCAGGCTAGGGAGGAGAAATGCAGCCCCCTACCCAACAGCACTCCCAAGCGTGATGGGCATGCTCCAGTCACACATCTGCAACTCACACGCACAGTCAAGTCTCTGACATCAGCTTAAGCACTAAGTCTACTCTTGAATGCTTGCTAAATCTTCTCCTCCCCTTCCCTACCTAGCTTGTATATCCTGATAACTGCTTTCAAATTTAACAGATCCCATTTAACAAATTCATTTTAGTTTCACAGGCTTTCCCTTCAGAGTACCATTTTCCCAGATCTTTCAAAGCTCAAGATTATTAGTTAAAGCTGTACATAACCAATGATTTTCTGTATCTGAAGGCCAAATTATCCATTAATAACTATTTCTGCAGCTGTATTACATTATTGCCCAACGCAAATCAGATTAACATTTTCTTAGGCCCTACGGTACCCGAAGAATTTTCCTGGCAGAAAGTAAATAGTGATCTTGCTTCATTGCTTTCACTGACTGGTGGCATACGTATAAATAAGAAGCATTGGACTGAGTAATCCAGATGAAAATAGTACCAGTTAATGTTCTCATACCTTTAAGAAAAGTCAGATGTGCAAATCAGAGTTCTACTTCATATATAAATTCAGAAGTCGTTCTCATTTTGTGACCCCACTGAGCATAACTGAAAGGAGTTCAAAATACTAAGTACCTTATCACTGATTGAAAAGTATGAATACACTTCAGAATCTCTGTAGCATAGTCTTTACACTAACATTTAGGACAGATACAAGTCTAGCTGTTATCTGTTCTCTCATCATATATTCTCTACGAATAATCTCAGCGTCTCAGAGAACTTTGCATCCAGGTTTGCTACTGTCATACAGGAATTTTCTTTATCTAGTTCTTCAAAGCTGCGATTTACAAGCTGGAGTCTAATACAGTGGTGTGTTTTGTTTTGTTTTGTTTTCTCTTTTGGGTCAGTATCATAATCAAAGAAATACTTGTTTATATTCAAGCTGGTTGTAGTTTACTTAAGACATCATCATGTGGGGCATTTGACAGTGTTCACTACTTTTGCATACCTTAGAGTCAGGAAATTCCAAAAAGCAAATTTGTCATGTTGTCTGGTTAAATACTTTTGCAACAATGCCTCTCTGGTTTTTTTTGTTTGTTTGTTTGTGTGTTTGTTTTGCAAGCCTGAGTCAGTGGTGCACTGGCAGCACACTAGAACTCATACTTGATAAGAATGCGGCAAAAAATCTGGTTATCATCTACCTTTATCATCTACCTTTATCATCTACCTTAGTCCTCCTGGCTGTACTGAGGGGCTGATCCAATCACTGTTTTCAATCACTGTGGATACAACTAGCAAGGAAAGCATCCCTCCCCGTCTGTCCAGCCTCCTTACAGCAGTAATGAACTAGCAGTCCATGCACCTCCCCGCCTTCGGATGACTCAGGCTTTTCCTCTTTGCCAAACGAACTTCCTACTCCCACCGACAGAAAACATTGTCATGATAATTTTCTTGCTTGATGTGTGCTGATTCATTGCTGATGCAACAAGTGTGAAACCTGCAAGTTACTTTCAAAACAGGCCCCTCTCAACAGCTCTGAAAACCCACCTCAGTAAAAACAGTGGATTTCTCTCATGAAGTCTGCCCTTGAAATTTTGGCTGCCTCAATCTCTAGGGGAAACATCTCTCCTTTTATGCGAAGTACATCGATTCCATTGGACAATTTCAAGTGCATTAGCCATCCTGCTTTGAGTAATTTGGTAATACTTATTTTGGCATTCAATTCCCTTTTCTCCCTGTGACCACTTATCCTGATACTGGTATTCTTTCAATGGATGTATGAATGAGCCATGTTATGCATCATGTTTAAATCATGTAGGGAGGATTTTTTCATGGCCTACCTTTTCAGAGTGCCAACTGAGTTACCGCCATCACAACTGAAGGCAGAGAACTGTGCCTTGCCTCTTTAAAGGGTACACAAATCACAATGCAACCCTGGGGAAAAAAAAGACAAAATGAAACAAAGCTTCAACACTCCAAAGTGTTAGATCTCTTGTTTGCGCTGCAGTTAATAACAAAGGCAAAAAAACCCAGTCCAGTGCAGGATGTGCCAATTCAGACCTTCCTTCTCCCCAGATTTTCTCCACTTCCTCTCATTTCTCTTCCACTTTCCTTGCATGTCCATGGCTTCATTGTCCCCTTCTTTTAGGATTTTAAAACAATGATGGCTTTACCTCTGTGTAAATACAACTGCTGTAAAATACAGCATTAAAACTTACTTTCCGAGACTGAAAAATTAGTTCTTCTTTTTTTTTTATGATCAGTCTACCCTTATTTGGATTTGGTTCCTGTCTCCCACAGACTATTTTGTTTGCCCTCACCCTCCCCAGTCCTCACCACAGCACGCAGAACTGGCCGTGCTGATGCAGCACCCGGCGTGACTCACACAAACTCTCCTCTAGTACGACTCACCTATGTCAGCACGCCAGAAATTTAGTCATGCCTAGGAATGGTATTTGCAGAGCATGTCTGCATGGGAAAAAAAATGAGTGTAAGTGTTGCAATGGCACCCAGCCGACTGAGACAGTGTCCCCTGCCACACATCAAACCAGTTCCTCAGACAGCGCTGTCCGGGTGCTTAGCCAGCAGTTTCATCAGAGCTGTGTCAATGACTTTGCTCGTGTCCACTTCAGGAGGCTATGCCGTAGTAAGGCATTATTATACAGGGAAATAATTTTTAAAAGCACTTAGGTGACTCAGGGCCATTAGCTTTGAGAAGGCCAACTTTCAAAAATGGTGTATGGCTGGTGGAACCGGGATGCAACTAAAGCATTCTGCAGAGCAAAGAAATCTTGTTTCTTCTTATTGCTTCGCTGTTTCTCTTCCTTTTCCCATGAAGCTACTGCATTTTCTGGGTCGAAATCTTTATACTAATGTAAAGAGAAAGAAGTTCTTATGACCTCATTTGAGTTGCTTTAAATGTCTTCTGGTAAAATTCGGATCTGAACTCATCTCATCAGGGAAAATCACCATTGTTTGTGCACAGAACCTTGACACAGCACAATACCAAGGATATGCAAACTTCGTTCTCTTCCTTTGCAGCACAGCTCCAGCAATGCAATTCCACAGTCCTCAGGAATAAATAAGACAAGTCTGATGCCAAAACAGGACTTTTCTGAAACCTGTATTAATTTTAGTAAGATTTTGCATCAACCATTTCACACTGTCACATAGAAAAATTAACTGCCCCAACTTGCAGACTTGCAATCCACATGCCAGTGACACAAAAATGCAAGGGAGTTTCTATTTTATCACCACAAAGTTACACAGAGTAGGTATTTTTGCTTAAATTTATTCACAGATTGCAAAAAAGTTAATGTAACTACTTACCCCTAAATCAGAACAAACACCTTCACCTATCTTCCAACTAGCCAACAGCTGAATAATGAAATGTTTCTTTCTATTTCTACCCTGCTCTTCTCTCTGCAGCGTTTTTTTTCCAACTTTTCTTATTAATCTGAAATTCACGATGACGGAAATATCGAACTACGTTCTTACGACAGGAGCGCTTTAACCACCGTCAAAGTTTTCAATGTAATGTTAACCTTGAGGTAATGGCTCTTGATGTGAATAATTCAGTCTTGCAGTTTGGCTTAACCCTTGCTTGACAGGGACAAGCCATTGATGCACAGCTGTACCACCCACCCGGGCCCCAAGGCTGGGTACGGCGCAGCTCAGTACGGCCAGCACATGCTAGAAGCCCATGTTTCTTACAAATACAAAAGTGGCTTCTTAGTTATGGATGGAGGAAAGTCTTATCACGCATAACAGTGTCACCTTTTAACATCTTTATCAATGATCTGGACAAGGGGATCGAGTGCACCCTCAGTCAGTTCGCAGACAACTTGGGTAGGAGGGTCGACCTGCTGGAGAGTAGGAAGGCTTTGCAGAGGGATCTGGACAGGCTGGATGGATGGGCCAAGGCCAATGGGATGAGGTTCAACAAGGGCAAGTGCCAGATCCTGCACTTGGGTCCCACCAACCCCCTGCAGCGCTACAGGCTGGGGGCAGAGTGGCTGGAGCTGCCTGGCAGAAAAGGACCTGGGGGTGTTGGTCGCCTGTTGGCTGAACAGGAGCCAGCAGTGTGCCCAGGTGGCCAAGGTGGCCACCAGCATCCTGGCCTGGATCAGGAACAGTGTGGGGAGTAGGACCCGAGAGGTGATCGTCCCCCTGTACTGGGCACTGGTGAGGCCCCACCTCGAGTACTGTGCCCAGTTTTGGGCCCCCTACCATAAAAAAGCCATTGAGGGGCTGGAGCGGGTCCAGAGAAGAGCAACGGAGCTGGTGAGGGGTCTGGAGAAGAAGTCTTGTGAGGAGAGGCTGAGGGAGCTGGGGGTGTTGAGCCTGGAGAAAAGGAGGCTGAGGGGAGACCTTCTCGCTCTTTCCAACTCCCTGAAAGGAGGGTGTAGCCAGGGGGGGTCGGTCTCTTCTCCCAAGTCCCAGGTGATGGGACAAGAGGAAATGGCCTCGAGTTGCATCAGGGGAGGTTCAGGTTGGAGATTAGGACAAATTTCTTCACCGAAAGGGGTATCAGGCCTTGGAATGGCCTGCTCAGGGAAGGGGTTGAGGCACCATCCCTGGAGATACTCAAAAGACAAGTTGACATGATGCTTGGAAATATGTGTTTTAGTGTTGGTGGTGTGTTTTTGGGGTTTCTTTTTAATTATGGTTGGACTAGATGATCTTAAAGGTTCCTTCCAACCTAGGTGATGCTGTGATTCTGTGATCCTGAAACACATCCCACGGCTCCTCTGGCGCTCGAGTAACTCGGGGCGGGGGGCTGGGAGTTGTCGGAGCCATGACCCCTCGGACAGGGCGAGGGGCCTGTCAGCCGAGAACCGGCGAGCAGGGCCCTCATCCGCCCCGGCGCGGCTGGGCCAGGTCCCGACCTGCCCCAGCTCTTCTCCCGGGGGTACGAGGGAAGGAGCGGCCGAGGCGACCCCGCTGCGCTGCCGCCCCGGGGACTCCCTCGCTCCGCGGCGCCCCTCGCCCGCCCTCAGGTGAGGGGAGGGTGCGGGCCGCCTCCCCCGACGCGGGCGACCGCAGGCCCCAACTCCCCGCGGGCCACAGGGCCTCCCCGCGCCGTCGGCCGGGCCGGGCCG
>NW_015090882.1:2169388-2202299 GCF_001431845.1 Calidris pugnax
AGGCTGGGCCCGGCCTGCCCGCCTTTCTTCTCCCGGGCGCCTACCTGGCTCTGGAGCGAGGGAGGCGGCGGGGGTTGTTGTCCGGCTCGCTCGCGGATCCGGCCCCGGGAGCCGCGGGCCGGGTCGGGGCCGGGAGGCCGCTAACTGCGCATTCGAAATCCGTCGCCCTCCTCGGGGCGAGAGCCCGCCCCGCCGCTGCCCGGCTGCCCCGGCCCCGCCAGACCTGCCCGCCGGCCAGCCTGCCCGCGCCCTCTCTGCCTCCCGCTCCGGCCTGGGCCTCCTTTCCGCCTCCCTGCCCTCCCCCCTGACCGCGGCCCCCGCATGGCCGGGCCCGCCACGGTGGCTGCCCCTGCCTTTCCCTCCCGGCCCCTCGGGCCTGTCCTCCCGCCGCTCCGGCCCCGAGACTGCCTTCCCCAGCCGCCCCAGGCCCTGCTTGTCCCAGGGCTCTGCTCCCTTCTTCCCATGAGCTTTTGTCCATAACTTCACTGGTCACTGTTTTCGGGTGTTCACCTGCCTTCTGTTCTCCCTGTCCTTCTCTGTGCCGCCGCCTTTCAGCTTCTTGTATCCCAGCAATCCCCGCAGCCCCAGTGACATTCAGGTCTGTCCAGGAGCTCTTTGGTTCTACCTAGAGAAATTGCCCGGTGATCCCGGTGCCGTCGTGGCTGCTGAGGGATATTCCCCACAGCTCCTCCTTGTCACCTTCTCCAGGTTTCTCTCGCTGTCAAGGACTGCGCACCAGGCTTCCCCTTGTTGCCACCTACTGTTGTGGCCTTACCAGAGAAGGTGCCCCCTCTAACCTTTTATCTGTTTGTGTGTTTGTGCATTTATTGTCATTGCAAATAATCACCTCGTTTGCTTCCCAGGAACTTTGCCACTGAAAGCTAACTGTGTCCTTACTGGGATCCTTTTCCTATCCTCCTTATTTCCTCTTCAATTTATGTTCCATCACCATAATTATCCCCCTATTACCTTTACCCTTTGAATTTTCTTCCTCCCAGTAACTGTTCCCTTCACCATGCTTTTTTGCCCTTCTGGTCTTATTTTCCTGTCATTAAACCCTTCCTTGTGATCTCACCTAATACTCTTTCCTTTCCACATATTCCTTTCCTTTATACATTCGCATGCGGTCTCCCCCACTTCGTATTTAAATCCTCCAGCTGTGCCTTTGAGGAGAAAGGAATTTAACCCTAGGTTATCTGTATACTTGTCAGTCAGCATGAAGAGGACACGGACTACTTCTTTCACCTTTTTGTTTTCATTTGTTTTGTTACTGGCTTCCTCAACAACCTTTCCCAGTATATGTGTTCATATATAATCATATACCTCCCCCTAATGCACATGCGTGCTCTGATGCTAGTCTGGGGGAAAAAAAGAAAGTCTGTCTTGGAAATCCTTTTGGCAAGAGTAGGAGGAATAGTCTGGGAGAACCAGAAATGCCTAGTGGCCATGTAGCTTATGTTAGGCCAAATATTGTTTGTAATACCATATTGTGAATTGCTACCTTGTTGATACAGAGTGTGTTTGGAATTTTCTCTTTAGAGTAGTGAGATACTTCATAGATACCGTGGTGCGTAGTTTTTACTCCAAAGATACTCCAGAGCATTGCAGGAGTGAGCTGCTGCAGTGTTGTGTGTTAGTGTCTGTGTTGCATTGATACTCCGTGTTTCTGCTGGTGACTCTTACTAGAAAGAAGTCTTTTTCCCCACTTTGTGACTTCTCTTGTTTCTCAGTATTTATTACCCAACTTCTTGTTTTACGTCTTTCTTAGTTCTTTGGGTCTTAAGATTGATTACGTTTCACAATCGTATCATCACCGTGTATTTGAGGTGCCATTGAAACACTGCACATAGTTGTCTTGTGGAGGTATGGGGAACACATATGATCTCAGGAGTAATTTATACGCTTAACTCTAGAATCTAGGTTTGGTGCCTACCCTTAACAGCTTCTTATTTTCTCAGCTGAGTTTCTGCAGATCCTAGTAACTCGACAACAGCTCAAAGTAATGAACTAGTCTTCTGATCTGAATTACTTCTCTGTAGGAAACTTATTACACTGCCTAGCCAGGGAACTTGTAGAAAACAGTTTCTTAGTTTAGACATCTGAATTATACATTCGCACCCCACTCCTCGGCTGGCAAAACAGTTGTAGTGCTTTAACTAAACGATTTTTCTTCCACCTTAGTCTTTTTTTGCACTGGTTTGAACTTGCCTTATAACTTGGGCCTGTTAACTTGGAGCGTTGGCATGAGAAAATTGCATCGCTTTAAATAATTTAAATTAATTTAAGCTAAATTGATGCACGCTCTTATTTGGATACTGAATTGGGGGTGGTTTTTTTGAATTTAGCTTATTCTTACTGTTGGCATAAGGTTTTACATTTTAGCTGTACTGTTATGAAAACAATACTGAGTCCTTTGAAAAAGTTATTTCAGATATTCACCTTAAAAATGTTTTCTTACAATTTATGTGTTAAGATCTCTGAGTACAGCTTTTCATCTGTTGCGTTTCTCAAGTAGTGCCTGGTTCTGTGTAGTCACAGTTACTTCAGTAGGGCCCAGCTTAATGATGAGTCACATCCTGGGAGTCAGTGGTTGCTGAATTGGGTATACCTGGAGTCTTCTCTCTTGGCCCTTAGGTTTGGGGTTTTGTTTGGGCTTTTTTGTTTGTTTGTTTTAAATTCCTAGTTGATGAAACAGCTTTAAAGATGCCCCACTTGCATTTATACCACTCTCAACATCAAAAATACCTATCGCCATGAATGTGAAGTGAGGGGATTGTCCTTAGAAGAGGTTGTCAGTGTGTTACAGGTGGATACACGTGTTGTGTGCTACACTCTTCAACCAAGAAGGCAGAATGAGATGAAAGTGTAAGGTGTCTGGATGAGTGCTTCTGCTCAACAGCGTGACCGTGCTGTTGTAGTTCCCCTGCTGTCCCAAAGGGTCTGTCTGCCTGTGGGGTAGGTGTCCCGCTTGGATGGCCATGCTGGAAGGATGCTGTCCCAGCAGCCTTCAGGTCAATACAGTCTTCTTGCTGCACAGAGCTGGGAGGAAGGAAGAGTGTGGAAAAGTTGGTCTTGGAAGTTCTGCATGTGCTTTAGGAAAGCATGAATTATTTTAAACTGACGACTTAGGTGCCAACATCGTTTTTTGGCAAGTGGAAACTCAAAAAATTTTAATTACTCTATTTAAGATCATCCTCATGTAAAGAAATGGTTGTTGGAATCAACATTTAGAGGCCTAGGTAAAAGTTGTAACCTATATAGGGTACAAACTTAAACTACATTTTTTTTACAATTTTTAATGGAGACACCATTGAGTTTCCCATGTTATAAAAGAATTTCCAGTAAGGAAACAGCAAGAAAATGTAATGGTTGGAAAATTACAGAAGGCTGTTGAGCTTGTCTATGTAAGTAACTTGCTGTTTTATTCTAAGAGTTATAGGTTTATCAGTGGAAGAACGACTACAGATTGACTGCTGATGGTTCTACTGTAATGCAGTTCAGACCCATTACTGACATGACTAAATGACTTCCTAATGAAATTGTCCTGAGCTGATGTGCCCTGCTGTGGTGCCTTTACCATAACTACAGAAGTGGAATATTCTCATATTTAACCATTTGTTGCATTAGCCAGCATGAGTAGTTACATGAGGCCTAATCAGGGAATGGTTGCCATACAGCTGCTGGGAAAAGCATTGTTTTAGCAAATAGCACGTGTCCCAAAGGGTAATTTTCTGACAGTTTTCTTTTTACCCACAGAACCTCTGATGCCACAGCAGTGAACTGCTTTGTGTTGCCACCTCACCTCTTCTTGTAAGTGGTGCAGGTTCAAAATCAAATGTATTTTATTTAAAAGCCAAACATTTCTTACATTCCACTTTTAGTGTCACGTTTTTCAAATCCCTCTTCATCTCTGAGCCCTGAAAAAGTGAATGAAGTCTACTGTGAAATTAGGAAAATATTAATTCCATTTTGCACTTCAGGAAACTGGTATAGAGATCATATGTAAATTTTTGCCAGAGTTGGGCAAAACTCCTTTTACTTTATCCTCAAGATTGTCCTACCTTCTTTGCCAATTGTATCATGGACTTGTAAAAAGAAGCAGGACCAGCAGGCCGAGGGAGGTGATTCTCACCCTCTGTTCTGCTTTTATGAGATCCCACCTGGAGCGTTGCACCCACCTGTGGTGTCCCTGGCACAAGACAGACATGGACCTTATAGAGAGGGACCAGACGAAGGCAACAAAAATGGTGAAGGGGCTGGAACACCTCTGCTATGAAGAAAGGCTGATAGAGTTGGGCTTGTTCAGCCTAGAGAAGGCTTGAGGGAGACTTTGTGGAGGCCTTGCAATATAAGAAATATGGAGAGAGATGTTTTTACCAAGGCCTGTAGTGACAGAACAGGGGGCAACCCTTTTAAACTGAATGAGGGTAGATTTAGATTGGACATAAGGAAGAAATTCTTTATGATAAGGGCTGTTAGACACTGGACCAGGTTACCCAGAGAAGTTGTGGATGGCTCATTATTGAAAGTGTTCAAGGCCAGGTTGGATGGAGCTTTTAGCAACCTGGTCTAGTGAAAGATGTCCTTGCCCATGGCAGGAGGGTTGGACTAGATAATCTTTAAAAGTTCCATACAGCCCAGATAGTTCTATCTGTGATTCTTGAATAAACAGCATAACTTTGATGTGATGGTTTTCCAAGAACTCAAGAAAAATTAATGTCATCTTCTTTCCTTCCCTTCCCCTTTTGATTATTCTGGTTTGGACTCGGAAGGTTTCGCTGCTGTAGCTTGGTCTAGCAGGTATGAAACATTGCTTGACAACAGTACTAAGAATAAAGGATCAAATACATTTTCTCCGAGGACTTTGTAGTTAATGCAGTAGATTCAAGTATACTCTTCTGTTTTTCTTTAAATTTGAAGTACCTAAAGGTGATATAAAATGATCCTTGCTTTTGGGTTTCATTAGATTTGCCCTAGTTAATGTTGTTGTATGTCTCAATCTCGGTGTAAAGGAGTGAAAGGAGTAAAGGAAACTTTTTATTCACACGTAGGATGGTGGGGATCATGATGATTGAAAATTTTTGCAGTGTGGACAGCTGCTCACTCTGCTCTGCTAATGTACTGATCTTTTGAATGCATGGATATGCTTCTCATCTCCTATTCTCATGAAGAGACTGTTGGTTTTGCTACCGGGACACCGATGAATACAATATAGACAAAAGTTAATTTTTTTTACCTTAAAGGAGGGAATTACAAAAATTTGGGTTATTAGCAATGCAATCAGCCATAACTGAACTCAGGAACTTCTTGTTTGCATTTTTAATTTGCATCTGAGGTAACTTGGCTTTTTTGTTGCTCTGCATGTTGGAGGTTGGACAATATCTTAATGTGGATTAGAGTTCAGAAGTAAGGCTGCTGGTGTGACCTTAGTTCACCCTGGTTTGCTCTGTAATTTAAACTTAATTTCGTATGTAAATTTGCAAGCTCCTCTCAGAGCAGTGGAGAGTCGTCTGGAAGTTTTATCTAAAGTTTGGAGGAAAAAAGAGTGTTATAGGAAACAGTTCTTTTTTTGTTAGATGTTAGTCTTACCATCTTGCTTTTCGTGGTAATGATGTCATGGGGAATTGTCCTTGCAGGATCATTAAGGTCTCTAAACTGGCCCAAGGTATTCCAGAGTTTCCAGAGTCTTCTGTGTGTGTTCTTGCTAAATTGCATTTGATATGACTCCCCACTGCCACCTTCTTTTATTTATCTTTTTTTTTTTTTCCCTGTATCATAAAAAAAGGAAGGTGTATTTTTCTGTCTTCTGCTTGGCATGCTAGATATCTAGCATTGTATTATCATGGCTGTCCTCCCTCATCTTCCTTTTCTGCATCATCCTGGCTGATGCAACAAATCATAGAATGGTTAGAGTTGGAAAGGACCTCAAAGATCATGGAATTCCAACGCCCTGCCCTGGGCAGGGACACCTCCCACCAGACCAGGTTGCTCCAAGCCCCATCCAGTCTGGCCTTGAACCCCTCCAGGGATGGGGCAGCCACAGCTTCTCTGGGCAGCCTGTTCCCTCACAGTAAAGAATTTCTTTCTGGTATCCAGTCTAAATCTCCCCTCTTTCAGTTTAAAACCATTACCCCTCGTCCTATGGCTCCACTCCCTGATAACAAGTTCCTCCCCATCTCTCCTGTAGCCCCTTCAGGTACTCGAAGGCTGCTATAAGGTCTCCCTGGAGCCTTCCCCGTCTCCAGGCTGAACAAGCCCAGCTCTCTCAGCCGTGGCCCTCCTCATGGGCCAACAGGACCATGTCTTCCCTGTACTGAGGCCTCTGGGCCTCTCCAACAGGACCATGTCTTCCCTGTACTGAGGGCCCCAGAGCTGGACACAATACTCCAGGCGGGGTCTCACCAGAGCAGAGGAACAGATTCCCTTCCCTTGACCTGCTGGCCACGCTTCTTTTGCTGCAGCCCAGGACAACTCCCTTAAAGATGGCCAAAAAAAAACCTGAAAAAGTTTTACCTCAATTAGTCCATTACGTTATTTGCAAAGTCGGTGCAGTAAGACTGCCACGTAACTTTTCTTGTTGGCAGGATTGTTAGTATTGACCAAAGTTTCCTTCAGCTGCAAGCGCAGGAGAATTGGCTGGTATGGAGGCATCAGCAAACCTTCTCTGCCTCTGTCTGTTAGTGCCTGTGGGGGGGGGTTTGGTTTGTATTAGCTATTGCATTACTGTAGTGAGATCTTCATCAAAAGTTGCAGGCTGGAGGGCTGGGCAAGGAAGAACCTCATGAGGTTCAACAGGGAAAAGTGTAGGGTCCTGCACCTGGGGAAGAAAAATGTCAGGTACCAGTACGGGTTAGGGGTGGACCTGCTAGAGGCAACTACTGAAGAGAAAGATCTAGGGGTCCTGGTGGACAACAAAATGACAATGAGCAAACAGTGTGCTCTTGTGGCCAGGAGGCCAACGGAATCCTGGGCTGCAGAGGGAAGAGTGTGGCCAGCAGGTCAAGGGAGGTCATTCTGCCCCTCTGCTCTGCACTGGTGAGGCCACAACTGGAATCCTGCATCCAGTTCTGGGCTCCCCAGTTCAAGAGGGACAGGGAACTACTAGAAAGAGTCCAGCGTAGGGCTACAAAGATGATTCAAGGATTGGAGCATCTCCCTTATGAGGAGAGACTGAGAGAGCTGGGACTCTTTAGTCTGGAGAAGAGAAGGCTGAGGGGAGACCTTATCAACGCCTACAAGTATCTCAAGGGAGGGTTGAAGGAGGAGGGAGCCAGACTCTTTTCAGTGGTTCCCAGTGAGAGGACGAGGGGCAATGGGCACAAGTTGGAACATAAGAGGTTCCACTCAAATATGAGGAGAAACTTCTTCACAGTGAGGGTGACAGAGCCCTGGAAGAGGCTGCCCAGGGAGGGTGTGGAGTCCCCTTCTTTGGAGATTTTCAAGCCCCACCTGGATGCTCCTGAGTAACATGCTCTGACAAGCTCTGGGTGGTCCTGCTTTAGCAGGGGAGTTGGACTAGATGATCTCTAGGGTCCCTTCCAACTCTACAAAAAATTCAGTGAAATTCAGTGAACTGTTTGCCCAAGGAAGACAAGGGTAAAGCTGAAATCAAGAAGTAAAGGAAGAATGTTAAAGAACTAATAAAAGAATAGGCGAGGAGAAGTGAAGAAGCAGCACATTCGAACTCGCTTGGTGCTCTTCTGAGGGACAGTCGTTTGTGTTTTGGACAAATCCTTGTAATCAGGCATCCAAATGAAAACCATGTTGGTTAAAAAGGCTTTTAGTGAACATGATTGTGCATAATTTAAATAAATAAGAAAGGTGTAAAAATTGCAATTCCAGGTTGCTGGAATTCTGTTGAAATTTTAAAATAAAGGGCAATTGAATTTTCTTTCTAGCTGTGAATTGTTCTTTACATCCAGGCTTTTGGTGGTTGGTTTTTTTTTTTTTTCAGCTGGCAGCTGTTTGATTGGCACATGAAGTAATGTAGGGGTGTGTTCTTACACTGCTATAGATAGTATTGGTCAGATCTGGAACAGGGACAGGAGAGGGTGGGAATAACTTCCACCCTCCAGCCCTGAATAAAGGCATTTTCAGGGAGGCAAAGTGTAAATTTGGTGTAAAGTAGTTGCTACAACTTGGTATTAAACTACTGGCAAATGAAGCATACTTGCTTCTACTCTAAATACTCTAAACTATAGTTTTTTGTTTTGTTCTGTTTTTTCTTTGTTTTAGATGCTATGCAGGATGCTTTTACTACCCAAAGACAGCTTTAGGAAGGGAGGAGTGTATGCATGGATACATCTGCCTTTTTCTCATAATGAGATGAACTGAATTTAACTCTCTTGAAAAGCTTTAGCTCGTCTTATTTTCACACTACATGTAACTCAGTATTTTGTAATAATACAGAGGAACTGAACATTGCAATTTGCATAATTTGTCTCTTAAATATCTTTTGATACTGAAATGGGGAAAAAAGATTCTCATCTTTCCCTTCTGGTACTGATATGATTTCTGGAATAACCATTTTTTTACAATAGTTGTGGTTTCATTTTGCTGGAACGCAGTGCAGTAGAGAGATTCTCCAAATGTTGATTAATTACAATTTTGTAGCATGTAAAGTGCTAAGGACATTATGCCTGCTCCTTGCTTTAAGGATTGAGTCACTTTACATGCATGAGCTGTCTGCCTAGTTTATAGCCTGGGTATTTGGTGACCTAAAATACTTCTGGACAGAAATGTCCATGCTGTAAAATGTTGTGTGCAGGACTATAGCTCAAATAAGCTATGTTACGTTATAGTTTTGAGCTCTTAATTGTAACCTCAACTGAAGTCAAGTAAACACAAAATAATTAATTTGCAGGTACCTGGACATAAAAAGCATCTTTGCTATCATAAATTGTGAGTGCAAGCGATTACAGGGACAAAATAGAATTATTTCTCTTGTCTCTTTCCATTCCATCAAACACAAATGTGTGCTAGAATGGAGGTTGTGTCCTTTAGGTTCACGAGATGTATTTAACCTGGAGAATTTTTTTCCAAGAAATGGCTTATAAATTGTAAAGGCAAAGAAGTAAAAGGTGAAAGCAAAGGGAAATTTTAAATGTCTCCCCCACCTTTCCCCAGTGCTTATACTGGATGAATCTTGTAGATTGTATCTTACAGGCTAACTAGCGGGGGGGGGAGGTGTATTGTTCTCAGCTCTCTCCTTGGCATTTACATGCCTTCTCCAAAGGTGTGTGTTTGTGTGACTTGAAGAGGAACCTTAAGCCTGGTTTGTGGGATGGATGATTTGCAGTGTCGTATCTGTGAAACTGGTCATGTTTGGTAAGAGAGGATATATGAATAATAAATAACTTCTTGGGTTATGAGAGGGGTTTGGTTTATTTTTTTTGGTAAGTTTTGTATTAAGCCTAACAATGAAAACTATAGAAGTGCTTATTGTAAGGCAAAAACTTGCCAAATACTTTGATATGTAATACTTCAGGGTCACTTCAACCATAGTGATTTTGAAATATATGTGAGCTAGAGTATAAACCAGCATCCAATATCTTAGGTTGTTCTAAAAATAGTGTAAGATAAGCAAACAGCTTGTGTTAGAACAAAGGTGGTGTTAGGTAAGTTAGAGGACTAAAGCTGGAAAAATGGAGAGAAAAACTTTGGTAAGAGGAATTTCATCTTGCATCTCTAAGTGTGTGGCTATATTAAATGTACTCCTTTTTCTTTCCTTTTGAAGCCAAAGATTAAACTTATATTGTGCTTCAGCATTTCAGCACAGAGGGCTGATCTTTTGCTTGTGGAGGCCATTTAAATGAGCATTGTGACTCTACCAATTTTTACAAAAGATGTTAAACTGCAACCAGTGTCCAAATGAACTTATACTGTATTTCTGTTACTGGGAAACTTGCATTCAGTTTTAGAAGATGGATTTGAGGCAACGCACAGAGGTGAAATTCTGATTTTTTATTATTTTTTTTTAAATACATACTTGTAAACTTTAGGAACTTCATAACTTTTTAATGGCATTCATTCCACCATAGGTTATGAGTGAAACTTGCTTCTCTTCCCTCATGTGTTTGTTTTCAGTATGATTGAATCTGGTGGCTTTAGCTCAAGCTATTAGGTCTGACAAGAATGCTTTCCACATGTTAGAAATTAGACAAGGGAAATTGATTTGGAAATCACTAAGTCTAGGTCCTATGCCTCCTGATCCTGTCTTTAAAAAATGCTGGCTGGACTCTTGGAAAGTTGGAAAACCTTGCTCTGGATCTGTAAGTTCATACTGGGCCAAGAAGCTGACAACTTCAAATTCTGTCTGTAATTATTGAAATAAGCTATCTTGAAATCTGTAGTTGAGAAATAGGTGGTTGTGGGAGGACAACAGGTGATGTATAGGCCTCAGAGCTGTGAAGCTAAAAGTTATGTTGTATTAGGACATAAAACCAAGGTAATGGCTCTAGCAGATAGCTTGAGATGCTGTAAATCTGCTGGGTTTTATTAATGTTTTTTAGATAAAAGCAGGATTAACCTTCAGATTTTCTTATAGGCCGCATTCGACATACACCTCGTTTTCCTCAGATGGGATATCTAAAAGAAGTACCATTTATTGTTAGACAATCAGCAAAAACAAAACCAGCTTTCCCATGCCATGTGTTGCCTTGCATGGGAGGTGTGTTATGCCCTGTCCCCCCGCCCGGTAATGAGAAGGGATATCTTCTGTCCTGCAAGTTTTTAGAAATAATTACCTCCTTTTGATGATTTACACGGGCAGAAATGACAGTTTTGTTTGGCAGAAATATTACCACTTTTTGACATGGGTGGAAATGGCAGATTTGTTTAACGGTGTTTTTTAATTGCGGTGCCTGAACGCTGGGGTGAAAGGTGGGGTGGTGTTGAATGCTTTCATGGGTATTTATCAGCTGGAAAGGGCAGGAGTAATTGTTTTTTCATGTAAATACAGCTGGTCCTGATGATACAATGAAGTCTGGGTTCTCTGGTCCAGAGCTACAGAGCAGATGTTGCACCTCAGGCAGGTGGTCCTGGCCACGCAGCAGGTCACCAGCAGGTTTCATCCATTGGATGGATGACACTTCAGGATAGACTTAAGCATAGTGCTGCCAGCAGCAGCACTTCCGAAGATGAGAGATCTCACTGATGTAAAGGTTATGACTTTGTGTAGAGATTTTAATCCATCTGTAGCAAATTCATGGTTCTTGGGAGGGTGGTTGCTCAGGGCAGTTGCCCACAGCCCCAGCACGGAGTAAATGGTAGACCTCTGAACTCTCTTTGCTCCCTCCTTGTAAGTTTAGCAATTGGGACATTGAGTAAAGAGATGCAGAGTGTAACTACTGTGGGCCAGATTTGACCTTCCAGAATTGTTTGCCTAGAAGAGGTTCTCTGTGCGTGAATCACAAAAATAATTCTGAAAACTACACTTGACCCTTTTCACATGAAATAGAATTTCATATTCTCACTGTGTGTTTGTGGATGGTAACAACTGTGCTGAGTAACAAAGCCTTGTTTTATCCGTCCTCTCTCTATACATGTAATACCATAGCTTAGTTTAACTACTTAATACCTTAACTACAAAATGAAAGAAGCTCTTACGTAGTGAAACTTTACTCCTCTTAAGGTGATATATTCATAATTACCTTTCTATTTTTCTGCATGTCAATAAATCCGATAAAAATGAGAAGTAGTTTATAGCATTATTAATATATTGCTCCATTTCCCAACTGTGTTAACCAGTAACTAACTGGAAAAAAGTAAATTATCTGAGCCTAGGAAATTAGTGAGATGATGCTATTATTCTGTATTCATGTCTTTAATTGCAAAATTTAAATTGGAAGCCAGCCAAGAGATAGTGAGGCAGTGTTGTCAAATGCCTTGGAATTTATTCCTTATAAAGAATATTTCTATGCAGTGGACTGCATGAGAAAACAAAAATCAAAGTTAAGTTCTTTTTCATTTAATGCCTACATCCTGAGTTTTATAGAGAGGGTTACTTTAGGGGGAGGGGAGGGAAAATCAGTACAGTGTGAAAGAGGAACACCTTGAGTTGAAAAGATTCTGTGAAAAGGTAATACTTGTAGGTGCACCGGGGTACATAAAAACTAGGAGATGCTAAATTAGAGAAGAAAGTTAAATATTTCCATCATCATACAGGGAGGAATTCCACATCTGCAGGGCAGCCAGTGACCACGGGCTTGCAATGGAAGGGTGGCTGCCTCATCCTGGCACCTGGAGAGATGGCTGAGTAGGAGCCCTGGCTGTCACTGCTCACTGCAGCCTTCCTGGGGAGGGACTTCAGCCCAGTTGTGAACTGTTATAATGGGATGCTTTCTGCTGGTTAGCAAGGGGTTGGCCTTTTGTTAGGAACTTCTATACAGCAGTGAAGTATTTTGTATTAGTGGCTCCAAAATATTTTTACTAAAATGCACTGTAATTCTAGGCTGTTGTTTTTTGCAGATTAATGAGAGAGTAACGGTCAGTTACTTTCTACATGTGCTGCACTCGTAGTAGAGTTGTAGATTTAGAATCATAGAACGGTAAGAATTGGAAGGGACCTTAAAGATCATTGAGTTCCACCCCCCTGCCCTGGGCAGGGACACCTCCCACCAGCCCAGGTTGCTCCAAGCCCCATCCAGCCTGGCCTTGAACCCCTCCAGGGATGGGGCAGCCACAGCTTCTCTGGGCAACCTGGGCCAGTGTCTCACCACCCTCACAGTAAAGAATTTCTTTCTGGTATCCAGTCTAAATCTCCCCTCTTTCAGTTTAAAACCGTTCCCCCTTGTCCTATCACAACACTCCCTCCAATCTCTCCTGTAGACCCCTTCAGGTCCTGGAAGGCTGCTCTAAGGTCTCCCTGGAGCCTTGTGTTCTCCAGGCTGAACTACCCCAACTCTCTCAGCCTGTCTTCATAGCGGAGGTTCTCCAGCCCTCTGATGATTTATGAGGCCTTCCACTGGACCCATTCCAACAGGTCCATGTCCTTCCTGTGTTGAGGACACCAGGCTGGACACAGTACTCCAGGCGGTGTCTCATGAGAACAGAGTAGAGGGGCAGAATCACCTCCCGTGACCTGCTGGCCACACTTCTCCTGATGCAGGCCAGGGCACGGTTGGGTCTCTGGGCTGCCAGTGCACATTACTGGCTCATTCTGAGCTTCTCATCCATGAGCACTCCCAAGTCCTTCTCCTCAGAGCTGCTCTCCAGCCATTCTTCACCCAACCTGCATTTGTGCCTGAGATTGCCACGTCCCAGGTGCACGACCCTGAACTTGGCTTGGTTGAACTTCGTGAAGTTTGCACAGGCCCACCTCTGCAGCCTGTCCAGGTCCCTCTGGATGGCATCCCTTCCCTCCAGTGCATCAACTGCACCACACAGCTTGGTGTCTCAGCAACACCTCAGCATCTCCAACAAAGATGTTAAACAGCATTGGTCCCAGTACTGACCCCTGAGGAGCGCAACTTGGACATTGAGCCGTTGACCGCAACCCTTTGAGTGCAACCATCCAGCCAGTTCCTTACCCACTGAGTTGTCCATCCATCAAATCCATGACTTTCCAATTTAGAGACCAGGATGTCATGTGGGACAGCGTTGAATGCTTTCCATAAGTCCAGGTAGATGACTGTTGCTCTACCCTTGTCTACCAATGTTGTGGCAATATCGTAAAAGGCCACCAAGTTTGTCAGGCATGACTTGCCCTTGGTGAAGCCATGTTGGCTGTCACCAATCACCTCCTTATTTTCCATGTGCCTTAGCAGAGATTCCAGGAGGATCTGCTCCTTGATCTTGCCGGGCACAGAGGTGAGACTGACCGGCCTGTACTTCCCCGGGTCTTCCTTTTTTCCCCTTTTTGAAGATGGGGGTTATTTTTCCCCTTTCCCAGTCAGCAGTTTGTAACCATGTCTTTTGCATCTATAGAGAGTTCAAATAGTACCTGATGATGTAAGGAACCAGAAAGCTGCTTCTCTCCTGGATTGTAGACATCCAATTAATTGTCTTGCTTTTTTTACTGCAATGCTGCCTTAAGATCATAGTCCGAGGTGGTGGGTGTGTAGCATGTTCCACCGAGGTCGAGGCAAATGGCTACTCACGGACCTTTGTTCTTTCTGGCTTTCATTGCTCTGTGGTGAAAATCCCTCATCGTTAGTACTGCAGCAGGTTTCTGTTTCTAGGAATTAAAGAAGTTAAATACAAATAAGGTATGGTCTGTGTTACGCTTCACCGTGATGATGCATTATTCCCATGTGTCTTTAGTAACCAGTTTGCTGTAATTATAGAAACAGAATGGCGGGGTTGAATTTTTAGTGTATGTTTCATAAGGTGTATATATATTGATTGAATTCTTGTTTTTCCATCTAATCTTCTAAGTAATTGTTGCTCGTGTAAAAAGAAAAATTAGCTCCAGAAGCAGTTTATGTCTGATTGAAATGAGGCAGTACTTGTTGCTTAAATTGACATAATGTGTTTTTTACTTAGAGCTTGAGATTTAAATGCTTATGGGGGTTAGATAGTAAAGGACTATGAGGAGTGGTAACTTACATGTTACTGCAGTAAGGCAGTCATTGACTAAAAAAACCTGAAGAAATGTCTCGATCTTAGGTGGTCTTTTTAGGGTCAAGGAGAAAAGGCAGAAGAGATGTGCTATAAATAATTGGGTGGGGATCAGAGAGGGTGTAACAGAATACTTAATCTTTAAAACAGTATGAAACCTGGGGTAGAACATGCAACAGCCTAGAAGTGGCTGTTACAAAGCACTATGACATACTGTAGATCCTGAAGGAATATCTTTATTTTCTGCTGCTTGAAGATCAAAAATAATAGGATTTATCAGATCTCAGCCTATAGTATACTTGAAATTATGGGGATTTCTTGTGAGCATTTGCTGACAGGCTCTACAGGACAGATTTACTGTAAAGCTTTATTCTTGTCTGTAGAAGGCTGGCAAAAAGTCATCATGTTTCACCGTGTTCTGAATATTTCAGTTAATGGGCTGTAGGGTACAGAGCCATGGAATGGTATGGGCTGAAAAGCACCTTTAAAGTTCATCTAGTCCAACCTCCCTCTGGGCTGAAAAGCACCTTGAAAGTTCATCTAGTCCAACCTCCCTGCCTTGGTACCTACAGGCATGGGGCAGATCCGTGCCCTAACAGTCACGTTTTGTATTGGATTGCTGAATTGTGGAATTACGTTCCTTGGTTCTGATATTGGAGAGCTCATCACGGATTTCTCATCCATATAAATGAAAATGTTTCCATGGGATCATTAATTTTGTATCTTTTTTGTCTAGTGTGAATGAAATTGGACTGTCATATAATGTGTATGTTTTCTTTTCCTTTTGCAGATTGTCTTCCTGGGAAACATCACTCTTTACATATAAAGACTATCTTGATGAGTTGCTGCAACTGAGTTTAGAATGTTACTTGACTTGTGATTCTGATGGAGGAATAACCAAATCTCAGGCTGCTGCACTGGAAGACTTTACAGGAAATACAAAATGTCATCGAATAGGAGTCAGAACCCACATGGACTTAAACAGATTGGTCTTGACCAGATATGGGATGACCTAAGAGCTGGAATTCAACAGGTTTACACCAGACAAAGTATGGCAAAATCTAGATACATGGAACTCTACACGTATCCTAATGCCTAAGCCCGTTAGTACTCTCACTGGTAGTAGATTAGAGGTAGCTTTTTATTTCTCTAAACTCAAAATTGTTTCATAACTGTTTGACTTAATAGCTCTTAAGAATTAATTTTATTTTGAAGATTAGCCTTTTCTGTTTAATCTTAATGGCAAATAAGCAGGAGCATGCTGTTGTCTGGAAAACTGTATCCATAATTATGGCTACCTCTGAATTTCAGGTTTGATTGCTATTATCTTTGACAGAGATTTTATTAATAGATGTAATTTTGAGTCCACAATACACCAAAAGAAAACAGAAATTCTTTTTCCTTTATATGTTAGTTTCTGGCATTAAGCTGCAGGTTTTATTGGTAATAATGTCTGCTTACCTGGAAGTTTTTTCTCCTGTCATTCTCAGAGCAGTAATTTACTCTTGAGTTGGTTTTACAGTTTTCTGGCTGGAGTGAGCACATGCCCAGTGGATTTCTCTTTAATTCCTAGCTTGCGTCAGAGAGCTATTGAAATTTTCCAGCATCTCCCCATTCTGGGAGTTGTTGTAAGATGTTAAAAGGGGGTTGTGTTCATCCTTGTATGTGTGTGCTGAAGTACTATTTGGAAAAGTGTAGGAAACTTGTTTCTGTCAGTGTGTAAGAATCTTCTATAACTTATTCGAAGGAGGGATGTGCCTCTTGCTGTGTTATAGATTCAGTGTTTGACTTCAGCATTTTGTTTGGAAAGTGAGAAATCCTTCCTTTATGTTTTTTTTATCTGTGAAGTGGCATGTAAATGGATTTGGTGAGGAACCACCTCTGCTTTGCATCCCTTGTTCTGTTCTCACTCTCGTAACCGTGTACTGCTCAGTAGAGTAAGCACTGCTTAGGAAGGTGGTGGTACAGCAAAGTGTGTGGGCATGCCAGAAGAGAAATGAGGACTGAATATGTTTCCTGTCTGTCTTTAAGTAGTCCTACTACTTTCTTTATCGATTTTAAGGATTTTTTTGATAAATGTTATTGTTCTGATACATAAATTAACTTCTAAAGCTGTTGTTGGCAATGATTTGGAATTGCACGTGAAATTTTAGTTTGGGGTTATTTTGAAAGGACAGAGCTTTTATAAAAGAAAGAGGAGCTTGAAGTGTATAAAGTCATTAATTCTGTAATTCTCTGAACTTCCTAAGGAGATGGAGAACTTTTGTTTTCTGACATGTAATCTCAGAGTCAATGTTTGATTTTTATCTGTGCCCACAGAATCCTTGTTCCTTGGGTGGGTGGGAAAAACCCTGCGCAGGCTGCTGAGTTTTTCTAGGGTACTACTTTAATAGTGATGGGAAGATGAAATAGCATTTGATTTAGGGCCTGAACATTTCTTAAGACTTAAAATGACTGATTTCTTGCAGCTCTAGGTTCAGCATTGTTCTTGACTGAATGAACCAAGTCTGCAAAAGTGGGATGTCTGGTAGGAATCTGATGCGTAGTAGAACCTCTGAGAGAGATATTTCTTCTGAGTGCCTCTACTCCTGTTGTGAGGCCTATCAAGCAGGGCAGCTGAAGACTTAAGTACTTATTATAGTGGTAATGTTAAAACACTTGCTTTTTTTCCTCTCCTGATGTTCTCAAATATTCTTGTTTGTTGCTTTTATAAATTAGTTAATCTAGTGGAATATTTTGGTGGTTGGCTTTCAGTTGCGGATTAATTTAATAGTCTGATAACTCAGAATACGTGACAGCGGTTAAGATGTTTTAATCTGCTATGAAGACAACAAAGCACTTTGCATTCTATACCAAGTGAACAAGGTGTGCTTAGAAGACTACTCCCCTTTCAGATGCAGTATCTGTAACACACGTGCTCAGTCCTTGCGTGCAGCAAGTCAAATAGTTTGATGGACTTGGATTTCGGCAAGCTCTGCCTGTCAGACAGCTTGGTTTGGAAAGCAGAAAGGATGCAGCTGTAATTGATCTGAACATCAGCCCTACTTAGAAAGATGCTGGGTGTGACAGCAGTTTGGAAACCTTGTGCAGTGGACAGTCGAGCCATGTCCTCATCCTCTTGTGTCCTTTTTTTTTCGTCCTTTTTTTTTTTGGTTGTCAGGAATTTCATTTCATCCCTCTAGTTTGTAAGAGGCAGAGAACCGTGCATACAAGCATACCTGTATTGAGTCCTGTATCTGGTATTGAATTTTCAGTCAAAATTGATCAGAGATGTGGAAGTTCTTGTTGTGCCTTGTTCAGGTGACTCTGGGGAAGAATTGGGAGAGTTACGCAGTTCAGGCCGTCTGGGCCTCCATCCTACCTCCACTCATCTTCTTTGTTCAGTGTCTCTTTCTGTGAGACACTAGAACCAGTCTCTGAGTACAGGGCAGAGCTTGTGCATAAGGTGTTGGTTTTTTTTTTCTTCGTTCCAGTAGGAGAAGAAAGAGGTTGATTATTCCAGGGGTTTCCTAGGTCAGAATACTGAAGAGATGAACCAAGAAATCTTGTTTCTGGGTGGTGGTTGTCAAGATCCTCATCCCTACTTTTTCTAGTTTAGATTCATTTGTGCTCCTGGTTGCAGGGTGTATTCTTTCTCAGATGGGATGATTACCAAATGTTTTTCAGTAGTGCATATACTTTTGTGATTCGTTTTGCTGTCCCAGCTATCCCAAAGCATCTAACCAGAAGAGCAGTCCGTCATGGAAGCTATGATATTTTTATTTACCACTCCTTACATGGGTATGGAGATCAATGTACTAAGGTAATTACTTTCTGAGGTATGTTCTTTGTGTTTCCTATTGAGAAGTTACATATCCATATAGAAACAGAATTCCTTTAGACTGTCGCTTCCTGTGGAAGATGAGACTGGGGTTTTTTTGTTGTACGTCTGTTGCTTTGGTTTTTCCCATGTTTTTTGTTTTTTTTCCCCACATGTGAGATTCTTGAAAATAAAATCCTTTGTCTGGATGTTTTTCTGTCCCTTACCCAGCTATTAATTAATTTCTAGCACCGAAGAGCCTGGTAGCTCCTGCACTAGTACCGAGCATCTTCTGGCAGGCTGTATGGCCAGCTAGCATAGCGTTACACACCAAGCCTTGACTTCATCAGAAAAGCAAAATAGTAAGATTAACTGGATTTCTAGGAGTGGTAAGACCTAACAGCACTGCTAATGTTGTGAGGGAAGGGCATTTTAACCCTGTTTTTTCTTTGGTGGCAATTAGCTTAGAGGCTCTTAGTCACAGGCCTAGGTTGTAAAAGTCAATGGTGGAGCAGTGATAAAGTCACCGAGGAGTGGGTCGCTCCTGAGACTCTGGAGGACTGAATTTCACTGAATTTTTAGAGTTGGAAGGGACCATAGAGATCATCTAGTCCAAATCCCGCTGAAGCAGGATTGCCCAGAGCTTGTCAGAGCATGTTACTCAGGAGCATCCAGGCGGGTCTTGAAGATCTCCAAAGAAGGGGACTCCGCAGCCTCTTCCAGGGCTCTGTCACCCTCAACATGAAAAAGTTCTTCCTCATATTCAAGTGGACCCTTTATGTTCCAACTTGTGCCCATTGCCCCTTGTCCTCTCACTGGGAACCACTGAAAAGAGTCTGGCTCCCTCCTCCCTCAGCCCGCCCTTGAGATACTTGTCGGCATTGATAAGGTCTCCCCTCAGCCTTCTCTTCTCCAGACTAAAGAGTCCCAGCTCTCTCAGTCTCTCCTCATAAGGGAGATGCTCCAATCCTTGAATCATCTTTGTAGCCCTTTGCTGGACTCTTTCCAGTAGTTCCCTGTCCCTCTTGAACTGGGGAGCCCAGAACTGGACGCAGGATTCCAGTTGTGGCCTCCCCAGTGCAGAGCAGAGGGGGAGAATGACCTCCCTGGACCTGCTGGCCACACTCTTCCCTCTGCAGCCCAGGATTCCCTTGGCCTCTTGGCCACAAGAGCTCACTGTTTGCTCGTTGTCATTTTGTTGTCCACCAGGACCCCCAGGACAAGGGCAAGTTCTGGTAGACTGCACCTGGGAGGGTGTTTCACTTGGAACTAATTATTCCCTTTCCTTTCTGCAAAGTTCAAGTCACTGTTCTGCAGCAACAAAAAGGATCCCCGATTGTTGCAATTAGTCAAGGAGTAATGAGACTGTAGTATCAATGTGTACTGAATCTCTGTGTATTTGGTGGAAACTGCCAGTTAGTCTGTCAGAGAGAGCTGTGCTTGTGTGTAGCAAGTTGTAAGCTTCTTTTTTGAGTTGTTGTTGGAGGACCTATTACTTCATTTACTAAAATTATTATAACTCACGTTTGTATTGGTGCAAGTCACTTGTCTTTATGGCCACCTCTTCTTAAACTCCATTTGTGCTAGTTTGCCTTTTGTTTTGGCAGAAGGTGATGCCCATTTTCCAAACTAATCATACAGAGTCTGCAATTTATTTTCCTCAGGCTTCACGGTCTGAGAGGCTGAATTGGGATTTACATACATTTGGATTTAAACTCGGTGGTGGAGAGAATGAAAGGATTTTGTTCCTTTTCTTGTTTTATGTATCTTAAGCAAATTCTCAGACCAGATACTAGACTATAAGAAAACTTTTCTGCCCTGTATTAAACCAGCATTTTTTTTTTATAGCTGAATAGCTTTCTGAAAGCTATTTCCCATATTTTTTTCCATATTTTCTTCCTCCAAGCAGACATCAACTTCTCAGTTTCTAGATATAATTGGTGAATGGAAAGCTTAGTGGTGGTTTATTTCATATGTGTGTGGTTTTTATTTGAAATGTCAAAATTACTTTCTTTTGACATAAACTCATGTTTTTACTGTCTTGATTTACAAAACATAATCTGAGAAGCATTTTAAAGGAATATTTTAGACCAGTGTAGTTAATTTGTGGAACAGAGAAACATTTTTGTCCAGTTTTAATATTTTAATGAAAATTCAGTTGGGGAAAAATAAGACTGCTTAAAGATACCAAGTACTATTAATTTATAGTGAATAAGGTTTTTATTGACATGAAGATATCTTAGAACCTCTTAATTGATAAGAAGAGTATACAGTGCTATGGCAGGTGTGGTTGTTTTATTGAAAAGTGCATCTGTAATGTCCAAATTGACTTTCAAAGTCTTTCTGATTCTGTGTACATCAAAATCATACTGTTGATTTCAACAGTTCTTAGAATACATTTGAGTAGTTGTGTTTTGCATAATTATTATATAGCTCTTATGTGAAACTTTGAAGTAAAATGGCTGAATTTACTATGACTACAATTTGCTCAAGCCTTACACCTGCATATTGAATTTTACAGATGTGTTTCTTATATTATTGTTCTGTTACTAGTCACAGTAATTCTTTTCAAAAGTAATTGCTTTAAGTATTTTAAAGTAAGATTAGATAAAGGTTAGGTTGTTCTGTCACATTTCATTATTTTATGAAAAATCTTTTCCTTGTTTCTGAATTTGCTCATTGTGATTCAGTTTTATTAGCTTATTTTAACATAGTAGTTACCAATGATCTGTTGTACCAAATGTAAATAACTGTGGATCACAAAAGGTTTCTGTAATCTGTTTTATAAGATCGGATTTTTTTTCTCAGATATTAGCAAGTGGTAAAGAAAAAGATTGTTAAACATTAAATAATTAAGTGTCCTGTGCTTACATTTTAAAAATACCAGATGTCTTAGGATAATGCCTGTTTATAAAGTAGAATGTATAAATGCATTTAACTCTTTTATTTATTTATTTATTTATTTTAACCCTGTGGATAGATTCAGCACCAGTAGTCCGAATGTATAAATGCATTTAACTCATTTATTTATTTATTTTAACCCTGTGGATAGATTCAGCACCAGTAGTCCATTGCCCAAGCAAAACACTGAAACCTTCTCTCGGCATCTATTTGCCGGGGTCTTTTGTAGTTGCTTCTATTGCAATCCTTGTCCTAGTGGTTTTTGCTGGAATTCCTGTGTTTTAGTAGGATTTCGGATCAGCGAATGTAAATTAAAACTGTCAGAATCTTTTTATTTTCTGATCACGTGAATCTGTTGTTACCAGGCAGCATGGTATGTTGTTTTATTTTCCTGAACAGATCATTCTGCTTTTTCTGTACAGAAAAGATAGCGGAGTGTTAGGGCAGATACTTTTTAAACCTCAAAGTGTTCCTCTTTCTCTTGAGATTCTCTCATTGGAAGCCATCCTTTTGCTTTTATGTCAAATTGTTTAAGCTCACTCTGGACACACCAAAGCAGCCTCTGCCCTGTATTAGTCCTGCTTGTATTCAATATGGTATTTGATAGCATTTCTCCTGTGCCAGTTGGTGCTTGTGTGTATTGGCTTACGTGTTTGAAGGGTACATAATAGACTTTTCCTTGTGTGGAAGAGTAGGTAAAGTTGTGTGGGTTTGTGTGTATTTATAAAAATTGCTGCTTCTGTTTGAAAGAAGTGCAGAAGATGTTTATATTAGTGTGATCGCTTCCTTTTTTCATGTTCTCCACAACAATCACTTGATGTTCTGCTTGCTTTTTATAGTAGCCAAGAATATTCTGTACAAAAGCAACTTCTGTCAATGCAAAGAACTTTAAACTTAAAAGCAACCTCCGTTATGGTGGTTCTTGCACTTCTGGCATAAAGACTGTATGCTTTATATATGCATTTGGCCTTGAAAATATGTGCTTTCCTTGTAAATCAGTGCTTCTCTGTGATTCTTTCGAGCTTATGCCACAAAGAGGAAAACAAGACGTTATCTATTAGTCTTCAGATGGCTTTTGCTGGAAGTTTCTCCGGTCTCAGACTTGTAGAAACATGCCTGAGCTCAGTTATGCCTGGATTTTTCCTAGCAGCTGCGTTGGCTGATGCTGTAATATCTCCTTCAGTCTCTGCCACCATCCTCCTCTCTGCCTCACAATTGCACTGTTAAGCCATCCCCACTTATCTAATCTAAAGACTTAAATATGCAATTGATTTTTAGGATAAAGTGTATTGAAACACAACTGGAAAATATGTTTGGGCAAGGTCTTTTGTTTGTTTGTAACCTAGAGAAATACAAGTTTTTTTACAAAAGTGGAACTAACCTCAACTTGTTCCCGCAGGCTAGCTGTTGAGGTGTCAGAGCACACAATTAATTACTGCTTACGATCTGTGAAACAGCAAATTTGTGCTTAAAACTGATCTTTATAACAAAAACAGTAGAAGTAATGAGAGAGAAATTCTGGTTAGAGAGTTGTTCAGCGTGTCGTTGCGTGCTTCCTCCTTTTCAAAAGCTTTGTCGCCTTTTCTCTGTGCCCTGCACTTTTGTACTACATTGTATTAATTCTGCTTCCCTTTCAGTTCCTTTTAATTTGATGTATCTCTTCCTCAAGCAAACTTATCCCAGTTACCTTAGTTTTTCATAGCCATGTGAAAATGAGTAATTTTTACCCATCAGTGTAAAATCGGAGTGTTTTCCTGTTGTGTATTGAATTACAAAACTGATACGTGTCTCACATAATTTC
This sequence comes from Calidris pugnax, assembly GCF_001431845.1. Classification (NCBI taxonomy): domain Eukaryota; kingdom Metazoa; phylum Chordata; class Aves; order Charadriiformes; family Scolopacidae; genus Calidris; species Calidris pugnax. Next base: position 2,192,449 of record NW_015090882.1, read on the forward strand.
TGTTTGCAGCTGCTTCTGGACAAAAAAAACCCTGCTGTATGGAGTATTTTGGTACTTTTCTGGGGCGGAGGGTAGATTACAGGTGACTGTGGCAGCTTAGGTTTGTGTTTTGATGGCGTAGTTGCACAAAACGTATATGCAGTACTACTGAAAGAGCCCGTTTCACTTCCCCTGTGTGGACACAGAAATTCCAGTCTGCTCCACGGAGGATCTGGGAAGGGAGATAAGGGTTAGTTGTAGTGGCATCACCTCCCCAGTCCAAATCACTGGTTTGCCTGCATAAAACTTTCATGCTACTGGAAAAGCAGGTGGCAAGTAAGCCTTCCAGGTGGGTTGTGTATTAGGGTTATTTCCTTCAGTGGAAATGATCCTCCTACAAGGCTGTAAATTCAATTTAGCGTGGCAACCTGGGAATTTTTTTCTTCCTCTGCACTGCCCAGCTCTAGAAACTGAGTCAAGGTTATCAAAAACAGTATAAATTTTATTCAACACAAAGGTGGTGAAATTAATTTATCTTTGGCTGCTTCTTGCGTCCCATTTTGAAGAGTTTCAGAGAAGAACAAAGTTCTGAAAAACATTTTTCGTGTTGATTCAAGCACAGTGCTGAATCAATTGATAAACTTCCTTGCGGTCTTCTACTTCAAATTTGGAATTTGGATAAGTAAATGTAATTTCTCCTTCACCGTAAAGATGGTGTAGAAGTTAAGAGACCGATCTTGAACTGTTCCTCCTGCAGGTGCTTTGCCTGTTTGCTGGGCTGGATCTGAAGCTGGGGAGCCATGCAAACTGTTGTATTGATGGGTTCACTTCTCTGCTTGTTGTAGTATGTGAATTGCTATGTGGAATTGGGCAAGCACCCACAGAAATGTTTCCTAATATCTGTTTGGATATGTATATGGCTTCCAGCATATGAAGCAGTTGGGGGATTAGTTTGCCTTCTGCAACCAAGAATTCTTTTCATAGTGTTCTTCTTGTGGTTCTCGGATGAACTGTCATGTACTTTGTAGTAAGCAGTGCAAGTCTGATTTTGGTTTGAATATGTCAGTCTTTCTGTCAGTCACTGGCTTTAGCAGATGGGAACACATTGTAAACAAAGCGTGAGGGAGGGTTCTTTTATGTATAATATGTCCAAAGAGTTATTTACACTTGCTAACTGCCTCCTGCACAGGCAAACTAACTTCAGTCTGACTTGCACACAACAACGAAAGTAGGACATTTCACAAGTGCTATCTTGGACACTTGGACTAGCAAGACTCAAGACAGAATAACAAATAAACAAGGGCACGACTGGCGTATTTTTATTCCAGCCCTGAGTTGATTAGTCAGGCACGGACAGAAGGTCTCCATATCTCTCAATGCTTACTTTACAAGGAACCCTGGTTTTAATTGTAAAATGTATGGGGTTAGAAAAACGCTTGCGTCTTCTAAGCTTGGTCTTTCATTTTCCTGAAGGCTGTTGTGATTATTCTTGGAGAAGAACAGAAGGAATATTTTCATCAGGCAGTATTCATAAAGCCTGTGAGAATTAGCTGACATCTGGACAATCCTTGTATTTTTAGGCTTGCCCAAAGCCACTTGGAATAGGAGAGTTAGGGGAAAAACGAGACAAGGCTGCCAGCTGGGTATTTATGAATCAGCCCTAAATTCTTTGTATTGTGATGCAGAGATTTTTCCATACACAATTCAGAGGACCTTCTATTAACTGTTTTAAACTGTGAGGTAAGCCCTGCTTTTCCTGTTTGTGAAATGAAAGATTTATATCCAAGAGAAAAATGGTGACGCTGTGTGGCACGCTGTGTCACTTGAACAGGGACTTCTGAAATGGAAGCAGAGGTGGTAAAAGTAGCAACGGTGCCAGGAAAGTTGAACAAATGTCTAGGAGCTGGAAGAAATCATTAATGTCCAGGAAATAAGTGCCTGATAGAGATAAGAGGCTGATAAAAGTTCAGTTGCTAAGCACAAGTGAAGGCTTTATGTTACTAGTTTATATTGTGGGAAATCTAATTATTTAGCACCCGGATGGGGTAAGGTAAGAAGTGTATGTTTTCAAGAAGGGTTAATCTTAGGCAAAGAGCGTTACCCTTTTGGACAGGATGTGATGACTTTTTGAACAAGTCCATGAGTACAGACTGTGAGCAGGCTTTCCTCTGCTTCACACAAAGACCGTGAGCCTTTTCCTGGTGGCACGCAGCATACTCTGATTCTTGAACCCAGTTTAAGGGTATGATTTGTCTGTGAAGCTTTTTTTCTTTTTTAAGCAATCGCAAGGGAGTTAACTGGTTATTTTAAGAGATTTTTCAGCTGTAATGCACCATATATTTGCATATAATGCATCATATATTTCAAATTTAGAATTCCCTTGGTATTTAATTCTGCTGATGTCTTCCATTATATTGTGCCAGTCTTTCTGAAGGGAAAGACTAATCCATTGCTGAAATTTGCTTTTTATTTCCTAATATGTGGCATACTGTGGAGGAAGCCTGTCTAGTGGCTAATGCTTGGCCCACTAGTTAAAACACAAGTTAAAACGAAATTAGACTTTCTGGATTGCTTAATAGGATGCTCTCTAACAAGGAATGTGACTCAGAAGCCTGCCCTCGGACTCTGGGTAGAGTGCTCCTGCTCAGTAGCTTCGTTCCTGTTGGGTAATCATTTGCCTAGTGAGTCATTAGGGTAATTGTTGTTGTCAGATCCGAGTCCTCCTCGAGTTGAATTTGAGTGCTACCAAGCTCGTTTATTTTCCTTGTTTGTGGAGTGTTTCGAGCAATGTGACTTCCACTTGTTACTTTGGAAGAATTCTGAGTATTTGAACCTTCTAGATCAGAAAACAATGTTTAGTTAACAAATACAGCAAGTCTTCTAGGCTGTATCAGTATGAGAGGAAAAAGAATTGCTACCACATACTTAAATATTGGGATTATGCCTGTAGCCTACAACTGGTGAATCTCATTTTATGGTGTGCATTTGAGTATGTGTGTCTCACCATTACTGCTTTCTAGGTTTGTCCCCTGTCTGCCTGTGTTAAATGGCTAAATCTTTTATAAAGGATTGTGTTTGAAGGAATGCAAGAATATTATTCTCTCTGTTTTCAACTACTGAGTGTTGCTTGAGGCTAGTGTTGAAATTTCTGTTCAAATGAAAGAGTATTTGTAGAAGGCCGATATAATGCATCAAATAAACTCCATTTAAACCTTGAAAATAATCTTATCAGCAAATTCTGCTACTTTGTTTTCTTGGTGGTCTTGTTAAGTGAGCATTAGATAAATTTAATTTTGTCGTCGGTATTTGCAGTGTACTTGGCAGTCTGACACATTTCTGCTGCAGATAATTCTCCTGACAATCACTTTATATTTTCTTAGCTTTGGTTTGATTTTTAAGTGGGCTAATGCATCTTGTAATGTATTATGGGCTAAGTCATTTACAGTCATAAAAATAGCTTATTGAAATTAACATATTGTTTTTCATTGTATTTTTAATGTGTCATGCTGGCACATACATATTCCTTAACTTTCCTGTCAGTCACGTTTATAACTACTGTACCAGTGTACACCAGTCTAATCAAGCACGGGGAGCTGGAGTACCTCCTTCTAAATCGAAAAAGGGCCAGACACCTGGAGGTGCTCAGTTTGTTGGCTTGGAATTGTATAAACGGCTAAAAGAATTTCTGAAGAACTACTTGACAAATCTCCTTAAGGTAAGATGGGATATTAGATCAACCTGCATTCGTAGCAGCAACGTGGGCTGGGTTGAAAAAAGCTTGTATCAACAAACCTAGAGGTGTATGCAAACCCCTGGAAGTAAATTGAACCATCTTGAAACTTGCTTTTGTCTCCATTAGCCATTAGAGTGTTTTCTAGGCCTTCCCTGAGGCACAGCTCAGGTGCACCCCTGGGCTGTTTGTTCTCTTCAAGCCAAAACAGCATTTCTGTGGTTAATACAAGTAATGTTATGTGCCATCTTAAGCTGTTTTGAACAGGAATAGGTAGACTTTCTAACCATATTCATAATGCTGAAAAAATAGTTGCCTGTAATGATGAAAATGTCTGATGGTAGCCATTAATTTACTTCAATAAATAAACTACTAATAGAGCTGGATGTTGGGCTGCTTTGTAAGAGAATGGTTTCCTAGTTATTTTTGGAAAGGAACCGTGCTTTTAACTTTCAGGAATTTAATTTTGAGCAATAATGAAGATTCTTAGTGTTCTGTCAAGTTTACTGTGTAATTAATGTATGAAGCTGCGTGAAGGTCTCTGAGGCCTTATCCAGAATGCGCTCCTGCTTTTATTCCCTTGTCCATTCAAGCTTTGGAAAGGTGCTTGAACTCCCATGTGTTACAACTTTATTTTCTTCTTTTTTCTGTAACAAGAACAGGTTTGGGATTCCATTTACTGCCTGGCAGGGGGCTACAGCAGAGCCCATCCACTCTCACATCTCTCGGCTCCCCGGGGGTGGGAGTGGGTGGTGTGTTTTATGGGGGTTGTCATGTTGAAGGCACCTGGCACACTCAGCAGTGTCACTGTTTGTGATGCCATGCCCTCTGGCTCTCTCCCACAGGAGTGTCTTCTCAATTTTTGTCTATATTGTGCATTTTTTTTTTACCAGTGTTTTAATTTCTAAATCCCATACTGGCCTTGTACTTTACTAATGCAGAAGTAAATGGATTAGCACTGTGTTTCCTATAAATTCACTGCATGGTGTAGATCTATTACACAGTCGGTTTGTACACCATTGTATATCTTGGTTGTACCTTAAAATTACCAACAGTACTGGCAAACTGTTATTTTAGGATGGTGAAGATTTGATGGATGAAAGTGTGCTGAAATTCTACACTCAACAGTGGGAAGATTATAGGTTTTCAAGCAAAGTATTGAATGGGATATGTGCCTACCTCAATCGACATTGGGTCCGTCGTGAGTGTGATGAAGGTCGTAAAGGAATATATGAAATATATTCAGTAAGTAGCTTTTCGAAGCGAATGATTTATCCATTCTATCTGTCATGTTTGCATTATCATCCTACAGATCGCTCCTTGAAACTTGTAGGAAGTTTGTAGGAGTTTGGAAGAAGTGGGCAACTCCCAACCCCAGCATAGTTGTAAAAATTCCATGGGACTAAACCTGTGAGATGTTCAATCTAACTTGTACGTGTGTGAGACTGTCCATGGGTGCCTGTTCTGAATATTTTCCACTTGCACTGTTCCGTGTATGCACCAGTGTGGCCTTCTCATTCCACTTCGAATTCAGTCAAGTGTTTCAAATACAGAATGGAGAAGTAAATTGCCTTTTTTTTTTTTTCTGTTGACTTCAAAACATCTCTACAAATTTTTTAGCATCCAAGCTGCTAAGATTCAGTCAACATTTGGTTTGTAATGCAAGTTATTTTGGTACAGTTCTGAAAGACTGATAGGCAATCTTGCTATTTTTTTTTTTTTGTAATGTAAAGTAATATAAACAAAGGAAGAACATAGCAGAAGTTCTGTTTCTCAGATAACTAAAAGTACTTTTTTTTTTTTTTTTTAAATAAAGGATAATTGTCCTTGCTGGTGAAGCATTAGGAAAGTGATGTGTTATTTTACCACTTCACTAAGATAACTTTGCATATGGTAGGAAAACAGTTGGTATCCTTACTTCCCTCTCTCTTAACTTCACTAGCCTAACACTAAGGGACTGTGTCAGCTTGAAGATCACCAAAAAAAAGGCTGTATGTTGTCAAAGTAACTTGCAGGGCTTGTTAGTATTCAGAGTTGTCAGTGGATCATTGTCAGAGAAGGGGACATGGTAGGTAGAGTTAGTAATCAAGCAAATGGTAATTTTATTGTGAAACAGTCTTGTTGCATGAGAAATATGTGTGCCAAAATATAATCTGATCATTTAGCATACTAGATCAGCTTTCCTTAAGGAGCTCTCCCGCATGTATACGTATATATGTAAATATTTTCTTTATTCCATCTTTCATCTCTCTTCCTTTGCTTCTAGCTTGCCTTGGTGACCTGGAGAGACTGCTTATTCAGGCCATTAAATAAGCAGGTATATATATGGTTAATTTTACATATTGTTAGTAACTGTTCCAAGAAGAATTTGGAGGATGGAGGGCAGGGGGCGGAACCGGAAAATAAAAGGGAACCTTCTGCTTTTGGAGTGGACTTTTCTCTGTGTGTGTGCGTGTGTGGTTGAATCTTGATAGTAAGACTGTTCTGTTACTTCATCATCTTAAATGAAGTACTCATTTAGGATGAAGGGCTCATCTTAAATGAAGTACTAGCTTTGGCTGTTTCCAAGCCAGACAGCAGCACAGGCTGACAGTCATGTCTTAAGGTTTGAGAGTCAAGATTGTGTAAGAACAGATAGTGACAGGCCTGGGATTTTGGCCTATCCTTAATGTTATTGTGAATCTTTAAATTTACACTGATACCTGGGAGATTCAGGTCAACCAAATATTTTTGATTGGTGAATCAACACAGTATAAAACAAGACCTTTCCTCACCACAAATTGTTATATTTTTGTATGTTGATTTTACTCTTATTTACCAGTACTTCATGATGAAAAGACTGTATTATATTATAAAAATTTCATTTTGGGGGAACAGTTGTTGCAACATTATTTATCAGCATAAGTTGGTAGCTTTCTTTGTCTAAAGTACAGGCAGTTCAGCTCTTATTGCAAAGCTGTCTTGTATTTCAGGTATAAAACAAAAATAAGCTTGGTTTCGAAAGTGCTTTTTTGCAATTTAAAAAAAAACCAAACAAAAACCCAAAAGCCCCCAAACAAAAAAACCCATGCAAACACTTTCATACTCTTCTGTAGCTCACCACTAATGGGACTGTACTTACATTGTAGAACTTTAAGGTGTAGCGTACTCTGTGATGTCTGTAAGACGTTTCTATGTTCAGGTGTCCTTACATTTAGTTCTCAAGGGACTTGACTTTTCTTAATATAGGAATATGCTCCTGATTTAAATACTGTGCTTGACCTACCGGCTGCTTTCTCTGAGCTTGATTTACTTTTAATCCCTGTTTTCGAAGGTAACAAATGCTGTGTTGAAATTGATTGAAAAGGAAAGAAATGGTGAAACTATCAATACAAGGCTGATCAGTGGAGTTGTACAATCTTATGGTAAGTGAGATTTCTTTAAGGTTATATTGCTCTCTTAAAACCAAATAAATATATATCCTGTAGCAGAGCCCAGAAGTAGAATCCCACCTCCTTGGATGTCCAGTAAAGACTTCTACAGTAAAATAAACATAGTTATATACTGTTTAACTTCAAGTTTATAGAGACGCTTGAAACAATTGCAGTTGATTGTGTGGTGTTTGTAAAGCTTGAAAGTGCAACTCATAGACAAGAGTTCATTGTTTATGAATCATTTACTTAGGAGCTAAAGCTGGAAGGCAGGAACCATAGTAGTTTACAAAGTGGAGCAAAAATGTTTTATTCCATTTGTATGACATTTGGAGGCCTGCCATGCAGATTAATGACTAATTTCATTAATAATAAAAAAAAATGCGTATAATCTGGAATTTACGAGGAAGAAAGAGGAGGGGAATTTGAGCTAGCTTTTCAGATAGTGAAGTTTTCCAAACCCTATTTATAATGAATCAAAAAGTGCAGTTTACATGAGTAATGTCTTGTGCTACTTATTTTTTAAATGCAAAATATATACTTTTAAAATGTATACTTTTAAAGTTGTAAAAAGTAGTGCCGATACTGTCCCGGTTGATTACCTTGACGTAAATTAGAAGGAGGGTACATGTTTATTTGCAAGAGACCACTTTGTAAAAGGCAATTTTGTCATTACTTTTTTTTTTTTTGTAGTGGAGCTGGGGCTGAATGAAGATGATGCGTTTGCAAAAGGACCTACACTAACTGTCTATAAAGAATCCTTTGAATCTCAGTTTCTTGCTGACACAGAGAGATTTTACACACGAGAAAGCACTGAATTCTTGCAACAGAACCCAGTCACAGAGTACATGAAGAAGGTAAGTCATTTAATATGCTTCATGATTATTTTCTGGATATAGATACTGTTTAGAGGTAAAGAGAAGTTCTTGGCTTTTAGTACCGTTTTCTGAAAATGCTGATTATTTTACAGAAACAATTTGCTCTTTTTTCTTTTGGTGATTTCCTTCTGTGTTATCTTGTCTGAAGTTTGTCTCCTTAGTTTATTTCAGTAAGTACAAAGACAGTTTGAAACTTTCTTAACGTTTTCTTCTGGTTTGCCTATTAAAATAAATACAGATTTTGTTAGACCAATACACCAAAATAGTCATTCTGGTTTAGACCTACAAGTTTACTGTTTGTATGCAAGGAACTGTGTGTTAACACATTTATTGAAATCTCTTCCTAAGAAAGCTGGCCAAGGAAGTAAATAATTAATTAGCTTTAATTATCTGAGATTATTTTAATGTAATGAACCTTACACAAAACTTCTGATCAACAGAGGCCAGATTTAAATTCTTAGATGGTCTCTGGTTTGGGAGATCCCAGAAAGGGCAATTAAGAGCAACTTGGATAAACATTAACTATTTCTAGCCTGGTTATTGGGTCAGCCTTACTGAATGTGAAATAGGTGAGTTATCTTCCATCTTGGACAAGAGCTGCTTTATATTTTTTTTCCTCAGCTCATTTCCTCACTTTCTGAGTTGCTACTTGTTTGGTTTTGGTTTTGTTTTTTCCCTTTCAGTTCAATTTTAAAAAAGAGAGCTTTTTGAGTATGTAACACAGAGATCCACATCCCTCTCTCTGCAGTATCTTTGTGTTTCTTTTGTGTAACTCTTTTTGCACAGAACACATCCTGCCTGAGTCTTGACATGAAAGTCAATGATTTACAAAAAAAATAAATAAAGGGGGCTGTGTGGGAGGAGTCCTAGAAATAACACAGTTAAATGAATCCTGCTTTTAAAGTATTGGGATAGCTGCTCAGTAGTTCCCAGACCTACCTGTGTTAATTTTTCTGTTGTTGAATTAATGATTCTTGCTACTTCCCCTTCAATTTCTTGTCTTTACTTCTGTCCTAAAATATGTATCTGTAAAACCAGAGTAAGGGAGTTTCGGTCATTCCTAACCTGAATGACTGGCTCACCCAGGCTTCCTTGGTACAGGACAGTAAAATCTGTCTGAAGGTCATTGCTATTTCAAGAACTAGAGATTAGTGGCAAGTAGAAGGAACTTATTAGCACCCCAAACAATCTTCGAAACTTCAAAAATCCACAGGAGAGCAACTCGCTTCGCTTTGAAGCTGATCTTGAAGCTGAAAACACATCTAAAGCTAGCAGGATGCAGGGGAAATCTTTAGCAAGAAAGTGTGTAGCCTTAAGTCTCTGCTCAAATTCATATCCTAGAGCTGGATATAAGCAACGTGAGCTGTCGTGGCATCTCCTCGCAGGAAACGTGCGTACGGTGAAATCAAACTGAACATGAAACTGTTTTCATTACTCATTTTCTGGGATTTAGCTGATGAAACTGAAAAAGATGTGTGTTAGACTCTACGGTAAATATGATCAGAGCTTGCAAAATACACACAAACTAACAGAAAGGGGAAAGTTATGAATTGAAGCTAAAAGCAGTTCACTGGAACAAGTTGTCTGCTCTCTCTAGTCTGCGTGCTCTGGGAGAGAGATCAAGAGGTTTGGTGAGTTTTCAGAACTATTAATTTGAAATTCAGATAGGTAAAACTGAAGGACAAACCTTACTTCATTGTGCATAAGGAATTCTTAACATTTTTTACTTAAACATGACAAGGCAGTGTTTTAAACTTAGTGTTTGGTTTTTTTTTTCCAGTTTGGGTATTGTAATCTTGCATGTCACTTGGGTGCCTGGAACAGAGTAGTACTCCCCACAACTATTATTCGAAT
>NW_015090882.1:2202309-2221064 GCF_001431845.1 Calidris pugnax
CTTAGTGTTTGGGTTTTTTTTTCCAGTTTGGGTATTGTAATCTTGCATGTCACTTGAGTGCCTGGAACAGAGTAGTACTCCCCACAACTATTACTCGAATATTGCTAGAATTAGGGTTCTTTTCTGTTACAAAACACCTTGAATGACTGATGTGAAAAGCTGCAGGTTGGCCAGCAGTCACGTGGCATACTAAGAAGTAGTCAATGAAATCTTAATTAGAATTAGGCTATGTGTATATAGTTACTGAAGGCAGACTTGCCGAGTTTAGAAGGATTGTGGGTTTTTGTTCTCAGGCCAGACTCACCAGTAAAGCTGGCACAGCCTGATGTGCTGTAGGGAAAAAGGGCAGTACTTCTTAAAGGCTGTTCCTTGAAATAAGGTCTCAAACAGAACTTTAGGTCTTTATAGTTAAAACAGCCAAAGATACTGTTGTGTCAACTAATTCTTTTTCTTGTTTCTGAAATATGACTTTAAATGGAAAATAGAATTGTAAGAACAGGAAAAGTGAGAGAGTGTAAGCGAATTTGAAGTCAGAGTGAATGTTTGTTTTCATAAAAGAACTCTTAAGTGACAGTTGACTTTACCCTGAGACCTTCACTTTTAATGTTATTTTTAGAAGCAGCATTAGAAGTGGCAGAATTTCCTCAACTAAAGAAACACCTTAATTAAACATAAGATGTTTAACCTAGTTCTACTAGTCTGATTCCAGTTTTCAGCATTCATAAGAAAGATTTGCTGGTATTTGCTGTCATTAAAGAAGTTTATTTTTATTTGTTACTGGTAAGAAACTGACGAGTACTCTGAAGCAGGAGCTTATATCACTTCCCAAATTGTTGATTTTGTTTTCCGTGTTTTGATTTGTACTGCTTTAAGTCCAGGAGGCAGTAATCCAGGACCATTTCACAAGAGCTAACTGCAAAATTATTATCAAAATGAGCAAAGCTCACAGTGGCAGAGATTATTTAAAGCTGTGTGTGTATGATGCAGTGTACTTGCAGTGAAAGTGTTCTGTTGTCCATAATACGATATTTCCTTCTTAGTCATTACTCTAAAATACTAGGAAAATTCATTACTTTAATTTCCTTCTTTTGGTGACATTATTAATTTAAATAATTCGGACTTTATCCATAATAATGTGCTTTAATTAGAGAGGGCTTGTAAAGTGAACCTTTAATGCTTTTGCAAACGAAATACAGATAATTGTTACATAAACAACTTCAGTTCTACATTTTGGCATAAGTACTAGTCTTTGAGTGACATTTAGAATTTTGGTTTGCTGCAAAGACATACATATGTAGCATAAATGCTAGCATAATTTAAATGATTGTAGGTTATTGGGAAGCTTTTCTGTGTAAGAATTTAGATGAGAATATTCAAATAAATTTGTCATGGACATATTGTTAAATTGTATTTTTCTGCCTTTTAGGGAGGAGTGCAAGTTTGTCTTAAACAAAACTATGTCTGTAGCAGGAGAGCTTGCTAATGCTAAAACTGCCAGTGTCTCACGTCTGCAGCTTTCTCTTTCTGGCAGCAGATTTCCACCTGTAAATTTCTCACTCTGAAGCAATAGGAAAATAATCTTGCTGTGATTCTCCACCCCCATTTAAACAGTATATAATATTATCAACATAAACATTGATTCCATATATACGTGTGTGTGTGGGGGTCACATTATGAATCCCAGAAAAATAACTGCTTGAGTAAGTGGACTATACCAGTGCATTTAGTGAGAGGTTTGATTTTTGTTCTTGTTGTTGTTGTTTTCTAGATGAACATACTGGTCATCTGTTTTCTGCTGTTGGATTTCTGTTCTGCCTTCCATACGGGTCTCATGTTTCTCTCTCTGTTCTGTAGGCTGAAGCTCGCCTTCTTGAGGAACAGCGTAGAGTTCAGGTGTATCTCCATGAGAGCACACAAGATGAGTTAGCACGAAAATGCGAGCAGGTACTTATTGAAAAACACCTGGAGATATTTCATACAGAGTTTCAGAATTTGTTGGATGCTGACAAAAACGAAGGTAAGGAGATGCAAACAATTGGTTTTACGCTTAGAGCTCCCTCCTGATGATTTGTGAACAACGTAAATTTTGGTGATGGTTAAAATGTGATTTGTTCAGGAATTATATTAAGTGAGAAGATAGACACTAAGCCTTTGATTAAATTGGGATGGCTGAGGTGGTTGCCTTGAGAAGCTTGTTCCGATCTCAGATATTAAGGCAAAACAGCACTTATTTTGACTTCTCTTAACATGGCTAGAAGAACTTCAAGAGCACTTGAGCTCTTCAGGTTCTTGAGCAGAACCTGAAGCTTGCATATGAGAGATGCAAGAAGAAAACCAGACCAGAAACGGTCCTACCAGCTGTTTCAGTTCAACGTGTGGATCTTTGAGTCAGCAGTGAGGATTCTAAAATCCAAGTTGTCTAGAAGTACTGAAGCACTTTAACACAGGAAATGTTAAAAGAGGAATAGAAGCAAATAAGGAGCTTCTAAAATACAGTACATAAAATTTCTTATGGGAAAGGGTGAAATTATTACACGATAAGATAATTTTAGTTGTGAAAAAGAGTCTTAAGTGCCACTAATGGGGAGTTTATACTTTCACAGAGAACATGTAGAATTAAGATTTCTTCAGTGTTTCCTCTAAAACAAGTAAAGATTATCAGAGTTTAGGTATCTTTAAGGAATTGTCAATTTTATTGATTTTCATGAATTTGTTCAGGAGCTAATGCTTAGCACAAACAGTCAAAACTAGGGCCACATAATTCCTGTCCATCATGCAAATAAAGGTGAATGGTATTTCTGGTTTTTCCAGTTGGGGAATTAATTAAATCTATATAGGAAGCCAAGGTAAGGCTCAATAGCTGAAATACTACTTTTAAGAGAGTGGCAGAATTTAAGAGGTACTATGATTAAGTTACTGCTGATACTATTCATATGAGAGTTGTGAATTGCAACTATGACTCTATTTCTTTATATATCAACCTTAAAAGACCAACTATAAATAATTGCTATAATCGTCATGCTGATAACTAAGAGATTCTTCAAAGTAGAAAAGGGCAATTCAGTGTGAACAGGTCAGAAGTTACCTGTTTCAAATATAAATAGAAAATTATCTTGTACTAGTATTTAAGGGTCAGATGTTGTTTATGTTTGTAAATAAATGTGTTTACTCTGTAATTGGAAGAGATTTTGATGTGCAGGTGGGTGTTAAGTAGTAAAATGACTTCATAAATATCTTCTGACAACAAAAATAGTAATAGCAGGAACAAGAAAAGCCTTTCCAGGCTTTTCTTTTTTTCCCCTTACTTGATGGAGCTTGTGGGTTACGTGAGCCTCTGATGATCACTTACCATAGTGATGCAATTCTGTTAGGTTTGTTGAGGTAAAAAAAGGAAAAGAAGTATCTTGTGTCTTGGGCACCGTCTTGTTCTATGTCTCTGGTTTTACTTTCATTTGGGGTATTTCTAAGATTAATTAGGCATTTTAAAATGTCTGATTATTTTTTTCTTTTTCAAAACATTTCTTTTATCAGGCCTCGCTTCACTGCAAATTACAGTAGTTCCTTCCTTGGCCCTTTTTAAGTTTCATGAAGTCTCAAGATTATAACCATTTATTTTGAAAGACTCTTTGAGAATTCATTCTTTAATCACCATACTCTCAAATTTGTAATACGCTAAAGTAACCTGTTGTAGGCTATCCTAAAATGATAATAAAATCTTACTCTCAGTTAAAATTTGTATTGCTTTGCTCTTGAAAGGACACTGGTTTTGAGGTCCTCCTGTGTGAAGTCTGTTCAGCGTATGGTATCACGGGCCACTCCTGCTGGTGTTCTGCAACTTTCTAATTGCATTGTGCAACTAGTTAGAAAGGTTATAGGGTGCATTTGTCATGTTACCTATTTGCACCAGTGTGATACCTGTAGGAAGTAATTACATTTATTTGGGAGCAGGCTGTAATGATTTAGGTGAAGTTACCATGTAAATCTTCCGTGAGGCTTTGTAGCATCTCTTCCATATTTCACCAAATACAGATGTCCTGATAGACCAGCCTGTGAGTCCCTATTTGTGGGTAGGTGTAGCAGCAGCTTCTTATGTCTTATGCACGGTGTTAGTTGCCTACTTTTTTTACCTACAGAATTTTAGGAAAAGAACAGCATGCTTACATAGTTATGGAAGTTTAACATCAGATTGCAAATGCGTGTTTCAGAGAGAAAAGACAGTGGCGTTTCCAATCCAAAAGTTTAAGTTTGCCCAAGTTCTAAGGAAAGGAAAGCTTTATACAGACCTGGGTGTGAATCAAGGTGTCACACTGCAGAATTAAAGGCATCCAGTTCTGTGGATTGTGTTCAGAGCTCAGTGGCCACACAGCTGCTTGAGTGCTCTGTTTTATTTAATCTGCTAATCCTCAGGTGGTAATAAATTGCTCATAAAGCCTTCAGAGATGTCCTTATACTTTAGAAGTGCTAGGTGCAGCTGACAACCTTGAAGTGGCTTCAACAAGGTGAAATATCCTCATTAGTTGCCACTAACTAATGGGGTTGTTTACTGTTTCCCATGGGAGAGGGCGAGATCACAATAGGTGACTGCTGTGTTTGTGTATCTGCTTTATGGCCATATCAAAGTTTGATTTTTTTTTAAAAAGAGAGTTCTGTACTCTAAATACAAAGCATCTGCCCTGTTGAAAATTAAGAATAAAAACAAAAACTTATTTAATATTAGACTTTCCAAAATTACTGATTGATTTTGGGAAGTATTGGCTGAAAACTGGTGAGATTTTTAATATGCGGCTTTAACATACATGAAATGATGTCTAATTTATTTTTACCTTTGTTAGTTTTGTTCCATGGTAGTGCTTTTCAGAACCTCTTCTTTCCTTGAGATGCAGTTATTTCTACTTGTAGTCAGTTACTTAAATGTTTGTTTTTGTTTTTTTTTTTTTTAAGAGATGCCTTTTGCTAGTGCTTCCTTAGAGGATGTAATGTTTATAAGGTTTCAGTTTGTCTGCTAAGGTCATATCAATACATAACATTTTGCCTTCAATTTCCAACCGTTACCACTGCTGCTGCCCCAAGTAGAAGGATTATTTATACAAAAGGTGGTGTGAGATCTCTGAGAACTTTCCTGTTCAGAGCAAGATTTACAGGACAGTGGTTGAGCAGGGAATGCCGTACTGCTAGCACGGCCAGCAGTAGCTCTAATGACAGCCCTAATTCATGGTAACACTTCACAACTTCATCTAAATAAGAGGGTATAAGCTCCAGTTTTAAATCATTGCACATCTTTAAAAAGTAATTTTTTTTTTCTTCTTGATTTATGTAGCGTTGCGAAGGTAAAACATATCTTAATATTTAAACAGGTTGTTTTCTCTTTAACTAATCTTAGCTTTCTAGGTTAGTGCAAGGATTTGCTGTATAAATTTTGCTGTATTTTTTTTTTTGGCTTTTTATAGGAGCAACTGCAGGTATGTTTTGGTGTTGATGGGTGTTTAACTCCTATTGGCAACTTGTAAATGGGAAACTGGAGTCATAGCTAGTACAAATGGGAGATGTTGGCTTTCTCTTTCTTTTTTTTTTTTTTTTTTCTCCAGACTTGGGACGCATGTATAACCTTGTGTCTCGAATCCAGGATGGCCTTGGAGAGCTGAAAAAACTTCTGGAAACCCACATTCATAATCAGGGTCTAGCTGCAATTGAGAAATGTGGAGAAGCTGCTCTAAATGCAAGTATCCCATCAAAAGTCTGTGTGTGGTGCTGCCAGTTTCACATTAGAGGAGGGTGGATGCTTCCAGATATAATTTCAAGTTTACTTATGTTTTCCCTCTCACTGAGATAATTTATGAGGACTAGGCAATCCTCAAATGTTGATAGCAGGCTTAAAAAAAAAACCACCTCACATCACTGTGTTACTACTCTTTGAGCTTTGGGTTGGTTGCTTGGGGTTTTCTCTGTTTTTGTGAGGTTTTTACTCCCTGTCAGGATGTCGTGCTGCTTAAAAAGCTGGCTGTGCAAGTACAGCATCCTACGCTCAGAAATATACCTTTGAGTCTACTGTTCTGAGAAGCACTGTCTCCAGTGGAATATATTTTTATTTTGTCGTCATACAGACGTCGGGCTTGGATGGGCAGAAAGTTTCTGTTGGCTTCAGGTTTTTGATGAATGGCTTAATTCTGCTTGGAAAAGCAAGAGAAATGTAAGAGGAAGTGAAATGGGTGGAGAGGGAGCAGCTCAGGTCTTCTGCAACACCATGGTCATTTAGACATATAATTGGCTTTCTTAATTTTATCCCGTAATTGTAATTTCAGGTTTAATTTTTATTGATTAGGGTTGAATCTTGGCAACTTGAAGTTGTTTTAAACCCTTTCCTAACCTTTTAGTCTATAGACAATGTGACATTTTCTAGCAGTGTCCTGGTTCAGATATTCTTGAAATAGCTTCATACTAGTAATCATTAAAGCAGTAATCTGTAATGACTGCATGGAGAACGGTAAAAACTTCAGGTTTTAGCACAGATAAAAATGTCTTACCTGTGTTTAGTGTCTGTTTTCTTCTGTGGTTTTTAGTGTGTAGTTTTTTAGCAGTGAATCATTTAGCTTTTATAAATCATGAAGGAAATTCAGCTTCATTTGTAGATGTCACCTCACATTCTGAAATCTGATGTGCTCTGTGGTTGACACGTTCCCCTAGTGGGCATCACTCTGAATTTCTTTGTACTTGAGCCTTAAAGAATTTGCCAGAGAAATTAAAGCTGTTTTTTTTCTCCAGGAATTAGCTCATCTTTGAGAGAGAACCCTGTGATTTGTACATATTAGTTCTTTCGACTCCAGCTACTTGCAAAACTCTTCCTGACCATGACACTTCATGTTTCTTCACCTATCTTTTATGTTCCTTTTTCTTTTTCCACACATTGTTCTTCATTTTCATAACAGTATCTCTGGCTGTCTCCCTTAGGAACCATCTTACCCCTTCTTCCAATATCCTTCACTCCACAGTATTGCTATTCATCATTGCCTTGTTAGCCCTCCATCACACTTGGGTAGGATTGACTCTCCCTACCTTAATTTATCTGTACTGTGTCTAAACAGATAGTCAGCTGGGAAAATGCTTTTCAGTTTCTCTGTAGTCAGTGGAGAGCCATAGTCATACCAGCTTGACTCATCTGACCTATTTTAGATTTTACTGCGAAATGAGTTGTGCTCTAGACTCCATTAACTACATTAAGGAGACTGCTCTTCAGTCAGAAGATTACTGCTTTTAGGGCTTTTGGCTGGGTTTTTTTTTGGGGGGGTTTTTTTTTGGAGTCCTTGTAATCAGTAGATGCCTTTCTGAACGTCCTTGAAGTCTGCTTGAGTATCTTGTCTGGGAGGTTCTCAATAATCTCAGCTCTTTATCTCAAGCATGGCATTAGGTTGATGGTCCACATAGTTTATGTCTTTCTTCAGTGACAACAGGAAAAGCTTTTCAGGATCCTGATACAGCCCTGCTCATCTTTTGCCATTAGTTGCCATCATCCAGCGCTCTGACGATAGGAACATTACAGGAGTACCCCCACGCCCAGCCCTTGTAGCTTTTACTTATGGTTTGTCTAATTCATTCTTGAATGATGCTACCTCATTCCAACAACCTCCTGTGGGCAGCAAGTTCCACAAGTCAACTATCCTGTGTGTAAAGATGTTCTTTATCTGTCTTAAACTTCTTTCCTATCACTTTCATCAAGTGCCCCGTAGTTATTAAATGTGGCTTTTAGTGATTGTTCATCTGTTTGGTCATCCTTCTGGTTTTGTTAACCTTGGTTATATGCCCTTTCAAACTTCTCATCTCCAAATTGAAGACTTCTAGCCTTTTTAGCATGTTGTAGCTGCCCTGTCTGCCTGGTGTTTTAGTTGCTCTTCACTATTCCTACTCTGACTCCACTCCATCTTTGTTGAGATGCAGAGATCAATAATTGCATAAAAGACTCAGCCTGTGAGTGTCATAAACTTAATTATTGGCACTTGGCTGCCACTGGGTGTTGAGCGAATAATTTTTATTGGAGGTACTAAGTTGTACCTATTGAAGATACATGTTACCTTCTTACTACAGAGATTTGTTTCAAGGGTTTCTTCTGTAGCAACTGCCATTTTATGATTGTCCAGTTCTCTCAGGTCTGATTCGAATTAAGCTTATGTCTTTGAAAACGTCCTTCCTGGAAATGTTTGCAGTAGTTGAGTAAGTGGTTTTGTTGTCTTTTGTACTATATAATGTGCTGCACTCTGTGCTCTGGTTGCTGTAAATGAAAGCTTGTGCTCCAAGTTGGTCATGGACATAGAATGTAAACTAGTCTGCATACAATTGTCCTTTAAAATATTTCTAATACTTTGTATACTTTCCCCATAAAAATTGGCTTAGGCCAGTGGTTAGCTCCATTTTGGAGGAAGCAGAAAGTCAACGGGTTGCAAAAAGCCATCTATTTTTATTGCAGGATCCAAAAATGTATGTACAGACAGTGTTGGATGTCCATAAGAAATACAATGCTTTAGTCATGTCTGCATTCAACAACGATGCTGGCTTTGTGGCTGCACTGGACAAAGTGAGTACATGGAGTGGCATGTGGGGAACATTTCTTTTCTATTCAGTGTTTCGCCTCCCACAATTTCACTGTCTTTTGTGATTTATAGGCTTGTGGTCGATTTATAAATAATAATGCAGTGACAAAAATGGCTCAATCATCCAGTAAATCCCCAGAGCTACTGGCACGATACTGTGACTCTTTACTAAAGAAAAGGTATGTCTTCAAAGACAAATTAGTATTTCAGGTTGGGTTTTTGTTTTAAAAGGTTTTAGCGTATGAAAGTTTTATATTATGTCTTCAGAAACAGAACTTAGTGTTTCAAGGAAAATTAATTATACCAAATTCTGAATTAAAAAAAATAAATCAGTAGGACCATCCCTAAGGATTATATGCAGTGTACTTTTCTTTTTTAAAGAAGAGAGGGGAGATAATACAATATCCAAGACCTTTCTTTCCTTATCAAAACCGTGTTTTATTTTTTTAATAAAGCAGAAGGAATTTTTTAGTTTGTTCCTCCCCACCACCCCCAAATTTGTCTTTACATGCAAAGAAGAGACACACAAACCCTTTTTCCATTAAAACTTTTGCTTTCTTCCTGTTGTTTTCTTTCTACCTTCTTCCATTTGGGCAGAAATAGAAGAGGACAAAACCTGCTTTCTAACACCTCTTTCGTAATTTAATGAAGGTGTTTGGCTCCAAATGATTCAGCAACTCATACATTGAGTTGGTCTCAGTTCAGTTCATACTGGATTGGTGTCAGTTTTGTCACTGGCAACTTTTCTGTTTTGAGGGAGGGGAAAAAAAAGTACCACCAAAGAACCCACAACCAGAACAACTTGCTCAGTTTTCCCTCCCCTATCCCCTCTTTCCTTCAGCAAAAGATTTCTTTTCCCCTTTATAAATACTAGCTTTCTGCAGAGTAGGTCTGGGGGATGCCTGGTGGACAAGCATCATGTGGAGGAGAACGATGTGGTGCCCACCTGAGCTCTCAGCCAGACAAGACCCAGCTCCCTGAGCTGTTCTCTTTTCACTGTCCTGTCTAAGATAGGAAAGAAAGATAGCATTTAGCAGCAGAAGAAAAGGCAGGAAGAGAGACATCTGTGTTTAAGCCCATAAACCCTGACAAGTGTCAGGCTATCAGGAAGTATTGAGCAATTCATGGTCCAGGACTTCAACCTATTGTTTCAAAGTCTTCAGAATTGCTTACCTGTGTAATAGTGAAGAGAAGCATTCATCTCATTACAAGTGTTCCTCTCTACAAAGGTCTTTCATCCCCAAAGTATTCAATCTGTGTTCCTTATCTATGAAATTTCCATATATGCCTATACATTGTTTTATTTAGCAGTTTTGGGACTCATTAAAAATGCACTTCTTTAATTGCAGCTCAAAGAATCCCGAAGAAGCGGAATTGGAAGATACACTCAATCAAGTGGTAAGATGTCTATAAATAAAACTCTTCTCTGTGTAAACTTTGCAAAGTTAGTAATATTCAATTGTCACGTAAGTCAGATGAGAGAAAATCTTTTATTTCGTATGTTTGATTTCATTACTTAAGTAATAATCTTTATCTCTTTGTGGCTTGTTGTTTGTGGTTTTTGATTAATTAAAAAAAAGCCCTTCATGGCAGAGTTAAAGTGGCTAAATGGAATTTATGCTTTTACTTCAATTTTACGTACACATACAACATATATATATTTCTATGATGTGTTTTTATATAATTACACATACTATGTATTTATTCATATATAAGGCTGTACATATGGAAGATACAGTTAATGTGTTTAATATAGTACCCCCATGTAAAACAACCACACACCACCACACTCCCCCACCCTGCCAAAACCCTGAACGAGACCCCCCTGCCCATAAAAATTTAAGTGTAAATGAAGGAGCTACTGCTTTTTTCAAGTAGATCTTTCAAGACAAATGCTTAAATTTTTACATTTTTTCTTACAAATTGTCTTGGCTTTTCTAGATGGTTGTCTTCAAGTACATTGAGGATAAGAGACAAATGCTTAAATTTTTACATTTTTTTTCTTACAAATTGCCTTGGCTTTTCCAGATGGTTGTCTTCAAGTACATTGAGGATAAAGATGTGTTTCAAAAATTCTATGCTAAAATGCTGGCAAAAAGACTGGTACATCAGAACAGTGCTAGTGACGATGCTGAGGCAAGCATGATCTCCAAACTAAAAGTGAGTATGCTGTGACTGTCCCACCATCTCCCCTATTGCAAGTCTCCAGGCTGCCTTTATAAATACATCCTTTCATGTCATTGTTTTATGTACAATAGAAAAAATATACAACCTAGGTTATCTTTTTTTTTTTTTTATCCCCTATTGCAAGTCTCCAGGCTGCCTTGGAAAATACATCCTTTCATGTCATTGTTTTATGTACAATAGAAAAAATATACAACCTAGGTTATCTTTTTTTTTTTTTTAATAAGCTCCTGAGGAGCACGTAGTGCCTGTCTGTCAGATGGGGTTCAGATGGAGTTAAGCTTAATTATTCTTATCCGAATGAATGACATGGATATAACTATCCAAGGGAATGACTGCTGAGAAGTTGCTTAATATCATTAACCCTTGTTCATTCAAGATCAAGCAAAATACGATCTAGTATCTTTTAGTAGTCTGTTTCATCGTGTGTCTTGCTTCACTTCTAAACAAAATTTTCTTCAGTTCTTGGTGGCAGCTAAAGAGCATGTCTAGCTGGCATCAGGGCTTTGAGTAAGTGAAATACTGATCTTTGTGCATCTTTTATTAAGAAAATAGGCTCTGATGCTTTGTCATTCTCCATGTGTCTTGCTGACATACCTGTGCTTTTAAAATACAGCAAGCTTGTGGTTTTGAGTACACCTCCAAGCTGCAACGGATGTTCCAAGATATTGGTGTAAGCAAGGACTTGAACGAGCAATTTAAAAAGCACCTGACCAATTCAGAACCCTTAGATTGTAAGTAATACATTTGTCTAACTTACTGTTGAGTAGTTCAGCTTCCTCTTATTTCTGCAGCGCTAACTGCATGAGAGAAATATTTGATTCAGGCATCAAACCCCAGAATATAGAATTAGTATTCTTTTGACCAAGACAGCTAGGATTTTTGAATTAGTCTTTTAGGTCTGGACTTTGTCTTCTAATAGCAGTTTATATCTTCTGTTGTGGGTAGCCTCCTCCTGATTTTACAGCTCATGTTTAGGTATGTAATTAAGTTGAAAAATGAAGTTGAGTCCTTGGTTTTGAGCACAACGTGGCTTGAGATCATACTTGTGTAAAAGTATGAAAGGAAAAAGGATATCGTGGTTTTGGTTAGGCCTATCACTTTTTTTTTTTATAAAGATTTTTTTTCATTAAAGAACACCAAAAATTCTCTAAAGAATTTATAATTATTTGTTGGATTACATTTAGAGTTGCGTATTCTCAGGAGTCAATTTTTACTTTGTGATTGTGTTATTCTTACTGACTTGCCCAAAATGCCTTACAAGTATAAACGTGCAATGTTCTGCTTGCAGTGGTGTACTGTGGAGTGACGAGCTTTAGGGACACATAAAAAATGAACACTTTTACATTTTGCATCTTTAAAGAGAAGTCAATTGCGGAGCAGGGTTAACGACTTACACAAACCAGAGAAATCTGAGTGACTGCCCTTTGGTTTAGGGTCAGAACTTAAAAAAAAAAGTACCGCTTAATGATTTTTCAGGATGTTAGTTTGAGCAAGGCAGAGTAACTCCTCGTTTGTGTGAGAGGGGCTGGGTTGGGGGCGAGGGGGATAACGCAGCCCGGGCTCTTCCCCTCTCTTGCAGTGGATTTCAGCATCCAGGTGCTGAGCTCGGGATCGTGGCCCTTCCAGCAGTCCTGCACCTTCGCTCTGCCCTCCGAGGTGAGGCTGGTGTCTCCTCTTGCTTTCTTTTGTGTCAGAGAGGACTGGGTTTGCCTATTTGGCTGGAGGAGGGTACCTGGGACAAGATAAGTGATTAAGGTGGTGGGAGGGAACTGTGTGAAATATGCTTTGAGAAGAAGGTTAATGAATTTGTTTTCGTATTGTTCAGCAGTCATTGTAGCAAATCTTAGATAATAGTGTATTTTTCTCTGTATACTTTTATTTAAGAAACTTTTTCTTGCCATTGCTTCGGCTCTCTCCAGTTAGTACCTAAAGATTCTATAATCACTAGTTTTCTGTAGAGTGCTCGGCCAGAATAGACAAGACCTGAACACCTGCCTTGAGAAGTAAGTTCAGCTGCTGATACCTGGAGGATCGAGGCAGTTAAAAGAAACCACCTTTCTAGCCTTGCTTAATGTAGCAGAACAGGAAGAATGGAACTTACATGCTTGGTTAGGTTTTTATTGTTTTTAAAATTTCGTAACAAAGGGAAATTTTCATCCAGTCTGAAGTTATTTGAATACTTGAGACTTCTGTTTGTCTTAGTTGGACAACGTGGTAGTTGAGAGCGATCCTTTGCTGGTTCCAGAGCATGTTCTAGTAATGGTAAATAATATTCTTTCTTTCTTGTTGTTTCTATACAGTTAGAACGGAGCTATCAGAGATTTACTGCATTTTATGCCAGTCGTCATAGCGGAAGAAAATTAACATGGTTGTATCAGCTGTCCAAAGGGGAACTGGTTACCAACTGTTTCAAAAATAGGTACACGTTACAGGTAAGAACAACATCGTGCCAAGAGGAGCACAGGGTGGTGAGGGAGTGTGTTCAGAGGACTGGGTGCAGCTGATCATTTAAAAGGCATGTGGATGAGCTGCTCAGCCTCTTTATTCCTCGTTTGGAGATAATTGCCTTTCCTTATTTTAAAGGACCATTGTGCAGAGAAATGTGTTTAAAATGGTGAAGTGTGTAGATGCTGAAGTAGAGGAGTTGGTGTGAATACCTATGCCCGCACACAAACTTATTTTAATAGATAAAACAGTGAATTGAATTGTATTTTATTTGTATGTGAAAATATTCATTAACTGTATGTAACGATGTATCACGGTCAAGTATTTTAAGTCATTCCATTCCTTAATTGGGGGGGTTGGGTTCATATATATACATGCAGATACATATATATAGCTACTATCTATGATGCTCAGGTGCATTCATCAGCTTTATTGCTGTGAATAACACCACTGCCTCTGAGCAAAGCCAAGCACAGATGCAAGGCTTGATGACTCCAGATCTGCCTGTTGCTTAAGTGAACATAAATGTTAGCCTTCCCCAAATGGTTGTTGGTGTCACAATGAATAGAACCTTTAGTATATGTTTGATTTAGTTACTGTAATGGTACTCGAGACCCGTGTTTAAAAGAAATTTAGTTTAGAAAAGGGAGTACATTACTTGTGGTTTAAACTGGTGTCGAACTGCGTTATGTGAGACAACTGCAACCTCTCTGCATGAGATCTCCTGCTGCTGGTGCTGCTTAGGTCTGCTTTCTCTCCAAAGGTAGGCAGAGGAGAGGAGTTCACAACAGTGGAGAAGAAACAAGATAATCTCAGACTTTGAACTTGTCATCAACATGTGTTTACCCTGTGGTGATAGATGTGAATAAGGCACTGATAGATGTGAATAAGGCACTGAAGCCTTGTTTATAAACCTAGTTTTGTTATTCTGCTGGGATGGGGAGGGTTTCCAGGGCGAATTCAGTAGTCTGGGTAGGTTTTCATGAAGATTAAATGGGTAAGAGTCAGGGTGTGACAGAGGACAATAATTTAGAGTTACGTTAGCAAGTAGAAATGTAAGGCTTTGACACCACAGTAAAAGATGTGATGAAGTGTCTGCAGTTAGTTAAATGATCATAATCTTAGGGTTTATGTTTAGATAATGCTCGAAGGTAGAGTTTGGGTTGTATAACTAACATCAGATGCTTCTGTATTTTGTAATGATTAGCACTAGCTGGCCATTCTCTGTTGTCCAGATAGGCATCAGATGCTTGTGTATTTTGTAATGATTAGCACTAGCTGGCCATTCTCTGTTGTCCAGATAGGCCAGTATGTGTGTTCAACTGGTG
Source organism: Calidris pugnax (assembly GCF_001431845.1). NCBI lineage: Eukaryota > Metazoa > Chordata > Aves > Charadriiformes > Scolopacidae > Calidris > Calidris pugnax. Next base: position 2,216,849 of record NW_015090882.1, read on the forward strand.
AATTTCAGACTCTTGAGATGAGACAGTCCATCTGTTGGTGCTCATGTTCTGATTGCCCCCTCTCCCTACCTTCTCTGTTCCCATCCATCAGGCGTCCACGTTCCAGATGGCCATTTTACTTTTCTGATCTTTAGGCGTCCACGTTCCAGATGGCCATTTTACTGCAGTACAACACAGAAGATGCCTACACCGTGCAGCAGCTGACAGACAGCACCCAAATAAAAATGGTAGTGACTTTGCACGTTTTTACCACACTCTTGTGAACGAGACTTTTGGTTGTCAGGGCTCTTCCAGTTGTCGTTAAGAGACTGGGATTAGACAGGATTGAAAGCAGAATCTGTTTCTGTCCTGCTCTCTTCTTGGTCAGCTAATTTGCCTGGTTTACTTCCCTGTGATGGTAATTGCCTGGTGCTCTGATTAATCTGAGTGTGTGTGAACTCCTGGTCATCACTAGTGACTAGTTCATTACTCAGCTTCCTGCTGAGCTGTGGCAGGAAGTTTTCAGTGTTTCACTACATACGTTTTAATATTAAAAGACAACGTTCTAGGAAAAATACCACTTTTTCCTATTGATCTGTGCATCCATTCTTCTTTACATCTGGAGACTTAGATACGTGGACACTGTAAACTCTGCCGTCTCAGCAGCTCACTCTCTTTTGTGGGAGGAGGTTCTCTCCTTTTCTTTCCAAGCAGACTTTATAGCCCAAAGTTTATTTGGCATCTGTGTCCTTTACTAGTAAAGTTAGAATCAAGTCTGCTGAGACTTCTGGTAAAGTTGGCAATTCCTAGTCAGTGAGATCTTTACTTACAGAAATGCACATCTAGAAAGTTACTGGTGGTGATGGTTTGCAGCGAGACAGAGTCTTAGGAGGTTGGCATTTATTACAGATGCTTATTTGCAGGTAAATATATATATATTTATGTAAAATAAATATTTGGCCTAAATTACTGTGGGACCAGAATGAAACTCTTGATACAACTGAACTGTGTGAAGCCCAGCAGATGTCCTCTGTGGTGAAAGAGGAGGTTCTCCCAAGCCTGCAGAGAACTCTGAGGGTGGTGCAGCCACCCAGGGGCACCCGGAGCAGCTCCCTGCTGCAAGCAAGGAAAGAAAAAAGTGTTGATCAGAAAGGAGAGGGTGCTTGCTTCCTCAGGTTTAAGGTTGCCATGGTATCTGTAAGTCGCATGGGATAGGAAAAATGATTCCTTACACTTAAAAATCTGCTTGCAAAATAGCTCCTGGAACAGCAACTGGAAAGATCTGTTGTTTGGGGGCATTTGACCAACCACAAGGGGGAATATGTCCCAACACCCAAAAAAGGGCTTATTACATTTTATTTCTGTGAACTACGTTTTTACTGCACTTTTTTCCCCCACTTACTTTGCAATGTTTTGCAAAATGATATCAAAATACGTGTATTCATGTTGAAGTATTTTAAGTGAGAGAAAGGTGCTGTCTGTCTCCGCTGATAGTGTTTTCTGTAATTTTGTAGGATATCTTGGCACAAGTTCTACAGATACTGTTGAAATCAAAATTGCTTGTAAGTACTCTCGCTTTTTTATGACCTGCTTCACATTCAGAAAAATATATTAACGAATATTTATTTTATTTATTGCAGGTTTTGGAAGATGAAAATGCGAATGTGGATGAGGTGGAGTTAAAACCAGATACCTTAATAAAACTGTACCTTGGTTATAAAAAGTAAGGCAAAACTTCAGCAGCGCGTGTCACTGGTGTATAATGGGTAGCATCCCCCTCTGTTTTCAAAATTTTTGGTAAAACCTAAAGCTCCAGGGTTCAAGTGCCAATTCAAATAGAGATCCAACGGGTACCGGCTTCAGAGGAGAGGGGTGGGCAGTGGGGGGATGGGTGAGCTTCCAGCTCTCTGGCTGGTGTAAGGTCTGCCAAGGCACAGACACATTCTCTTAGGTTCATTTTGTTCCTTGATTCTTGTCTAATTCTTATATAATTTATCTCTGGTAAGAAATTGTGCTGGTTTTCACTGAGGTGGCAGTGCATGGCTTGCACGCATTTAGCAAAATACATTCAGTTTTACAAGGTTACAGCAGTGACCAGGGACCAGCAAAGGTTCATCCCCTGGAGATAACATGAGAAGATGAGGCTCACTTCAGAACTTTAGAGTGTACAGTGATTAGAAAACTTAATAAACACGACTTTCGGTAGTTTTTATTACCTACATTTGTATATTTTAAGCTGTTCACAAGTCCTGTGGTGGCTTTTTACCACGCTTACCAGAGGATAGATGTGAACACTCATCAGTTAGTGAGGAGCTCGGCACTGCCCAGAGAGAAGATCTCCAGTGAAAGAAACATTTTTAAACCTTTCCTTGTAACTTGCTTATTATCTGCTTTCTTCCCTCCTTAACCAAATAATTCAAGGTTTGAGAATTTGGGGTCAGTTATGGCAGTGCAGTGGTGGAAGCAGCTCAGCGTTGCTGCCCTGGGGGGCTCAGTGGTTCCCAATTTATGATGCTTGAGAGCCTGCTCAATAAATCAGATTTATTCTCTCTCCACCGCTGACGGGCTGAGCAACCCCTGGGGCTCAGGCTCCTTCCCCATTTGTGGCACCAAACCATGTTTTGAGGGGGGCTGGGGGGGGATTGGCTCACCCCAGCACAGCCCCGGGGAGCCCCTGGGACAGAGGCAGAACTCAGTTTTACAGAAAAAAATGGATTTCTCTACCTTAAGATGAGAATCCAGTCTGTAAATCCAGAAAGGTGATTCTGTTTCCCGTGACTTCTTGTCCCGGTCACTGGCTGGAGGTTTCTTACTAAACCCAAGAAATGTTTGAAATGGAGTTTAATTAATGGAGTACAGCACTAATTTGACCTAACAGATCACTAGGTTGGATCCAGTAAGTCATGAAAGACACGAACAAACCATCAAAAAGGTATTTTGGTTTTGTTTGGTTGCGGTTTTTGGGTTTCACTTTTTTAAAAACTTGAATAAGATTGTCTAAAATTTTCAGAAGTGCCACCAAAGTTCCCTTTTGTTGTAAAAACAATTGTGGTGGTGTGGCATTTATTTTAGAATTGGGTTTTGGGAGGGGTTTTTTTGTTATTTTGATTTATTTGTTTTTAAACAGGCTAACGGTTTTATTAACTTCCATTTTGCTTTACAGCAAAAAATTGAGGGTAAACATCAATGTGCCAATGAAGACTGAACAGAAGCAGGAGCAAGAAACTACACACAAAAACATAGAGGAAGACAGGAAACTACTGATTCAGGTGACTTGCACCGCACAATTCTGCCACGTGATGAACTTAGAATTACATTTTGGCAATCCTTTAATCAAGCTTGCTGTAGGTTTTCCTTAAATTTCATTAAAAGACAACCTGCCATTGCGGTGTGTTGTGCTGGAGCTAAAAATGTATTTACAATACTCCAAAAGGCAACTGGAGTCTGGCACAGAAAATGTAGATGCTGTTCTGGCATCGTGCTGGTGAGTGTTTGGGTTCCACCAACATTCATCACCAGATGTGTCCTGGGTGAAAACTGGTAATACCCAGGTAGTATGAACTTAGCTGTGTTTTTGCCATCAGAAATGTGAGTTCTCAAAGCCTGGGTGAGTGGCTGGTGTTGGCAGCCATCGCTTCTCCAGCGGGTGCTCGGAGTTTGCAGGAGCAGATGTGGGGCTGCCCAGGGAGGTGAAGTGGCTTCAGGCAGGAGGAGAAGTAGCTTGCTCCTGAGCACACCTTTCTGACTTTTGTTGTGCAGGCTGCTATTGTGAGAATCATGAAAATGAGGAAGGTTCTAAAACACCAGCAACTGCTTGGAGAAGTGCTAACACAGCTGTCCTCGAGGTTCAAGCCGCGAGTTCCTGTCATTAAGGTACGTGAGGACCACGTCTCTGAACCCGTGTTCCCCGGGGCCAAGGGGATACAGACAGACAAAAATACACCCTTCTGAGTTACAAAGGGAAGCTAAGGGGAGTGCGTGGGTAAGGACAGACTTTTGGAGTTGTAAATAAGTAGGAAATACTCTACTTATTGTGGTAAAATGCGCGTTTTGTATTGTTGGCAGCAGTAAAATACCAGCTTGATTGTGTCTTTTGGCATCAGCACCAGGTGACAGCAGCCTCTGCTCCAGGCTTCCCTCCTCCTCCTCCTGCTCTCCCAGCTGTGGGACAGCCACTGCTCCTGGCCTGGCTCAGTAAAACAGTTCCCTCATCTTTTCTAGAGTAACAGTGCTGGGG
>NW_015090882.1:2221074-2266327 GCF_001431845.1 Calidris pugnax
AGTTAATGATGGTTTCCTCATCAGTTTGTTCTATTGTCCCACCAATGGCTTTTACATCCGCAAGTGGATGTGACCCCAGTGGTGTCCCCCAGGGGTCAATACTTCGTCCAGTGCTGTTCAATATATTCATCAGTGACCTGGACGAGGGGACAGAGTGTATCCTCAGCAAGTTTGCTGATGATACCAAACTGGGAGGGGTGGCTGACACCCCGGAGGGCTGTGCTGCCATCCAGCGAGACTTGGACAGGCTGGAGGGCTGGGCAAGGAAGAACCTCATGAGGTTCAACAGGGAAAAGTGTAGGGTCCTGCACCTGGGGAAGAAAAATGTCAGGTACCAATACAGGTTAGGGGTGGACCCGCTAGAGACAACTACTGAAGAGAAAGATCTAGGGGTCCTGGTGGACAGTAAAATGACAATGAGTAAACAGTGTGCTCTTGCGGCCAGGAAGGCCAATGGTATCTTGGGTTGTATAGGGAAGAGTGTGGCCAGCAGGTCAAGGGAAGTCATTCTCCCCCTCTACTCTGCACTGGTGAGGCCACAACTGGAATGCTGCATCCAGTTCTGGGCTCCCCAGTTCAAGAGGGACAGGGAACTTTCCATTCAAATATGAGGAAGAACTTTTTCACGTTGAGGGTGGCAGAGCCCTGGAAGAGGCTGCCCAGGGAGGGTGTGGAGTCCCCTTCTTTGGAGATCTTCAAGCCCCGCCTGGATGCTCCTGAGTAACATGCTCTGACAAGCTCTGGGTGGTCCTGCTTCAGCAGGGGAGTTGGACTAGATGATCTCTATGGTCCCTTCCAACTCTAAAAATTCAGTGAAATTCAGTGAAACCCAGGGGGTGGCTGGGGTAAAGAACAGGCAGTGGAGAGCTGTTGGGTGAACTGGTACCACTGCTGAGGGAGATGCACCCAGTCACCTCCAGAGGCACTGACTGGAAGTGCTGTCCTCAGTAAGGTCACAGTAAGTGCTCAGCAGCCCGAGCGCAGGCTGCTCTCCCCGTCACCACCCTGGAGTGGCATCAAGGGAGTGTAACTCAGTTCAGTGGGTTGGTGGAGTCTTCTGCTTGGATGTGGTCAGAGAAGGGAGAGTGAACTGCTGGGGTTTGTTGCCCTTTGCCTCCTCCCGTCCTCTGCTTGGCATCAAATTCAGTGGCCAAAGTCATTCTAAGTTTGTAGCGGCCGCAGGAGAGGGCTTTTCTGCCCCGCGTCCCACCGCTTGTGTTCGTGTCACCCACAGAAATGCATCGACATCCTGATTGAGAAGGAGTACTTGGAACGTGTGGATGGCGAGAAGGACACCTACAGTTACTTGGCTTAACGTTTTTCTTAGCAATGACTTGACTGTGTGACACTCGGCAAATAGGTATGTGATGGAAAAGAGTGAAAGTCAACGGAACTTCATAGCGGCCGCCCTGCTGCCACCGGGACCTCCCTTTTTAATAACTGAGACCAGGACTCCCATCAGCCAGTCTCAGACTGACATCAGAACTGCTCAGGATTGATACATTTCAAGTATGTAAATATGGACACCGATGCCATTTAACCTAATTTAAGAACAGAAAGGAATCAAACCCTTCTCCTTTAAGGGTTGCATGCTACTGCATTTAAATCAATACATTGGCTAGATGATAAAGAGCTGCCGTGGCAGGCGGCGCTCCTAAATGTTGGCAGCACTTTGAGAGCGAGTCTGAATGGACCCATGTGTAATCTGCTATGAAAACCCATTTGTATAGTGTGTTTCATTTTTTAATGTGTGATAAATAAAAAAAAAAAAAAATTAAAAGATTTCTGTACAAGTTGCATTTGGTTTTATTGTTTTAAGTTTCATGACTTATCTTTCTAAATGTAAATAAAAGGTATAATGGTTATGAAAGCTATAGAAATTTTGTTTTGCTTTTCTGCCTTTGCCCCGTTCTCTGGTGATTTCAGCGCATTTTGTTCTCTGAAGAAATTGTCACCATCAAACGTGCACGGGACTTTCTTTCTGAAGAGGAGAGGTTTCAGAAAAGGAAAGGAGAGGAAGGTGTGGTGATTTCACAAGATGAACAGCACAGAGAGCACTGGGGACCCACGTGGGGACACCTGGAGCTGCTGTGAGCACTGCACCCTTTGCTGGGAGATGCCCTGAGGGAATCAGGTTGAGGCTGCCCATTTCTGTGCCTGGACCAGAAACTGGAGCGTGTTCCTGAAGATTAATTCCCATTAATGCAACCTGTGATGGGAATTAAAATTACTGCTCGTACAGGGCTGGGCTGGGCTTCGTCCCACTTGTCTCCCAGAGGTGTGTGTTTGACACAGGTGTGCACTGAGCGGTGCCTTTCCATGCGCTATAAGGAAAACGCTGCCGTCTCCACAGCTCCCACCTGGGCTCATTTTCATTTTCCGAGTGTGAAAAGAATGTAACTTCTGCAGCCAAACCCATTTTGCCCTGTAGAAATTGTGTTTGTTTTGGCATGAAGACAAGGGAGCCAGGTTTTGTGTTGATACTGTTTTTTCTCTGAGGGGAAACATTTTTCATGGTTACAATTGAGCTCTGACCCACAAAAATGTCTTTTTTTTTTTTTAAATAATTATGGAGCAGTATTAGATGTGACCCAAACTGGTTTGGAAAATGGTGGGAGAAGTCTCTTCCCCACTTGAGATGGTGCCTGCCTGCTGCTCCTGTTCTGAAAGAACAATAATTGGCCTAATGAGTGTTTGGCTGGGCAGTGGAGCATCTTCCTGGTCAGTTTTTGAACTTGATCTGGGTGATCCCAGATCCCAAAACCTGTTTGGAGCTGCCAGGGCTGCTTAAACCACCTCGTGCTGTGCTCGCTGCTCGCTCTCACCCACCTCTGGTTTTAAACCCACCTGCTCTCCATCCAGCCTCAGACAAGCAGGAGGGAAAATAAGTTTTGACTTCTGGACTCAATTTTTTCTTTTTGTCCTGAAGAAGATGAGGGGTGAGACTCCTCAGTTCTTCCTGGGTGGCAAGAGGGGCTGCTTTGGCTCGTGCCCAGTGGGACCAGGGAGTGGCAGCTGCTTCAGTGCTCACAAGTGCCAGGATTTGTGTGCAATGAGTGTTGCAGTCGTGTCCCCCTGCCTGCCCTCCCCTGAGCAGTGGCTCAGAGTCCAGGCTCAGCCAGCAGATCAGAAATAAACCCTGGGCAAGACCCAAGACAAGCAGCTGTGATCTTAACCCTTCTGAATAAAAACATATATAAAAAAAAAAAAACCAAAGTAGTAAGGCAGAGTAGCTGTGATAGTGTTTGCTTCTGTATAAATGTGAGCTGCAGAAGAGAGCTGGAGGTGTAATTACTGCTGCATTCATTACTCCTCTTGCTTCAGAGCAGCTACAGTGGAGGGTTCCAGGTGATGGGCCCATCACTGCTGGGTCCTTGAACAAGTGCTGCAGCTGCCTGGGGGCACTGCCACACTGAGCAAAGAGAGTCATTCATTTGCCATTAAGTTAAGAGGCAAACCTTGCACCTCAACTTTGTCTTGAAAGTAGGGTTTGTCCCAAAATTCACAGCTATTCTTGTGAGGGGTGGGGTGGGACCAGTTCCCCTTCCAGTAAATTCATCTGCTGCTAATGGCCAGACCTCTCGTTAGGACTATGAGTGAGGAGACTTCACCAGAGCAGAGAAACACTTCAATAATGATGCTGTGCTGAGAGGGGAGGTGTGGGGACAGCTGTAGAGTGTCTGCCCAGCACCCCTTACACAGGGAACATGCCCAGGGTGTGTGACAACTGGGATTATTTTGCTGAGGTGCTTCCCCCTGGGGTTTCACCCTCAGCCCAACTACACAGGTCACAGCTACAACAGCTTCAGCCTGAGCTGAAGTAACAGACAAAGTGGAAAATATGAAGTTGTCAGAAGTTGAAAGTATTCCCGACACAAAATTCCAACTCGGTTCCAGTTAAAATGAAGAAGTTCAAGTATCCTTTTTATTCAAGGTTGAAAAAATGTACCACACCACATTATTGCAAAAGTTCATAGGTACAAAACACTTTGCAGCTGGTGAGAAGGCAATAAAAAGTTGTTTGTTTTTTTTTTTTTTAAATTTGTTACTATAAATTATTGTTACAGTACTTTGCAAATACAGAATTTCAAATTGCATCATTTTTATTTTACTAAAATTGCCCACAGTACTAGAGATTCCTGAAGATAAGGCAGCTGTTTGTTTAAAAGAAGAGGTAGCTGGTGTCAAGGGATTTCCATTTCTCTTTCGATGCCCACGTACTTGAGGGCATCAGCTTGGCTGTATCTGAAATAAAAAAAAAATAATAAATAAAACCAAAAAAAGAACCCAGTAGCACTGAACATTCCAGCTTCATCCTTCGGAGAGTGAGAGCACCACAGCCTGACCTGCTCTATCCTGAGAGTGAGAGCACCACAGCCTGACCTGCTCCCAGACTTCACCTCCCCAGAGTTCTCTCACCAGCTGTGGCCTTGACTCCCTGGGTGAGTTCACAGAACAAGGCTGAGCACTCAAGAACCTGCTTTTACAGGAATTTGACCAAGAGGTAACAAAATGCTCAAGTTTTTCACCTTCAATCTCACAATACTAAAGGTCATTTTAACTACTGGACAGCAACTGCATTTCTCAAGGTTGCCTTACAGGGCTCTGTCACTGGACACTTAACTTTCATCTACAATTATCTCACTTGAAGAAAACGATGAACTCAATCTCTTTGCTGTAATAACACAATCAAACATCTTACCCATTTCTCAGCGACAGGAGAGACAACCCATATGGGTCCTGGGGAACCCTCCCCCATCGTGGTGCGTGGGGGCTGCCTGTAAAACCTGGGGGGGTCTGTCCCCATTTGTCACTAAACTTTCTCCATACGAGCTGCTGGTCCAAGTTCACAAAGCTGGTAAACAGCTGCTTTGCTAAAATCAGTCTCACTTGCACATAAGAAGTTCCATCTAAACATGGGGAGGAACTTCACTTTGAGGGTGGCAGAGCCCTGGCAGAGGCTGCCCAGGGAGGTGGTGGAGTCTCCTTCTCTGGAGACATTCAAAACCACCTGGACACGTTCCTGTGGGACCTGCTTTGGCAGGGGGTTGGAGGAGATGATCTCCAGAGGTCCCTTCCAACCCCAGATCATGCTGTGATTCTGTGATCTGGCTTAAAAAAAAAATACACAAGCAGCTCTGCTTCTCAGGTGCCAAGACCTGAGGCTGTAAGGAGGCAGGCAGAGTAATTAAGTACTGACAGCTAATCCACTCTATGACAGGAAGCAGTTACAAAATCCATCCACCAACTACACAAGCAGCTCTGCTTCCCAGGTGCCAAGACCTGAGGCTGTAAGGAGGCAAATACACAAGCAGCTCTGCTTCTCAGGTGCCAAGACCTGAGGCTGTAAGGAGGCAGGCAGAGTAATTAAGTACTGACAGCTAATCCACTCTATGACAGGAAGCAGTTACAAAATCCATCCACCAACCTGTAGTCAAAGAACAGTTCTTCACCAGTCTGAATGGCTCTTTTAGCAAATATTCCTATTCTGTGATCACCATTAACCATCATAACTGTTTAAAAGAAATTTAAACTCATGTTAACCAAAATATTGCTCAAATGTGTATTCTAAATATGCATTCTACAACATTTCATACATTGCTAAAAGCAAGTAAATGCAAAACTTACCTTTTGCATAGCAGTTGGGATTTACTGAATGGTTTGCAAATCTAATTTTGTTGCCCTTACGTGTTGCATCAACCACAAAATCTAGGGGTGGGGGGGGTTGGGGAAAAAAACAAAACACAAAACCCACAAATGATGGACCGGTCAAAACCTTTACAAACAGATTTTTTTTGTGTTTAATATCTAGCGTGTTCAGGTTTTAGCAGCTGGAAGAGCTAAGTGCCCAGCTCCCCACATCACCCCACGACAGCTTCGCTGTTCTGCCAGGCTCCAGCCACTCCTGCTGCCCCACACCACGCCTCCCATTGCTCTCCTGCCTCCCTCCCTTCACATTTCATTCCACAAGGACAAGATTCCATAAATACACCGAGTCAACATGGACATAAAGCAGCTTTTTCTCCTCCTTTCAAATAGTTTCTCATATTTCACACTGGAGACAGCGCAGTCTGTATTTTTCATGTAGTCACACGCCCAACACAGGATTACCATCAGAACTTACTGCTAATTTAAGTAACAGTGAAATGATTTCAGACAATACCTAGCAAGCCTTCTCAATTCTTTAGGCTACTTAATGCTTGCACATGATTTTACTCCATGGAACTCTATTCAACTCATCTTGTACATTTGCCTTGTGTAATAGGCTCTATTGTTCCTATCTCAGTGACCAGCATTTAGGGAAAAAAAAAAGCCCCAGCCATCAATATTAGGAATCCACAGATTGCTAAAAAAAAGATGGGCAGAAGGAAACATTTCTCAGTGTTACCTACTGCCTGCAAAAGAACAGGGCTGAGCAAAATGGGGAGAGTACACACTGTATTTATGCTGCAGGGGTTAGGAGTAGTACATACCATTATTCAAGTTAAAGAGAAAGCTGCACATGTATTTGTCGTATACTTTTCCTCTTCTGTCTGCCTCATCCTGAGAAATAATCTGAAAGAAATAGTACTTTTGTAAAAGAGACCACCCCCTTCCCTTCTGTAACCATAACAGCTTAAGGTGAAAAATCCCAGACATCCTGAAATAACGCTGGGGGGTTTTATTCTCTGGGACTGAAAATATTCCCAAACATGAAGTACCCTTCTCAGCAAGGGCTCTGTGTTCATCAGCCATGGTTTGCTCTGAGCAGAACTAAGTTCTTCCAGAGCAGAAGGAAACCAAGCCTTGCTTTTCATCTCAAAACCAAGACCGTGTGCCAGATTCAGGGTTTTATTACTACAGAATACCATTTAGTGAAAGCACCTACTGAATTTTCATCCTATACTAAATGATTTTGCACAAAATTCCAGGCACTGAATGGAGATGACATGGAAGACAAAAATGACATTGCATCGTCTTGTTCCCACAAAGAACCCATGTCCAATTTTTTGTGACACTTCAACTGTCCAGCTCCTGGGTTTGGAGTCTGGCAGCAGTCGCTGTGACTTAATCACATCTCTCTGTCTAAACACAACACCAAGTCAGAGAATCTCCTGGTCATGGGCCAACACACACCTTCACCCATGAAACTCACGTGTAACCCCTGGTCTCCAGCCTTACCTCACCACAGTATTCAGAGATGAATTCATTCTTCTGTACAGGATCTTTGATGAAAATTCCCCAGCCTGCCACATCTGAAGGTGCCAATAGCAAGTGCTGTGGGAGAGAAAAAAAACCCAAAAGTTTAGACATGCCTGGCTTGGATTTGTTTTTTTTTTTTTGTTTTGGTGTTTGGTTTGGCTTTGATTCTATCACTTAATGATATGTATGCTGGGACTCCAGAAGTAAAGACAAACGTGGATTCTTCTAATTACCAAACGCACACTGAAATTACAGCTTGTGGATCAGAAGTTGTATGTGAAAGAAAACCCACGTGAAACATTTAAAAAAACCAATTAAAAGTTTGGTTTAGCCTTGAAACGAGGGTGTTACATAAAAACAGATACACTAAGGACTTCCAACTAGAAAGGTCTACAAACAGGAGCCCACTATTGGTTAGCTCAGTATTTGACTGAACTAGCCTATGAGAAGATTTTCTGAAGCAGAAATAAACCTTGGTTTATGTCTTCATTTACAACTAAAGAATTATTTATTTATAAATTTTGTATTATTAATTAACCTTGGTTTATTTCTTCATCTATTTAACAGAGCTGAATAGGCTTTTAAGGTATCTTTGGCAGACTGTACACACGCTTGTATGTTAGAATCAACAAATGAAGAAAGAAATAGCCAGCATCTATGTCTGAGCCAAACTTCCTTTCTGCTGATCTAAGGACAGGAGATCAGAAAAGATCTGATCAGGAGATAAGAAAAGAGGAGCTACCACTTCAGAACAGCAGCCTTATGTGCAAAGCACAAGTTAAGCCTAAATGGGGAAGAGGAGATATTCCACTGCAGTGTTAGACAGAAAACAGTAACTAATTGGTATCTGATGAAATGTATAATTAACAGTAGCACACATGCAAGCTAATTTAAGTGTCAGCTACCTCGCTTTTTGGGTTTTGGGTTGGTTGGGTTTGGTCTTTTTTTGGTGTTTGTGTTTTCCTGTTTGACAGCAAGATGGCAAAGAAATTCCGCTGTCTAGCATGAAAATAGAAAAACATCCAAACCAAGGCAAAAGGCATGTAGTTAGTTGTATCACTGTCTACATACTTTTTTGGATCCTCTCTGAATGCTGCAGTTCTTGCAAGAAACATTTTTGCTGTCCCAGTGGTCGGCTGCTCCACACGTTAAACAGAGGTCAGGGTCGCACTCGCGTACAGCTAGGTAACAGGGGCACTGCTTAGTGTTGCATTGGGCTTTACAACGACACCCAGGAAACCTGTTTTGGCCTAAAAAAGGGATATAATGGCAAACAAGAAGAGCAAGTATGAAAAAAGTACACTGTAAAAATTAAGACAGCGCAGATGACAGCATATCAGAATATTAAAAACATAGCTGTTGGTATCTGTATAGGACATGCCAAAGTGCTGCCAGTTCTTCCCTTCCATGATTTTACTTTAGTCTTCCTCAATTTTAATTGTGAATGCTATTTCTGACTTCATCGAATGGCTAATTAAGATGGACAAAATTTAAGTGAACCTGTAGTCCTCCTCACACCGTTTGACCCACATTTGCTGCTTCTGCAAACGCTGCAGTAAGGACACACTGCTGGGACAGGAAAAAGAATTCTAGATAGCTTTTAAATGTTTGTTTTACTTACATTCTGAGCTGCACTGACAAAACTTCTCACAGAAGTTTTGAGCAATTACACATGGGCACGAGCTATCACAAGGCTGACGTGGGTGATCACATGGCTGATAGTTGTAAACATGATTCGATGACCCATCTGAATAAAAATAGCAACGTTTTGTAAAGTTGAAAGGCGCAAACAAACAACACGCGTTCTTCTTTAAAGCAGAAATTCGCTTTTATTCATTTAACTAAGAGAACCCCAAAAATTAACAAAAACCTCTCAAACCTACGATGAGGAGGCTTAAAAAAACCCCCAGACACCAAACCCCAACTGTAAGTTTAGCGAGGTTTGGCACCATTAGCTCCCTGCCTCCTGGCACCCTCCGCTCTTCCCATTACTTTGCAGCTCTGAATACTGGAAGCAGCTAACTATTTCCTGGGCAAAAATGAAAAACAAAGCTACAATGGTATAATTTCCTGTACGAAAACCTTCTAGAATAACACTGAATATTATTCAGCAAAGTAAGTTTACTCAAAGTCATTTTTGACATGAAAAACAAAACTACAATGGTATAATTTCCTGTATGAAAACGTTCTAGAATAACACTGAATATTATTCAGCAAAGTAAGTTTGCTCAAAGTCATTTTTGACTCTGGAGAAAGAGTCAACTTTCCAAGAGATACCCTGGCAGAGTAAGCCCTGGGCATGGCAAGGCGGCACCCTGCCCAGCCAGCTCCCCCCTGCAGAGAACACCAACACCCTGCAGTCAAGGAGGAACAACAACTCTAAAGCTTTGCCTAGAGAGCAGCTAGCAGAATTTGGTGTTAGAAATTAATATTCCTGGGCTTGGGTCAGGTTTGCACACATTCCTAAAAACGCTCAAGTTCGCCATCAGCACCCAAAAAGGTAAGAGACAAACTGATCTATCATTTACCCTGCTAGAAGTCCCAACCACTCTCAAGAAATTTTCAGATAAAAAAAAACTAGCTTATTTTAGAAATAGTTAACAAAAACCAACAACAAATGCTGCTTTTTACCATAGCTCCTATCATTAATAGTATTTTTTTCTGTACTTCAACGAGGCTGAAAAGATTGTAAATTCAGCCTCCTTCCCTTTTTATTGAATTATACAGAGTTACGTAAACCAAACCGTACCTTTTGTCCCTAAAGTACCTGTAATGAGACCGTACATCTTTCTTTTTATTCCCCCTATAATCTCATGGAATGTATGCAATAGCCTAACATTAAAAAAAAAAACCACGCCCAAACCCCAAAAAGCAAAGCCAAAAAAAAAAAAAAAAAAAAAAAAAAAAAGATTTAGTTAAAAGTTCAGGACATAAATGGAATGGAAAGATGCTAACCCTTTTTCAGCTGTATCTTTCTGCAATGAGCAGCCCACAACCTGCAAAAACACAAAACAGAGACAGGGATGTTGAGGGGCAGGGCCGCCGGGGAGGTGTCTCGCACCCGAGCTCCACTCCACACGAACACCCAGCAGGTCCCACATGTCACAAGAGGTTGCATCCTGTCCCCCTGTCACTGGAGCTGACCAGAGCAAGGCTGGGCAGGCTGCTCCCCCCCTCCCCACACCCCTTCCCAGCCCCGGCTGGACCAGCAGCCCTCCTCACCCAGCCCGGGCCATGGAGATGCTCAGCCAGTCTCGGAGGAGAACCTGCAAAGAGGAGGCTGCTGGAGCTGCTTCTAGGAGGCAAAAAACAGCAGCAGAAGGAAGGATAGAGAACTGCAGATATGGAGGGACACGTCCAAGTAGGGGCAGGAAGGTGTGCCAGCTGTTTGGCCCCAGCACCACACTGGTAGTGTCCCACAGATCCCAGCCAGGATGCCCTGAGTGTATGACAGCAGGAGATGACAGCTGTCTGGCGCAGCCACAGTGATGCCACCTCAATATTTCTTCTGGTCAGACAGATTTTTCCCCGGATCGTCCCGACCCGTGGTGCTGTGCTAAGCCTTTTCCCTTCCACTTCAAACTCCATCTGCCTTCCTCTTACATCCTGACAGTTTTTTTTACAGTGTCCTCTGTCTCCCTTATCTTCGCTAAGCGCTCCCTTTGCAACAAGTGGCAGATTTGTTGGGTGGTGGTTTCTTGTTTGGGGTTTTTTTTTTTATATTTACATATCATGCTTTTTGTTATTCATAACATAACTCACTATAAAGTTCTTGCAAGTTACCCTTAGCCTATTTATTTTATATCCATTTCAGATTGCAAGCTCTTTGGGTGTGACATGTCTACTTGCCCATGAATAGCTGTGTCAGACACAGTCCAGCAAAAACACCCCTCTGGATCTCAGGTACCCAAACAAAACTCAGACTTAAATTTCAGTAGCCTAAAAAATTAAAGGAGTAATAGATGTTTTTAGGTTTTCTTTAAATTATACTGCTCGGACTTTCTTAGTATGCCATAGAGCAACATGAAGAGGCTGTGGGAGAAGCCCCATTCCCTGGCCAAAAGCACCCTGCTGCCTGCACCGACCAACCCCACTGTGCGACAGGACCCAAAGGGTAATGATTAATGGAGCAGGTTCAAGCTGGAAGCCTGTCACCAGTGGTGTCCCCCAGGGGTCAATACTTGGTCCAGTGCTGTTCAATATATTCATCAGTGACCTGGACGAGGGGACAGAGTGTATCCTCAGCAAGTTTGCTGATGATACCAAACTGGGAGGGGTGGCTGACACCCCGGAGGGCTGTGCTGCCATCCAGCGAGACTTGGACAGGCTGGAGAACTGGGCAAGGAAGAACCTCATGAGGTTCAACAGGGAAAAGTGTAGGATCCTGCACCTGGGAAGAAGAATGTTAGGCATCAATACAGGTTTCCAGCAGGTCCATGCCTAACAAGCTCTGAAGAAAAGAATCTGGGGGTCCTGGTGGACAACAAAATGACAATGAGCAAGCAGTGTGCTCTTGTGGCCAGGAAGGCCAACGGAATCCTGGGCTGCAGAGGGAAGAGTGTGGCCAGCAGGTCAAGGGAGGTCATTCTCCCCCTCTACTCTGCACTGGTGAGGCCACAACTGGAATCCTGCGTCCAGTTCTGGGCTCCCCAGTTCAAGAGGGACAGGGAACTACTGGAAAGAGTCCAGCGAAGGGCAACAAAGATGATTCAAGGATTGGAGCATCTCCCTTATGAGGAGAGGCTGAAAGAGCTGGGACTCTTGAGCCTGGAGAAGAGAAGGCTGAGGGGAGACCTTATTAATGCTGACAAGGATCTCAAGGGCGGGCTGAAGGAGGAGGGAACCAGACTCTTTTCAGTGGTTCCCACTGAGAGGACAAGGGGCAACGGGCACAAGTTGGAACATAAAGGGTCCACTTGAATATGAGGAAGAACTTTTTCACAGTGAGGGTGGCAGAGCCCTGGAAGAGGCTGCCCAGGGAGGGTGTGGAGTCCCCTTCTTTGGAGATCTTCAAGCCCCGCCTGGATGCCATCCTGAGTTACAAGCTCTGACAAGCTATTCTGCCTTTCAGTAAATGGAAGACTTACAAGTTTCCACTCTGGAAAAATATCTCCTAGACTTTTCAGCTGCTACCTCTTTCATAAATCATGGTATCAGTCTGTACATTAACCAAAAGGTGGGCTGCTCCCCCCCAGCAGCTTTTGGTACAGAAGATTCTCTGTGCAATTGCCCTCCCAAAGCTTTACTGTCAGACCTCACGTGAAGTGCTCGGCAGCCAACTCTCTTACAAGCATGTGAAGTTAGAAACCCACCGAGGCACACTGCCCAAGTAACTGAGCTTGAGGGGAGGGAACAAACCCAAAGACCTTCCTGTTAAGAATGGCTTACTCTAGAAAAAAAAAAAATCTCTGACAAGCTATTCTGCCTTTCAGCTGGAAAAATATCTCCTAGACTTTTCAGCTGCTACCTCTTTCATAAATCATGGTATCAGTCTGTACATTAACCAAAAGGTGGGCTGCTCCCCCCCAGCAGCTTTTGGTACAGAAGATTCTCTGTGCAATTGCCCTCCCAAAGCTTTACTGTCAGACCTCACGTGAAGTGCTCGGCAGCCAACTCTCTTACAAGCATGTGAAGTTAGAAACCCACCGAGGCACACTGCCCAAGTAACTGAGCTTGAGGGGAGGGAACAAACCCAAAGACCTTCCTGTTAAGAATGGCTTACTCTAGAAAAAAAAAAAAAAAAGGCTACCAACATGTATTTCTGAATTACAAGATGTTGACTCCATGTAAGAAGGCAGTTGCCTTATAATTGAAAGGAGTGCAATTTTGACTTAAATCACTCTAATGCACACTAAACTACTTTTTGTCTGGCTGGTACTTGGCAAATATACTATGTTTTTGAACAATTCTTTCACAGAAGCTTGTCTCTGAACCCAAGGTAGTAAGGACCTGGAAGCACATCAAACCCTTAAAAGCTTTCTGTGGAAAGACTTGTTAAAACACCGTTTCATTAGCAATTAGCATGAAACTTTTTTGGCAAGCACTAAAGTCCAAACCACGACAACTATCCTAATACTTTAAAAGTAAAATGCCACTTGCTGACTAGTTACCACCTGAGACTTTCTGGATTCTATGGGAAAGTAGAGACTGTATGGACAAGGTCACCTGAACATGACAAAGATTGCCATCATCAACAAAGCATTAATACTAAACAACTCAAAATGGATAGAAGATTAAGTATGGTAGCCACAGTGGCAAAGGCATCAGCTTAGTCACTCTTATGAGACTGGTGTCACAGGAGGAAGAGAACCCAGCAAGAAAAGAGCTGGAGACACACAGTGTGAGCACAAATTGTGGGGAACGACAGAAGACAACATGAAGTTAGCTGCCAACACCAACCAATTCGACAGGAGCTTTGATTAACACAATCAAGTAGTACATTCATAGGATTGTAATTTTCAAAAACTGCCAAGAAGCACTGCAAGTTCCCCCGATTAGGGCACAAAGCTGAAGCCTGAATGAACACCCTATTAAAGGTGAACTGTCTGCCCTATAATCTGCTATCTCAGCCAGAAACAAAAGGCAAGATCTGGCCCCATGCACCAGGAAGTAGAGTTAAAGAAAAGACAGAAAGTTGAGAAAGCCACTCAAGCTTCATAATGACAAATTTCCAAGCAAGCAGGTGGATTTGTACATCTGGTTACAGACATTTGCAGGATAGCCAGCTTAGAAAACAAGTGTTTCCAGAAGCATTATGGCAGAAGCTGTCAAAAATATCCTGTTCTCTGATAACAACCTACTAGATTTTGCCCGTGTTTTTAGGAGGCACTGCTATCAGCTGATCAGGCAGTAGAAACACATTCTTTGGAAAAGCTTCACTAGCATTTCTTTCTTTGCACAGGGATAGTCTGCCACCTCAAACAGCACTGAAAATTCAAAGTATGTGCCAATTATGTCAATATACATAGTTAGGTCTTTGCAGTGTTTGGTTTTTCTGGCATCACTTCTTTTCAGTCTCCTACATCATATCTTCTCCACAGCCTCCCTGCCACCCTATGACTCGGCCTTCCAGCCTGGTGGCATGGAGCAATGTCTGTGCCAATGCCTCAGCTGCTCCTTTTGCCAGATAACAGTGAGACTTTAAATCCCTATAAAAAGGCACCCTAGGAACTCTAGGCAGAACCACATAAGCTATTCAAACATATGCAGTGAACATCAGTCCAGCAGAAGGTAGGAACAGGAAGAGGAAAAATGAGGGAAAAAAAATACTTTTAAGTAAATTTTGGATGAGTAAGGGGAGGAAAATAAAAATAGTCAAGAAGCAGCATGACATGACCCTGCAATCAATAACAGATCCTTACACCAATCCAGAGGAAGTAGTGCTGATACAGTTCAGGTCCCAGCAATTGAAGGAAAACATGTACTTAAGAGAATGGACACTACTGAAGTACTCTCCCTCTAGCATACGCTCATGCTTTTCTGAATTCTTTCTCAGTTCAGATTTTTCTACTGGCTTGTATGCAAAGTACTCATTTCCTCCAGCAAAGCAGAGTTTTCACAGATGGACAATCTCCAAGACGTAGGACAGGCTCTCACACTTACTGACTCTCCAAAAAATGACGATAGAAGAAGTCTTATCCTCTTATTGATCAGCCTTTTGTGGCCATGTAACAAAAAGAACACTGGAAGGAGGGAGACACTATTGTTTACTATCCAAGAGGGGTGTAGTCTGGCCAGCTAGTTGCTCAGTATGCCTATATGGGCACCAAGATATAGGGGAAATAGGCAAAGTCTTGTAAGGAAATCTGCTACCAAATCAGCTACAAGAGGCCATTAACAGCAGCATTCTGCTGCTGCTTTTCTCTTTGGTGAATGCTGCTTCTGCTTAAAGGCTGTCTACCACTCGTCCACGTGGAAAACCTGCTGACCAGAAAAGTTTGAACAGGACTAGGGGCTCTAAGTACTGAATTTACTCTATGAATTGAGTTTACTCACTCCAAGAAATGTAAGAAACAGAGAAAGACTTCTAGATGGTTTTCCCAATTGCCAGTTGTGAGACACCTTGAGAAAGTGCTCAGATTACAGTAGTATGTAGGTGGGTTGAAAGGTTTTCCTTTTTTTGAAAGACTACTGCATGTAGAAGAATGGAGACAGCTTGATTGCCACCTATTCTGTGACATCAAACAAACAAAAAAAATATCTCCTTCCTTCAATGAGAGCTAAAAGAATTCAAAGGCATTTTAAAACTAAATTGCTACCAGAGAAGTTTCTATATTGGCAACTAACAGGAACAAAATAACATCAAGAAAGCCCATGTAGTGGTATGTGCTTTTATATATTTGGAAAAAAAACCCAAACCAAAAAAAGTCTCAAAATTCCTCCAAAACAATGGCAACCCGATAACCATACAATCCATTTGGGCCTTTGAGTTGCTCTTTTCAAATAGAGCAACTCAATTCAATTTTCAAATATTTTTTTCAATTTTTATAGCAGTTTGTATGAATCTGAAAGCAAGCTAATTCCTGACTGCATATTCCAAATTTGCACTATGGCTAGTAACTCCAGATTTTAACAGCCAAATCCACCAAATAACCCAAAACCTGAAAACTCTGCCAAGAGCATTAAATCAATAGTTTTTGCTGAGATGAGACTCTCTTCTGGATGTTCACTGAGTCTTTTCCTAGCTCACTTTGGCTGCCTCTATGCTATAGAGCAGAAACATTCTACTCCACATCAACAGGATCTTTCAGCCAGTGTCAGGAAGTTCACTAAGCCTGGACAAAATAAATTTGCTTAGACAAGCTAAGACAGAAGCAAGAAAACTGCCAGGAGAAGAACTAGAAGAACAAACTTGGGGGTAAACAAGGAAAGTTAAAGGGAAAAATAGGAAACTTTATGGAAAAAGGCATACTTATTGCTTGCTAATTTCCAGTTGTCTTTCTATCTCTTATGTTCTTACCCCTGGGAATAAAAATAATCAACGCAGAATCGCATTTTCAGACCTCAGGATTCTCAAAGAAAAATTCATTTCACTAACAGACAGTAGCCATCAAGTTTACAATTTAAACAGAAATTGTTTCAGATGGTCTTTATGAATTCAGTAAAAAGCCTGGGTTTTGTTCTTCATTGCAGCTTCACTTCAAATAATAACTCGTTAACCTGGTTCTTTAGTTGAAGTTCTAGTTGCTAATGAAACTGGGGTGCTATAAAGGAATAGTCTCTCAAAGAGAAAAAAGGCAATCCTACTAGTTGACTACAATGGTTTTGCTCACTGATCATCTGAGTCTTAATGGAATATGCTTCACCATAAAAAACATTTACAGAATACCATGTAATCATTATTGAATCCCATTATAATGCTTGTAAATTTAATATTTATTGCTGCAAAAAAAACTTTACCACAATATCTTGAATGATATAACAAACTGTGTAGAGTATTTCTAATCTAAACTAGCTTGACCACTTGCAGCTACACACGTACAAGGATCTGGCTGTTGTAGAGGTTAAAAAGAAGGGAGAGGGGATGAGAAGTAGAAGGTTGTATTTGCCAATGCAGTAAGACTTTTGTCTGAAACCAAAGCACCATTTTATTGCTGCAAACTTCGATTTTGGAAGCAAAAGGAGAAGAGTTGCGTGACTTCTCCTCCAAAATACTTTCTGTTCAGATCCCCTGCATCTCCAATTTATTGTTATGCTAAGGTTATTTAGTAACAGATTTACCTGTGTTTTCTTTTCTTCTTTCTGGGAGGAGTATCAACATCTTCAGCAGGGACTGGAGCAATAATACTAGATTCCTTTACTCTAAACTCATACACCTAACAAGAGATACCATAATACATCCACGATAAATCTCTCACTAGTAGAAAGTTGCTCATTTTCTAAGTTAGTATGATTTCCTCCAACAACTTAAGAGATTATATCCAGTCATAGTCTCTTTTCAATACATTTAAACTTGATTATTTTTGTCATATAAGAACAGATAGTCTAATTTAAACCTCCTGTGAATTTAATTTAAAAACAATTTTAAAATTAACTTTATATCTTTGTGGCATGAATTCTGGATCATAGCATTCTTGGTAAAACCAAGAACATTAATTAATTTTCTCTTTCAGTAATCAATGCTAGTACTTCTATACTTCAGTTTTAAAAGTAAAATGCTATCAACCCTTAGTAAGTAGCTCCCCTTCTTACCTGCCTGCACGTTTTGGTCCCAATCAGTCTGGCAATCGCACAAAAGTTGTCATAGTAAGTGCCAATAAGAACTCTAAACATTGAAGCTTCTGCACCGCTCCATTCCACATTCTCTGGAGGCTCAATATTTGGCTTCATCTTTATCGGTGTTTGACACCTAGAATTTGCTTCTGTAACAAATAATCAAGAGTATGGGTCAACGGAAGGCTATTCCAAAATTTTTTACACAGCCCTTAAAGATGTCAAATTATTAAATGTAGTTAAAAGTACCCCAGGTTTTGTTGTTCCTAATCTAAGTGCCACAACAAAGCAGCACTTTGCACATACCTCTTAAAGAAGCCAAAAATTAGGTAACAGTACCTATTGGAATCACACAATCTAGAACTTTTCTTACAGGGTTCTATTTATTATTACTCTGTTTTCTGCAGTCCTGAGTAACATGCTCTGACAAGCTCTAGGCAATCCTGCTTCAGCAGGGGAGTTGGACTAGATGATCTCTATGGTCCCTTCCAACTCTAGAAATTCAGTGCTATTACTCTGTCTTCTCACTCCATGCATTCCTAACACGTGGTTTCTAAGACAGCGTGGCTCAACTAGTTGGGGTTTTTTTTGTTGGTTTAGTTTTGTTTTTAATCCTTTCAAGCACTGGAGCTAGTTGGAGAAAGAAGCACTGACTAGCCTTACCGGAGGAACTAGATGTTTCGTCTTTCTTTTCCTCTTCTTCTTTATCGTTGTTTTCTCCTCCAGTTTCAGTTCCAGCTTCTCTATCACTATCTGTGTCTTTTGATTCCAACACATTTATTGTGGGCGTGCTGGGTCTGCTGGTGTTATTTGGAAGTCTTCCCCTTCGCCGGCCACCTGGGCGCTTTGGTGGTGTCTTGATACGCTCAGCGGTCAAGGCAGCTGCAAACTCCTTTGCACCTTCCTAAACACAAAATACTAGAATTTCAGTAAATGAATTCAAAGTATTTTCACCTGTTGGGGGAGAACACGTTCTACTTGCATACTGTATAACTCTGCAATATTCTACAAATCAATCACGTCCACACAAATCCAGTTAATTGTCCTCTAACCATGAACTTGAATACTTCTGATACTATCAGGAAAAAATTAAAATCTACATTTACAACGTACTTATGTCAGTATTTCAGTTCCACTTTCATTTTGGCTGCCAACTGAAATAATTCAGTAGTAAATGTCTGTTTTCCCAGATGACAAAAAACCTGAGAATTCTGCATGAAGAATAGTCTTCCAAATACAAGAACTCTTCTTGCACGTGGCACTTAATATGTATTCTGCATTTTTCAAATTGCAATCACTGCTAATTTGTTTTCTAGTGGAAAGGGGCAGGACAATGTGTAGCAAATTTTTAGATTGGAAAATTATGTGGTTTCTCATACTAAGAAATTCAGGGGAAGTATGAGAGAGATTTGAAATTATATTACTAAAGATTTTGCTTTATTAATTTCCACCCTGTTGTTTCGTAAGCTCAAATACTGGATGGAATCCAGCTTCAGCAAACTAAAAAAACTTTTATAGTTTTTAGTTGTGACATAAATTCCAAGAGAGCTAAGTTTATAAGACCCAGTTTTTAGACTAGAGTGGCAGCAACATATTATTAGGAGGCAATAATCTTTCTTCCATACAAATATCTCAGGCTACACCTAAAAGAGCTACAAAATAGCGCTACAAAAATATACAAAATATCTCAAATAGTTAGATTTTCAACTGATGATTGGAAGTTAACTCTTTTCTTCCACACAAATTGACTTGGCTGCAGGTGGCCTTATCTTAGACCCAGCACCTCCTTACACGACGTGCAGGTTGCCACACTGCAGCTAGCACTAGCACTTAAATTCTAATATACAAAATTATCTTACCAAGTGTTGGTAACAGTGCGGTCCACAAGGCTTATTATCTAATGCTGTTTCTGTATTCTTTCGTTTGTAAGTATTAGGAGTTGCGTGGAATGCTGTTGAAGCAAAACACCACATTTGTTAAGTTTTAATATAAAAAAAAAAAACAATACATTAACCTCAAATAGTATCCCAAACACATAGTTTACCAAGACATTACTAAAAACAGAATAAAAATTATTACGAATGGAAGAAAACACAAAATAAACCCCCATCTGGTGACATTTGACTTACAGCGTAAATACAGAGACAGCACATGGGTCAGTTTTACATCATGAAGACAATCATCAATCATCACATGGTTCTGTGTCTCAAGGAGAACATGCTACACCTCCCTTCCCAACAAACACAACAGACTTTACTTCCGTTACCACGTTAAGCAGAATTGTTCAGGACTTCTATTAATGCATGATCATCTATCAATCCAGAAGATTCAGGTGTTTAATTTCTATCTTGTCAAAGAATTCAACCCCACAGACTTTGGAAAGGTAATGGACCCACTTTTCTCTTGTTTTTTTTTGTAGTGAGAAGGACAGACAAGCATTTTTACTCTACTACCTTATCAGAACTCCAACTAAACTGAGAGGTGTAAGAGTTCGGTTCCTATATCCCAGCTGCAGGGTAAAAATAAGTTAGCACCACACAATCACTAGGGATAAGTCTGCCAGTTGCAGAAAAGCATCTGCTCATGTAGCTGAGGGACTCTGCAGAGCTGGGTGAGAGTTGCAGGGTGCAGCACAGCTGGGTACGCTCCAGATGCAACACAAGCACTTTTGGAACAGGATGGCAGTTTCCTCCCCATTCCTTCCCTTTGCCGGTGAGAGTTGCAGGGTGCATGCAGCACAGCTGGGTACGCTCCAGATGCAACACAAGCACTTTTGGAACAGGATGGCAGTTTCCTCCCCATTCCTTCCCTTTGCCAGAGCTCATCTCTCCCAGCTCTCCCCCGGTGCAATCCCTGCCTCCCAGCGGGATGTTTTCAGAGAGACAACCTTTCCTCATTTTAGAGCTCTTCTGCATCTCTTACTTCACTGAAGCCTGGAAAACCTGCAGCTAGACTGTCACCAGAACTCAGATACTTACGTTCCCAATTTACGTTAGGAGCTTTCCGAAATATTGTTTTTTAATACAGTTTTCTGCGATTCTCTTTAAAAAAAAAAAAAAATTCTTTAGTTTTCTGTGATTCTCTTTAAAAAAAAAAAATCCTCCACACTCAAGGAATGAATTCTTTGTTTTAGAATATATAGTTAGATATCAATAAATACTTTTCCCCCTAAAATATGCTAACAGCAGCATATACAACTACAATGAACAAAAAATGAATTATGCACTTGAGGGGTTTCTTTGTTTGGTTTGTTTTCTGTTTAAAAAAAAAAAAAAAAAAGACTACTCAGTGCTAGTTGTCTGTTTCTTGAGACTCTACGAACACCTACAGAAGACCTGTCTGAAAACACATGATTCCCAAGCACAGCAAAAGCACTCGCGCAGCAGTTTTACCACCGTTGAAGTTAGACAGCTATAACTTACAGTTAATGTTTTCAATGCTCAGTGAATAAAAAAGTGCTAATTTTCAAAGCGAAGGAAGAAATCCCTCCCCTCTTACTCATATTAATCCATAAGGGCTGTTCCATACCAACACCACGCACATTCTTCTCCTTCAATAAGCCACCACCACAGGCTTTCCTGCTCATCTTATTTCTTGACTGTGTCAAAAGTGTCAAAGGCTTCTCTTTGGAATAGTTCACTACACTTTCAAGACTGACTTTAATGCAGTTCCTTCCCTTTTAAAGAATTTGGTCAGAGCTCACGTATGTTTTCACAGACAAAGGTTTTAAAAGCAAATCTCATTTCAGTGATGTGGCTTGCAGCATAGCTCCACAAGCACTTGTTTTGGCACCAGTGGGGAGGGTGACCAGTGGTGGTGAGCTTTCTTCTGAAGTGAGCTTCTCTGATGAAACCACTCCCATCTTGGAACCATCACTTCATGCTCCTCTCCCATAAGGAAAGGTAGGCTGGAAAGCAAATCATAAATTCTATAACCTTATGCCTGCATTAATGACAGCAACACATGGGAACCTCAGGTAGCAATGTATTCTCTCCTTAAAAAGGTATACAGGATGTAAAAGTATAACCAGTTAAATATTGCATCACTTTCTCTAGAGAAATATATTACAGTTTATAAATCTAGAAACAAACAAAAAAAGAGCTTCATTTTTCCACATACAGAAATATAGATATGTAACAATTACTTATAAGTATAGGAATGTAATTTATGCATATTGTTGCTATTTACACTCCTCCTTCCCCCATATTCCAGTTAAAAGCTATTATGCAGTATTTCACTTCTCATAAGTTTCACATATCCTTGAACTGTTCGTACATTCTGTAGGTGAAGTAAATTAAATAACAAAGAAACCTTGCAATTTAATGCCAATAATGCCACGTTATTCCAACTTTATTCCCACACTAGAAAAAAAGCTTTTAAGAAACAATGAGATGATGGAAGTCCCCCAACCAAAAGCAGAGGAGAGAAAACCCACATTTTCCAATGCTACATTTAAATTTACACAGTATACAATTTCATTAATTCAGGGTTTGGGGTTTTGTTTTGTTTTTTTCCACGTAACTGTTTTACCCTGTCTTCATACCACGAGGAAAATAATTTTGCAATGATGCAAGAGAACAGTAAAACATTTGCAAATCACAATCCATATCAGACTGTTGCAATGTGCAGAAATCAAAACTATTCTTTTTACACGTCACTTTGCAGATGCAAGCATTTCTCTCACAAGTTCATTTCGTCCTAGAACGAGTGTTTACTTTTTAAAAATTGTTTTCCTTTAGACAACAAAGAAATATTTAGTTTGTAATGCAGTGAAACAAATCAATGTTTGACTTTTTAAACCAGTGAAACCTCAAAAATCCACTATATCCGGTGCTTACTATGAGAATCATACCTTGTATTCCACTATTTCAAAAACACTCAACACACTGTAGTGCTGACAACTACAGTCAGAATCTACCACTGCTGTTGCAAGGTATTTTTTGTGGGAGGCTTGTTACAAAGAAAGGACCAAGTACAAGAACAAAACTATTGGTATAGCTGTATTATGAATCTTACAAATATCAGTAATAATTTTTTTCAAAAAAAAAAAAATCAAAGAAGACTTTGCAGAATTTCCTAAATAACTAAACTATGTATTTCTTCAATAATTTCCTTAAGAAAGTCATTCCAAAACTGCTTCACTGAGCACGTTTTCTGTCTTTGAGATGTATTACCTGCCTTATCCCCAATGGGCTCAATTCTCATATTTTCCATAATGTGAAAGTACACAGGCAACAGATTAGCCTGAACTGTACATTGGCTTCACAGTCAAGCTATTTGGGAAATTCTCCCTACCTGGTATTTTTCCTTCTTCTAAATTCTTTGTTAGTCCAGACATTTAGGCATAATTCCTTGCTGTCAGCAAATGAAGCCGGTACACAAGTTTTTTCAGTAATGTCATCACCTGCATATAAAGGGATTGCCAGGTTGTCAAGGGGACTTGACATGTTAAAAATCTGATAACTTTTCCAGTGTTTAACCCAGATGTTCTAGAAAAAAAAAATTTGAAATTCCATTAAGTCAGTCTAATCTTAACAGAAATGGAATCTGAGAGGGGAAATTACAGAAATCAAAACCAGATCTAGTAGAATTCCTGTATTTTTTTTTAATTCTCTATGCCTTCTCCAGATATTTGCACCTTTCAAAGTACAAAACTGATCACTGTAGCCCACCACATCACCAAAGTTATTCCTCAAAAACATCATCTGCAGAAGCCAGGACATCATCCTGTAATGCTCAGCCATTGGATGAAGTTGAGCATAGGGGCAACTGATTAAGGTGCAATGTTATCAACTTTTTTAAAAAAGTTAAATTGTTGCAGATACACTGCTACTGCACAGCCTTCCAATAACCAGAATAGACTGTTTTTGATGAGTTACTTATTCCCAGCAACCAATGTGGTGGATTTTTACCAAGAGTCTTAACATTTCACAGAAACCAAAGATGTCATACAACTGACTCTCAGTTTTTACCAGATAAATTCCTAGCTCCAGACAGACAAACACTCAGAACACAATCCTCTTTCTTTGGTGTTACTGCAGACAAAAGCAGAAGGAAGCAATACATCCAAGCACTAACCAGTCCCTTGGAGAAGTGGGATTTGGGTATGTCTTCATGGAGTGGTAACTGAAGTACCAGTTTCCCACATTCAGCGTTAATCTGGAGGCTACATAGTGAATGTGCAAATCAAGCTTCAAGAGATATCTTTGCAACAATCAAGTATCAAATATATTTTTAACAGTGACAATGCATGTGCTGCATAAGCTGTCATGAAGAACGTTATCGTAATTGGTAATTTCATACTTCATCTAGGCTCAGAGGTACATCTTCAATGCCTCCACAGCGGAAGTGTTACTCTTCCTTCTTTCTACTACAGCCCTGAAAACCTGAAGAGATGACTTAAAGTTGGGCCTTTTTATCTATGAGATACGGTTTAAAATGAAGCCTTGGACATACACCATTTTGGAAAGAATACCAACTTGTTCAAGGGCCTTATCAAAAGTCACCAGCAACAAGAACTTAGGCAATGTTTATGTTTGGCATAAACACTTTGTCTCCCATCCGAAGGTGAGGAACACAGAGAAAGGGGGCACAACACTTTCAGCTTAAACAACGCTGCTAGTGTGAGTACTGAGGTCCTTCAACTGGTCAGTGACATGACTTTGTCATGGTCTGAATCTAAAGAACATGTCAAAACAAACAACACTATGAACCTGTCCTTTTCTTTTAGTGCTGTGAAGAAGTCTCACAGAGTTGGTGCCTCAAAACTGGGAACTGGTAATACCAGGCTCCCCAGAGCAGTAGGCACCAAAATGTGGTCTGTGGACCATTTCAGTTCTACTTCTAACAACCTGCAAAAATGACTAGGAAAGGCAAATTTATGTAAATGAAGTAAGTAATCAAATACATGTGTATTTTAGAGGAGCCTATACCTTTCACTAGAAATCTTCTACAAGTTTATCAAATTAGTGAGAAAAGTGGCCTAAAAACACTGCTGCACAAGTTCCAAAGATCTTCTGTGATGCTGCTGGAAAAAGCTTGTACTCACTATGGCTGGACAACACTTACTTGTTGACTTAAAACGCAAACTTCTTCAAAAGAAGTAAAACTAGACTGGCACTCAGTCTCCCTGCTAGACTATCGAGAGTGTCGAGAACTTGCAAGACCACTGCCAGATGAAAGGATTTGCCAAGGGACAGCAGACAGCTTCACTTCCCTGGCCTACAGACCAAGGCTGCACACAGCACTTCTTAGAATGAGTCATCCAGGCAACTAAAATACTTCTAAACAAAACCTACAGCTTCACACAACACAACACGTTGAAGTTGACTGGACAAGGCAGCAGCTATACCTCCAGAAACTTAGAGTTCTTCAACATTATTCAGAAGTAAGAGCTTCTTTCGTAGCAGTTTCAAGCAAGGCCTTCTGACAGAACACAGGGAGAAAGTGAAACTAACAGACCTACCTCCAAAAGCCACAAATTCTAAAGAAACTAGGAACAGGAAAACCTTTCTCCCAGCCTGCCCCCCGCCATCTGAGAACAACTCCAGTTCCTCCTGGAACTGAAAGGCAGCTAAGGGCTACTAAAAAGCAGCAGCACTCTGTAAAGCCTTCAGTGGGAAGTACAAACCCAGGCAGAACGCTCGTGTGCTGGATGAGGAGCCGCTGACAAAAGCACAAAGATTTCCAAATGAACATGGATGCACACTCACAGTGAAACACGCAAAGGAACAGTTCAGTCAAAAGAGCAAATTAATTTGAAAGAGGCCATCATATTGTTCAACTTCAAGTCGAAGCCACTTCGTATTTGATTGTTAGTTTCCTCTTTATGTTTGACTCCTTTCTTACAGAAAGGATTGTCTCAAGTAGCACTTCAGAATCCCGCATTCTTTACACTTTGCAAATGGAAATATCATTGTTCAATCCTTCCCCTAAAAGAATGTGACAACATGAAAGCAATTCAGTGGAAAGGATATCACAATTTTCTAAAACTCAACTGTCTGAAACAATTCTTTCTCAAATCATCAGGTACAACTAAAGTGTCTAGAAAGTAACCTAAGAGAATCAAGGATAAAAACCGTTCGTGGATATTCATCTCCCTGCTGGAAAATGAAGCAAGCCCGATGAATAACCAGGCGTTTTTAATGGAGAAATATATTTCATTCTCCATGCACAAACTGAGAAATTGTAACACAGACACAGTAGTAGAAGACAATGTAGTTTTCTTGAAGACTATATAAAGAGAAGTAACATTATGGGTTGATCCAAGCCAGGAATTCTATACAAACTCCTAAACTCAAATAGGAAAACAAACTACCCCAAACAGGTGCATTCACTTTTCCGAGGTATAGTTTTCACTGCAAAATGATGTCAACATGGACAAGTTGTTTTCGCAAACTTTAGTGGTGTTACTGCTTTTATTTTTTCTTCTCTTTCCTTCCTTCTGTATTGCATCTTATAGGACTTTGTTTCCTGAATTGCAAAAAAATAAGAGATACACAAGTGCCCTACAATTGTACTTACGATGTAAGAAGCAATCATATTTAAAACAGCGTCTACAGAAGAGTGTGTGAAAAGAGTGTAGGCTTTGCTCCCTCTGAACTGATTTAGCATTTGGTCCATCTATGTTTGGTGTGCATTCAGGAGGAAGAGCTCCAGGAAGCTGCTGCTCAGTGAGTTCTTTGTATCTTAAAAGAAATAGAAGTTATTTATTCAGTATAATTAAAAAAAAAAAAAAGTAATTTTTGATTCCAGTACCACTCTGCGTTTTCAGTGACAAATTATATTAAGAAATATGTGCCATCAAGAAAGGTCAATTAGTCAGTGACACAATAAGCTATAATTCCATACTCATTAATATAAATATAAAATTGGCTAGGAAAGAATGCATTTGTTTTCTGGACCATCATCTCTTCATATATATTTCTCACTAACTCCAAAAAGGAGACTTTTTTTTTAAACAGAAAATTTTATTTTACCACCTCAAAAAACCCCAGATTATTAAACACATGCAAACACTCATTTTTCAATAGTTTGAAAGGAAGGCTAATAAACACCTCTATTGTTTGACTCAGTGGGAACAGCCAATTCCCTTCAACTATCACAGCTGACACAGAACCTAGCCGTAAAGGAATCATTCCTAATCAACAAATATTTAACGAAGTCAAGGAATCTTTGTTTCATAAAGCAAGGCAGTAATATATCCTAAGAAATTCTTACTTCTCTTTCAATTCTTCTGCTGTACCCTTGTCTGGAAACATTGAGGAAATGGCTTCAAATATCTTGTCAGAAGGAAATCTCCGAGGCGGGTGGCTTTCTTTCTCTGTCAAAGAAGCAAAAGATTTGGGAAACAAAAAAATTATATTTCTGCTCCTTTGCTGCTTCAAGGTGGTGTTCAGAGAAAGAGGTACTTCACCAAAAATAACAATTAAAAAAAAAAAAAGCAAAGGTTTTTATTTCTAAATTACAGAAAACTCAAACTGCCCTAAGTGATCTTTCCTGCCACGATAACTCTACTAGTCAAATTGGAGAAACCATTACTTCACCAGCAGATGGACATGGCAATTCAGAACTCTGCTTACTTTAGAATATTTCATTTCCTGAGGAGTACCAAATAATTTATTAGAAAGACAACTGGCTGACTTTTTGGTGCATTTGACTGGCTCAGTAAGCAGATAAACCAAAAGTGGCAAAACCACCTTTTGTAGTATTCTCTGTACAGCTCTTGAGCTAATTGGCAAAGGAAATGATGAAAAAATGATGCTACTTCAGACCTGAAATCTATCAAGTAGAAGGGTTTGAACAAATTTATTGAGTGATCAAAGAAAAGGGGGGTTTTGTTTTAATTTTTAAAGCCTGCAGACAGACATACCCATCCTGTTACTTTCCCGAACTTTTTGCTTGTCATCTCTTTCATCAGGATTGTCATCTCCATCATCATCATCTTCATCATCGCTATATTGACCAAGTGCATTGACCAGCTCAACAAATATTTCATCATTGATAAATCCACATTCTGAAATTCAGCAAAAATGGGAGTGAACAGAAAAGAACAACGTGTATATGAAGTATTTTTAATCCTCCCAACACTTTAATTAAATTATAGGAAATGCTGCAATTTATGAAAAGCAATTTTGTATTTTTCCCCTCTTAGTTTCAATGTATGAACTGAGAAGAGTTAAAAATACTCAGTACTTATTTCTTAGACTGACAACTGTGAAGGAGAGAAGGAAGCTTGTTGAAATTTTTCTTTTACTGACTCTCTGTGCTTCATACCAGCAGACATAAATAAATCTCTGTTCCTTGGAAGATAAAAAAAATTACTTACTAGCTAGACTATTTAAGAGATTTTATGCTAAAATCCCAAATCCAACATGGTTGGGTTAGGCCAGCCTAGAAATGCATGCAAACAACTTATGAAGCTATCTTTGGGCACCTAGGAAATCTCCAGAGATTTTTGGTCGGCAGTTTCATAGCATCCACTTCCTCACTACAGACCCCACTGGCAAAGTGACGAAAAACCAATACAGTTATATACAAAGAATTCAAGAGAAAACTGCATATATCTGCTTATTAGCTTATATTCTGCTGTGAAATTCAGAGGGCAGCACACAGAGAGGCATTCTTCAGACAGGAAAACCATAGTGAGTGTTGACAGATACTGCTGTTACATTTCAAAAAATAACCATGAACTGTGTAGGAACCATAACGGTTATCACCTTCTTTTTGAACCTGGACTGAGGTTGGATGTCAAAGTATAACTTGAAGGAAACTAATAGCTTTATTCCTGTGTAGACAATGAAGTCAGGCAGGTACTTCATCTAGGTGTTTTAAGCAGAACTCTTCATATATTAACCTGTGTGTGTATGAATTTCTGTCCCAGAAGTGCAATTACAGAGATAGAGTTGCAATTCCGACTCCTACGTGGGAATGCCTCTGGACTATGGATTATCACCACATTTATACTTATAGTCACACAAGAATACTAGCTACTGGGACACTGAAAAACCCCTCTTTCTACTGTTATTGGGAGACTAAAAGAAAAACCCTCTTTCTATTTTCAATATATAATTTTGAAGGACCCATAATAACAGTAATTGCCATCATAAACCTGGGACTCAAGACTGTGAAACAAGATTAAAGCTAGACTCGTTTAATAACAGATTAAATCAATAATAGAAGACATTTACTAGCAATGTCACCATTTTAACACAACCAATTCTCTGAGAAGGATGTCAGCAATCAGTAAATCTGTAAAAATATCCAAAGGCAAAAGCCCATGAAATATTTCATGTTCCTCATGAAATATAAAGGCACCAGCTAACCTGAAGCCATTAACAAGACCAGCTTAGGACTGAGTAGCATTTATTATTGAATCTCAGGCTTAACCTTCATGACTGGCACATAGAGAACTACGGTTTTGAGTACATTTTCTCAGTCACACCAACACTAACAGGAATACAATCAGTTTTAACAAACGATTCCCGATTTGGAGGGTGTGTGTTTGTGGTGTGTGAAGGTGTCTGCAAAGGAAGAAGCAGAGTAGTCAGAGAAGCCTTTAGAACTGTGAAGTTCAGGCTTGTACAAGCCAGTTCTGAGTGAGCACATAGAGCAAGTGAAAGGTTGCAGTTCACAGAGTAAGAGACAGGTCATGTTTCAAGCAGTCCAGCTCCCATACAGAATAAGAGGTAAACTACACCTAAGAATACATATATATAGTTTGCCAACAGAAGGCTACAGCTTTGCTCTAGAAGTTGACTTAGAGATAGGTGTTTTTTTTAATAGTTAATAATTTCCTTGAAGGAAAAAAACCAAAACCCACAAGAGGTTACTCTATCTAATCGCATTCACAAGTGCTGTTATCAGAGTTTTGCATACTTCTCCTAACATTTTCTGCTAGGCAGGGACATGACACTATTATATTCCAAAGCATAAAATTGTCCAAGTTGCACCCAGGCATTATGATGAATCACTGTATGGTCTAAGGAAAAAAAAGTTAATGTGTTTAATCTCTCCATACTACTACTTTAACACTTTGCAGCCTTAGGAAAATGCAAAGCAATATATTTAAATAAGGAAGTCTGTTATACCTAATGTTTACACAGTGTAGGGATTCTAGAGATACTGCTGTAACAATCAAGCATCAGGTCTTAACGAGTAACACTGACAACAATTATTTATGTAGGAAGAAGTGATTAGTATACCTGAGTGTTTGGGCTCACCTCTGTCTCCATGCACTTTCCCATCATAGTTCTTGATCAGTTCTTCAATAAAGGTACCATCCTGGTCAAGCACTTCATCTCCCATGTATGGAATGTTATGTAAAACAGTTTCATCCTCCACCTAGTATCAACAGTTACAATCAATTTTAAATTTCGTTTTCAATTGACCATCTCTGCATTGCTGTTTTCAGAACGCACAAATGCCTGGCTACCAGTTCGCTGACTGACTTCCCTGCTTCATAGATAGATAAAACTAACCCCTCAACTTCGTTCGACAATTTTTTGCACTGGTGGTGACTGGCTCAAGATACTGACACCAGCTCCTAATACAAAGGTTAGCGGGGTGCTTCCACAAAGCTTCTACTATTGAAACACAGTAAGCCACCTCGCTTTGGGAAGCTTGCATTTGATAAGTTCATTCTCCCCCCCTTGGTTCTCTTCCACAGTAACATGCAAAGGAAACCACCCCTTCGTTGTTTTGCCAAAGAAAATATAGAATCATAGAATCGTCTAGGTTGGAAGAGACCTTGGGATCATCGACCTTACTCTACAAAGTCCTCCCCTACACCATGTCCCTCAGCACTGCATCTAAACGGCCCTTAAACACAGCCAGGGACGGTGACTCCACCCCCTCCCTGGGCAGCCTGTTCCAATGCCCGACCACTCTCTCTGTGAAAAATTCCTTCCTAATGCTCAATCTAAACCTCCCCTGTTGGAGCTTGAAGCCGTTCCCTCTTGTTCTGTCACTAATTACCTGTGAGAAGAGACCAGCACCAACCTCTCTACAGTGTCCTTTCACGTAGTTGTAGAGAGTGATGAGGTCTCCCCTCAGCCTCCTCTTCCTCACACTAAACAGCCCCAGCTCCTTCAGCCGCTCCTCATATGATTTGTTTTCCAGCCCCCTCACCAGTTTCGTTGCCCTCCTCTGCGCTCGCTCCAGCACCTCCAGATCTCTCTTGTATTGAAGTGCCCAAAACTGGACACAACACTCGAGGTGTGGCCTCCCCAGTGCTGAGTACAGGGGCACAATCACCTCCCTACTTCTGCTGGTCACACTATTTTTGATACAAGCCAGGATGCCATTGGCTTTCTTGCCCCCTGGGCACAGGCCGGCTCATATTCAGCCCTTTGTCAACTAGAACCCCCAGGTCTCTTTCTTCCAGGCAGCTCCAGCCACACTTCCCCAAGTGTGATACAAAAAGACTCAAAATTCAAGTTGTCTAAGCAGTAAGCACAAACCTGCCTCACAATTTAATCTGAAGTGTTGGGTTTTTTTGTCTGCATATAGACTAAATGCATTATTAATAAGAGAATTTATGGAGCTCGATACTCAGCTTGTAGCTTCCAATACTACAGAAGAACCTTCTATTGTTAAGAAAACAAATGTAAACTTTCCTGCTGATCATGATTTTGCAGCAGTGCAAATATGCAAACATTTATGAACTAAAAGCAAGTAAAAAAATGTGTGGAAGAGCTCTGTACATACACTGATAAAACTGGTTATTTAAATCACTTTGCTACAATTACTATCATAATAACAAATTAGCAAAGGTGCTCATATACAAAATGATGTGACAAAGATTTGTAATAAGCTAAGCTTTTCAAATAAGTTGAATACCTACATCAGAAATCTTACATTATGGCTCCCACATGCAGTGATGCTAATCAGAAAGAAAGGCTATACTCAGTTGTTAGGTAAGAATGACCATTATGTGGGAAGACTATTTAAGGATTAAGTTTTCTTTATTCCATAAGAATTACTATTCTGCTACAGGTACATTGGTCAATTGTCTTACATAAAGACATTCATATACCTCACTTTCTCATTACAATAATTATATGCTCTCAAATGAATCTATAGTTGTTATATGGCATACAAGACAATTGGTATCCTGAATTAAATAAACTTAGAGTCGCTTTACAGCAAGGTTTTAGAGATACTTCGGTTCACTGAGGACAAAGGTTTAACATGCAATCAAAATTACATTTTTTAATTCATTTAACTTGGGGGAGCCTATTTCTAATTATTAATGCCTTACTACCAGTACCATAAAGATAGGGAGGGTAACTGACAACAGATTTTTGCTGATTTATTTAAAAAATTAATCCCTCCTTTTTCTCCATACATTTCTCCTCCCAGCACTTTTTTAAACTTACCATAAAATTCTGTTGAAGGGGAGACCAAGAATACATTATAGGCACAGAAGCAACAGCATTGAGAGTCTTCAGTGGGATGACTTGTTTTGGAAAATCTATGTCGCTGGTAACAGAGCACTGAAATGAGAGGTTGAAGTTATACTTACATAGCGACACCAGGAACAGAAAGAAAAAAAAAAATAATCACAGAAGAACACTCTGCAATGTACAAAATTCAAAGCATTTGTCAAAATTAGCTACATCAGCCTTTGAAAAATGCATCAGATTTTTAGGGCATAATAGTATGAATATGTTTAGCAGGAAAAAAAAAAAGACGCAAGAATTATTTCTATGTCAATACCTTTGGTAATAGATCACGATGGGTGTTTTTTTTCACTTAGTATTAAGTGGCTGTGATAGTATTTTACTCAGACTATTCAGCTTAAATACAAATTATGTTTGGTATCTCAAAACAGATTTAGTAGCTGTTGCTGCTACGCTGATGTTAGAACTTTTACTCAAGCGATCAGAGAGGCCACTGAATTTCCCTGACTTCAGATCAATACACTGCAGAAATCACGTATTATTTATGTTTAAAAAAAAAAAATTACTTTAATGTCAGCAACTCATCTTATGGCAATAAATTTTCCATATGTCTTGTTAATTCCTGCTCTGTTTTCCCATCATTGTCTGTTTATCATTATCCTATCCCCAAGCCTTTGATTATGTTCACTGCTTATAACAGAAAAATGAAAATTAATTCTTAATATTCAACCCTGGACATGTCAGTGAGTTTTTCAGCTACAGACTTTCTTTTTTGAGATTCAGAGGTTTATGTAGCCTCTGAAGATAAACATGCCATAGAAATACAACTTCTAGGTTATTCTTGCATCCATTCAACAGTTAACAGACAGATCAACTTTTCTCAAATACCTGGACAGCAGTATGAATAACTCTGAAAAAAGGTTACAAACAAAAGCAGACAAGAACATACAAAGCTAGGAAAAGTACAACAAAGAGGATTTGGAGGGAGGTAAAACAAAGTTTAGAACAGCTATCATAGCTACCTGAAAGGAAAAAAGGAAGTGGAGACAAAAGATCTTTCTCCTTTCCAGAAGGGAAAGATGAACAGAGCTTCACATTTCTAAAGAAATACACAAAGTAATGTAACAAACAGTATACAGAGACAGTACCCCGGTAGAATGACACAAGCCAGATTTATCTATTTTCTTTTTAATCTGTAGCAAATGAAATTAGATTTCTGCCGTGTATATCAATACTCAAAACAATGTCCTATGCAGTGCTTTATTCCCATTTCAGGTTAATATTTAATTTTCTAGCTAGCAGTCGTCTAGAATATTTTTCATGTATTTTTAAAGAAAAACACAGAGGTAAAAAAATAATTACTTTTATCTTTGGAACTAGAAGTCTCAGGCTGACAAATGAGCTATTTCAGAAAGAATGAAAGTGTTTGGTACTAAGTCTCAGTTCTGTTGCCCCACTGTTTTGGTGTGGAAATCAGCTGTTCATGAGGCTAGCACAGGACACGGCATGGTCTCTGGTTGATGTTGACTGGACTAGCTGTTGGAGAAAACCTGTATCACCAGTGATGCCCTGCAGTCTTGACAAAACACATGAAGGATCTCACAAAACCTTTCCATCATGTCCCTAAACTTCTAACCACTGTCTCCTGCAACTTTAAAATATTTTTTCTGAATATGCTGAATTTCTTCAAAGTAATCTTTTAAAACTCCCATCATGTCTTTGTCTGCCTTCTCTCACTATAAATTATGGCAATCTTAAATCAAGCATTAAAGTTCTGATTCATGAGACAGAGACTGGATTT
Source organism: Calidris pugnax (assembly GCF_001431845.1). Classification (NCBI taxonomy): domain Eukaryota; kingdom Metazoa; phylum Chordata; class Aves; order Charadriiformes; family Scolopacidae; genus Calidris; species Calidris pugnax. The sequence goes on from NW_015090882.1 coordinate 2,254,672, forward strand.
GAATGCAGTAATTAGTGTGCTCTATCAATTCAGGCAGGAAATCAATTCAGGCAGGAAATTAACATAAAAGCATAGTGAATCAAGCTGGAAAAAAAAAATAAAAAAGAGGAATGGTGAGGAATGATCTTTTACTAAAAAAAAAAAGTGAAAATTGGATGTGTACCTGTGTCAATTATTATCAGAAGTTCTGATCCTACAGTGCCTTGTAATAGGTATAGAGCACACACGAGTAATTGCATATTCAATCATGTTAAAAAGAAAACACTCAGGCAGACATCCGTGCCTGTTTGAACACACATGCACACAACTGCACCTCTGCGACACACATGCCCCCAGTTCCCCACTAAAATTTTAGGGAAAGGAAAATATGACACATTTTCTTGAAGAAAAAGTGGGGGAGGTTGGGGTTTTTTTTTTTTGACCTATTCACAGTAAAGTCTTTACATTTTCATCCTACTGAGAAGAGTTAGCTTTTCAGATTATTACACATGAAACATCTTCAAACTGGCTTAGTTTGGAGAAGTGCCTAAAAAGCAACTGAGAAAGAAGAGAAATTAATGTGGGCTGAATACAGAAAGTTGGAGTAGGCTTAAACTAACATGAAAACCAGTTTAGGTGCTCAAATTGCATCATAACCATAGAAGTGTTTCTCACAAATTAGTCTGTTTGTGCAACACAAGGGTGCATCAACTTAACTAACTCCTTTTTTAAAACCTCTGTGGTTAAATGACTTTAATCAATATAATCAATATAAAGACAACTACATCAAGCAGGTATGTTCACAGCTTTCATGTACTTTAATTCAGTAAGAACCAAAGTAACTGCTCATTTATACCACTGGGTCAGCTCCCAGTCCCAAGATTAAACTCCCAATATCGCTAAGACAAAACAGTCTGATTAAAGGATGCCGAGGTATGATCCAAGTATTATCAGAAATAAAGAAGTTTCCTTTTTCTGTGTCATTCAAGACTAGGTAGCCTGCTACATATTTATTGCTTTCCAGAAGCCACATGATTGAAGTAAATAATAAATTAGTTCTTTAAGAGACTCATAGGAAGAGTATTTAGCTGACAAGTCATGTCATGCTGGAAAAAAAAAAAAAATAAAGAACAGCCAACTTTCCAATAATAAAGCAAAAACGTGCTAACAACCTTGTAAGTGGAATTACCACAACACATGTTAACCAACCTCCCTGGTCCCGCGCAATGAGCTCACAGAAGTCATGATGTGAACAGGCTGTATCCTACGTTGTTTCCATTCTTGATTTAAGATTTCAGTTCTTTCCAGTATCTTCTGACGATTAGAATTAAACATACTCTAAAAATTAATCACAATTGTAAACATTACAAATAAACTAAAGACTCTAAATTCACCTACCAGCATCTTAAGGCATTATAATATTTACTAAAAAAATTAACAAAACCAGGCAGGGTATGAAAGAAAAAAAAAAGGAGCCAAAACCTCAACCTTCCAAATCTTGCTTAAACATCAGTGTAGTTCGTTATCCCTTTCTTTGACTCAAACCATGTTCTCATGACTATAGACTCAGAGAATTAAATTCTAAATGGAATCAGAAGAGTATGTGGCTAAAGTACTTGCTCTCCACAGTCTCTTCTGATACTTAGCATGCCTGATTCAGTCACATAGAAATGCATCATACCTATTTATAAGATCACAGAGTTTAATGAAACTGTTATTGCAGGTGTTAACTGCAGGGTAAGTCATACATCAGAATAAAATAATTTCTTGTATATTTTTTTAAGCAAGAGAACCAAAAGATGACATACCTTTACTTCATCTGCACGTCGGAACCTCTTGAGCTGCCTCAGTCTCATATATTCTGATTTCACACGTTTTCGCCAACAAATTGGTCCCTTCTCAGATTTTTTTCCGGTTTGACCCATGATTATCCTACAAGAGACAGTGTCATGTTAATATTTTCAAATCTAATGGACATTGCTGCTTACAGAGGAACTTAGAGTGAAGTTAGGTAGGATAGAGACATTCCTTTAATACTTTTCATATCTAATTCCTTTAATTCCTTTCAGACACTTGCAATACCATCCCAATCCAACCAGAAAAAAAACCAAAGCAAACCCAACATACTTAAGTGACAGACACAGGAAAATAGGAATTTTAATTACAAATCAGTGGGACCATTTGCTTTAAGCACTTCTAATGCCTCTATACATAAAGGTACCTAATGGATTTAAAGGGGTGAAATGCAGTAAATCAAGACTCCTACTGCAAAGATACAAACTGGAATCCTTGCAAGCAGTCTTGCAAATAATTAACTTCTGGACAGCTATGTTCATGGCAGACAAACCTTTCCCACCTCACACAAGATGTCCTCTTGTAAGATACCAACTCCCAGCATAGCTTCTGGAGTCGGTTTCAAGTGCAGAGAGGTATCCCAAATACAGCCCTCCTACCCAGCCACTCAAGTGTCAAAAAGTTCTAGAAATTCAGACATAAAGAGTTTTGAAACCCCCAGAATAAGACACCTTGCTCTTTTCTCAAGCATTCTACAAAGACCCACCGTCCAGCTGACTGCAACCAGGAAGCTGATTCCACTTTTACCGATCACCCTCCTCGTACCAAGTGCTTCATTTTCACCTTACAGGACTGTTGGCAATGAAGTTGTATTTTTACATTATAAACCAAATGCATTGGTAGAATATGCCAATCTGTTCAACATTTTTCAAAATCAAGGACTGTATGCTGTGACTATGCTGACAACACCTATTTTGACAGCATCCTGAAACAAAACCTCTGCATCAAAGACTGGCTTCCTTTTAACAGCTGCACTGCAACAACCTACAGTATTTCACCAAATAGCTCAAAACAGCATTCACAAGAGCCATTGTGTACTGAAAGGCTCAAATGTCCAATTACCCAAGGTTAATACATCCTCAAACAAGCATAATCAATTTGAGCAGAAACAACTCCAGCCCTTCTCATTATCAAGGTAGGTAAACATCAACAGAGGTGTCTTCTTCAGGCTGGAGCTGAATGCCCAGTGCTACCTCCCCTGTCCCACACCACAGCTTCTCTGACACTCACGAGTATAGCTTTATCCAAGTTATTGAAAGCTGTTTGTGGCTGTAGGTAGAGCTCTATTTTGAGTGGCTTTGTACAAATTGGAGGTAAGTTCGATCAGACTTTATGATGATTGCGGGGGAATCAATACAGAACCTGTTTATTCTTGATACTACGCTTTTATTTACACTGAACATGTTTACATTCAGCAAAAGGGAAAAGTCTATGACAGCCTGAAACCCACTTTTATGCAAGACATTAAATCATATTCTGTAAGAAAAATTAGAATCATAGAATCATTCAGGTTGGAAGAGACCCTTGGGATCATCGAGTCCAACCATCTCCCCTACTCTACAAAGTCCTCCCCTACACCATGTCCCTCAGCACTGCATCTAAACGGCCCTTAAACACAGCCAGGGATGGTGACTCCACCCCCTCCCTGGGCAGCCTGTTCCAATGCCCGACCACTCTTTCAGTGAAAAATTCCTTCCTAATGTTCAGTCTAAACCTCCCCTGTTGGAGCTTGAAGCCGTTCCCTCTTGTTCTGTCGTTAATTACCTGTGAGAAGAGACCAGCCCCAACCTCTCTACAGCGTCCTTTCAAGTAGTTGTAGAGAGTGATGAGGTCTCCCCTCAGCCTCCTCTTCCTCACACTGAACAGCCCCAGCTCCTTCAGCCGCTCTTCATATGATTTGCCTTCCAGGCCCTTCACTAGTTTCATTGCCCTCCTCTGCACTCGCTCCAGCACCTCGATTGGTGGGTTTTTCGATTTAGAATTAAAACGAATCAACAAACCAATGGCAGAATTGCAGACCCAAATCACGGGAAGTATCCTTTGAAGAAAAAAGCAAAGCATATACAGAAGTTTCACATAATTCCCCAAGCACCTGACTAGACCAAGGTGAGGATGGAGAACCAGCACAGGGAGGTACATCTAGAGCAAAGCGTCAAACACAGTTGCTCTGGTTCCATGCCTCAAGACAGTGAGCAGAGTCCACCTGTATCTCATATGCCACAATATCAGAGGTTACAAGAGAAAGAATAAAACAATAATTTAAAACTCTCTGGACCATTTATGTTAAAGCACAGAAAAGACAGACATTGATTCGAAGTGCACTACAATATTGATTTCGGAACAGCATAAAAGCATTACGAAGTACAGAAAATGCATTGTATTATATGCTAAACTAAGCAAAGCCAAAATATGGAAAACCATCCCACTAACTGGAAATAAATTAGACATAGAGTAAGTATCATTAAATAAGCAATATAGAACATTAAGATCACTTTGGTTATGGTTCAGCCAAAAGACATGGAAAAAGTAGCAATGAATTCAAAAGACAAAGAAAAGCTCAGCTGACAATACTGAAGTAGCATATCCCATAAAAACACAACACAGAATATGTTTACTCACTCTAATATTGCATCAACCACAGCCTTTCTTACTCTATTTTTCTGAAGGACAACAAGTGACTCGGGCTTAAGAAAAGCTTTCTTAACTAACACTAAATTGCCAGATAAGCTCTGCTCATCAAAAGCAGGTCTATAAGGAAATCATATATAATTAGAATGAAAGCAACAACAAAACAAAAACCAACATAATTCCCATCTTTCTTTCACATGACTGAAATATAGCCCCCCACAAGACCCCACAAACAAGGATTTAAGACCTGAGAGAAATATATCCCCATCGAATGAACAAATCCAATGCAATCAATTTTTCAGTAATGAATGTCATTGCTACCTATTGTATCAAAATGGTAAGAAAAATTAGATACGCTAATAAGATAAATACTTCCTCTTAAAACAGCATAACCTATGCACACTCAGGTTATTAATCTGAAAACAAATGGGACTTACAAGAACATTCTGACACTAGTTTCACGCTGCTACCTGGGGCACAACATAGACAACAATTTAATGTTCAAGGCACTAAATAACAAATCATAGAAAATGAAAAAATGCAGTTGCTTGTGTCAAGCAATAGCAAGAAAACGTTCTTCTAGATAAAGTAATAATGTTAACATGCAACCGTCAGTATTATATGTTAACAATAATGTTAACGTGCAACTTAATACACTTAGTGTATTAAGTAAAATATGTATAAACAAATTAGAAACAGCCTCTTAAATGGCAAGCCTGTATTAAGAGAAAAAGCACTGAGTGTAAAGGCAGCATGTGCGACTACAGGTTACAGAAAAATTATAGCTAAGAAAAAAAGCAAAGTGTCCTGGATGCATGTTTGTAAAATATTAATTTTGAAAATCCCTGAAAATTAATAAATTAATTCTGATTTTGATCAGCAGTTTTTGAAACTAAGCAAGCCATATTTGTATGTTTCTGGGCAGTTGAACATCACCAAAGTAGAATTACAGCATTGTTAACACATGCACTGTGGCAAGAGGTAATTGCTTCTCTGTCCCTAATCTCAGAAGAAAGTATGGGGAGGAAAAATACCAAATAAGGCAGGTAGGGGAGCGGCGCAGGGAGAGAAGAGCGTATTCAGAGCAGACAGAGGTAATTCTCACAGTGCAATTGACTCCATCATCAGAAGTAATTCTCACAGTGCAATTGACTCCATCATCTTCACATTAGGACTATATTATAGCCCAGTGCCACTGACAACTTCTAACGTCAATTCCAAAGTTTCGCCAAAAACTATACATTTAAGAAACTAAACCTGAGAAAGTAGATAACAAGTTTCACAGACAAGGACAGCCCACGTTGGGTCAGGGCTGGGGGAATAAAAACTGAGACAGAAAGATGAACTCTTGCAGAAGGCTGCTGGGCACTACCTCCATCCCCAAAAGGAAAAGTCATTTAGAGAATTAAAAGACTTCAGGGAAACATCAACATAAAGTCAATCTCTGGGGCAAATTCAGGATTGTAGATGCTGTTTCCAGCCAACTATTGGTCCACTTCCAGTAGTACCTACGTGTAAGAAAAACCTTTCCCCAGTCACCTTCTTCCACCATCTCTGCTTTCCACATTGGGAAGCACTCTGAGCTGTGACAAACTACAGTTTTCACTCTGCTAAAAAAGAAAAAAGCCAACACGTTTTCACTACATTTTGTCGTATGGGATTTGCAGATAGAACAGCAGGGCAGAAAAGCTAGTGAGTTTTAAGATCTATTTGTCAGAACAAGTCAGAATATTCCCCACAGTACCACAAGTGGCATAAGCTGAGCCCCATCTGTCTAAGAATATTTAAGCCTGTCTTCAGAAGATGCATAATGTCAAAGTTTCCCTTTAATAAATAAAAACATGATACTGGATACTGGTCTGATTCCCAGAGGCCACAGGCCTTGTCCCTCTTCTTTGTCCCCATTTCCCTTTCTGAGTCCTCCCAGCTGTTTCTATTGTTTTAAGATCTTTTTCTTTCCCATTTTTTCCATGGTCTTCATACAACGGGCCTACTGAAACCATCTAACTGCTAAAGATCCCAATCCCACCAACTTTTATCCAAAAGAAAGAGACTATGTAGCAGTTAACTCAGTGATTTAGGGGGAGATTTTCTCACCTCCAAAATAAATACAAGAAAACAAACCTAACTCTACAGCAGTTATACTGTCTCCAGAGAAAGCTCATCTCCCAAAGCACAAAACTACTTCCATGTAGAACCTGAGGTCATCTCACCAAACCTCATCACGCTGGGGAGGGAGACCTTGCTCTAACTCCCTGTGCTATAGAATATTCCCCTGCATAATATAGTATAATTATCTGATGTCCAGTTCTTCCCATGCACTTGCTAACGAGAGGACCAATGTAATTCTAAACAGACCACCATAAAATATAAGAAAAAGAACAAAACTAACACCTCTTTGACCAATAAGGTCCCAATAAGTATTCAGAATGAGACGTACTGAACCCACCTAAATACTGATTTTTTTTTTTAAAAAAAAAACCTACAAAAAATAAAAAGAAACACATAGCTATTATTTTCAGTTTCTACTCATGCTTGCATAGCTGGAAATGAAAACAACAAATGGCAATGTCCTAGAGCATATATGTTTGTGTTTTAAATAAACTTTGCTGAGCATTTCATAATGAAGTTATGTAAAAGATCCACATTCTTTACAAGTTTTACAGAAACTTTATGCCTATAAGCTTAAATCAGCCAATACTTCATTTCAGCAGCCAAAGCATGTACAATGCATCTAGCATTCACAATGAGACACAAAGAAGTGTAGAAAAATTTCATCTCAAATTGCTTCTGCTTTGCCTATGGAACATAGAAATAGCCTTAAAGACAACATCCTATTTTCCTTCGATCATTTTGGCAATATCCATCAGTGACAGACAAGCACACATACAATTCTCTATATCACAGGCAGTCTATTCAAGCAGTCACACTGCTGTCCAAGACTGTATTTAAGCTCCTCTGGCTACCACGCCAAATTTCAGGGGGAAAAAAAAAAAAAAATATGAAAATTTTCAAACTAGAAAGCATGGGACAAAAAAGGAGTGGGTTAAAAGAATAACTATTTTGAAAGAATGCTATTAGTTTGTAATTATGCTTAATATTACACAACATTTTAAGCTGTAATAATATTATATTACCTTCCCTCTACTCAGAATTTCTTTTTGGAGATAGTCATGAATTAAAACATACTGTGTACAGTACAACTTCTCAGGTCTTTTTTGTGAATTAATCTACATTCCAAAGGTTAATCATATACTTTAAATATATGCATACACTGAAACAATATTGCACTTCAGAGAACTCTTAACCAACAGTTTCAATGCAGGACAGGGGAAGAGGTGCGGGAAGGATGAGGATGGAGGAGAGTATAAAACCCAACAAAGGAACTGCAGATGCAACCTGACGCAAACTGAAGAATAAAATAAGTCATCATGGTTTTTGTTGCCTAGAGCAATGAGAGAGTAATGAAGCAATGAAAAAATTCAGGCAGGGGAGGGGCAGATGGTGGGGAAGTGCTACTACTACTTCCCATAAAGCCAAATGCAAACGCTTTCACATTTGCTTCTCAGAAGTTGGAGCTCCCCAGGAGTAGATGGAACTCATAGAATCACAGAATCATAGAATTTCCCAGGCCGGAAGGGACCTCCAAGGGTCATCTAGTCCAACCCCCCCACAGTCAGCAGGGACACCCCCAACTAGACCAGGTTGCCCAGGGCCTCGTCGAGCCTCTCCTTGAATATCTCCAGGGATGGGGCCTCAACCACCTCCCTGGGCAACCTGTTCCAGTGCTCCACCACCCTCACAGTGAAGAACCCCCTCCTAATCTCCAATCTAAATCTGTTCCCCTCCAGCTTGAAGCCATTGCCCCTCGTCCTGTCACTGCAGGCCTTTCTAAACAGGTTCTCCCCAGCCTTCCTGTAGGCTCCCTTCAGGTACTGGAAGGCCGCTATTAGGTCTCCCCGGAGCCTCCTCTTCTCCAGGCTGAACAACCCCAGCTCCCTCAGCCTGTCCTTGTAGCAGAGGTGCTCCATCCCCTTGATCATCCTTGTGGCCCTCCTCTGGACCCTCTCCATCAGGTCCATGTCCTTCTTGTATTGAGGGCTCCAGACCTGCACACAATACTCCAGGTGAGGTCTCACCAGAGCAAAGTGGCAGAATCCCCTCTCTGGACCTGCTGACAACGCATCTTTTGATGCAGCCCAGGATGGGATTGGCCTTCTGGGCTGCAGCTGCCCACTGCCTGCTCATGTCCAGCTTCTCGTCCACCAGAACCCCCAAGTCCCTTTCCTCAGGGCTGCTTTCTCGGTGAGCCACACCACGCTGCTCCTCAGCCTCTTCAACAGTACCCTCAGCATCCCCACAGCATCCTCAACAGTGATGCTCCTCCTCCAAGTCCTCTGGACTGGATGCGCTGGTAAGCTCAAAGCACGCATCTGGGCTGCCTTTGCCATCTGCCACTTCAGATACCATAAACATATTCATTTAGATTCAACGCTATATAGTGAAGATATTCATCTAAGAAATTACTTCAGCAGCGATGGCATCTTACAGTCAACCCACCCACCCCGACTCGTTCTTCTCCCCCCAATACTGCTCCCCGAGACGCAGCCACTCTTCTCCCAGGGATGCACGGTGCACAGGAGCAAACTGACCAACAGCAAATAAAAGCTCCATTTTGCGATTTGTTTCCTTTCTGAAACACAGATCAGTTTGATGATCCCATCCACAACCCTGGCTTCCTGTGCGCGACTATAAAGCGGGAAGGGTTTGTTAGAAATTCAGACCAAGGCTAAGGAAAAACTAGTGCAGGCAATGGCACCTCCAACAGGCACTGGTGTCCTCCATCAGCAGGGATGCTCTTTAGCTCTAAACTGGTACCAGATCCAGTCAGCACACAGCTCTCTCAGCCTGCAACCCTACCAGTGCAGAAATTATTACATCTTAAACCCTATCTGAAGTCATCATCGAACTTCTTCAAGCATCTACAAAGTCTGGGCTTTAGTAAAAACAAAACCAAGAACCTAACCCCAAGTCCACCCTTCTGTGCTTTTCCTCAGACAAAAAAAAAAAAATATGTTGCTGGGAGAATAGAATTTAGAACAACTTGCATGTTCAACTCAAAAAGGAGAATTTTAACAACAGAATGGATTAACAAGAATTTTCCATAAACCTGTAAAAAACTAAATACTTGCTAGAAAACAAAAAAACACAAACCCAGAACCAAAAGGTAATACGTTTCAAGTATAAAAAAAAAAAAATCAATGCATTAAGCTTAGACCTGAAGTTAACTTTCCAAAACCAACTCAAAAGAACCTCAAATGATCTCTTATGCTACAGGATTTTACACAGCACAGTACAATTAAATGATTGTTCAACTGCAGCTAAGTATTTTTAGTTATGTTAAACTAAATTTTATTACTTAGAAACTCTTAGAAATTTACTTTTAGTATTTTACTTCATACACTGTAAACGCAAAATAAGACAATACTCCCTATGAACCTATCATATACTTGCCAAAGTAAGCAGTTTCCAGTAGATTCGATTTACAATTATCTATCACCTCAAAATAAACTATCAATAACACACATACATATTGCCAGACTTCAAAACAAACACCAAACCTGATCTGAGAGTTAATTATAAATTAATGCTGTAATCTGCCAAATCTGCCTCCTTAATTTATACCAAACTTTTGTTAACAGCACAGAGAGATTCATGAAAAAAATATTGTCAAAAAACAATATTACTCTCTTAGGCTAAGTAAGAAAGACTGTTCACTGCTGTGATTTCAGAGCTGCTAACTATTTCCACATTAAGTTATGCAAGCTGCAGGGATGGAGGGGAAGAATTACACCCCTAGCACCTCAAATGACTTCGTACCTGTGCTGTTAGCACACACAAAAAAACACGTGCCTAGAGGTTTTGTAATTGCTTGTTACTCTACTTTCTGGATTTTCTAAAGCAAAATAAAACATGGCTTTCTTTCAAACTTATCTATGTAAAATAACATTCTCATTTCCATGGGAAGAAAAATATTCCCAAGGCCACTGTCAGCTTGGGTATTTCAGATACCAAACCAGACTGGCTAACAAAAATCCCTAGCTCTGAAATACAACAACATAGGAAAGATTAACATAGTTTATTAATTCACTACAAAGTTTATTAATTTCACTAGAAAAACAACCACAGCATATTTACTCTTTTATAGCGTTAGTCACAGAGAAATAGATAGGAGTAAACTGTACTGTGTTTTTTACTATTCTGTATTATAGAAATATGGTATTTTAAGTTTACAGTGCAGTTCAACCTATTTCATAATCAAGGCATAACTAGAAATACTTGCCTATGCTTTAAAATTTACATCAGGTTGTTATTCTATATGCTGAAGTTCTGTATCATTAAAAGGTATTTAAATTTAGAAAGAGAACTTACATCAAATGCTACCATCAGTTCAACTACCTTCCTCAAATGCTATTTGGTACAGTTTTACCTGGAAAAGACATCATCTGTCCGCTGTATCAGTGGTCCCTGGTCACCCATTTCCACCTCTACTCAGCCTTTTCTGCTGTGAGAGCTTAAGTGCTTATGATTCTGTTAATCAAACTAGGTCAGGAAAAAAAAAACAAAACAAAACAAAAAACAACCTGTCTGAACAGCCCAGAAAATAAACACACTTAGCTTTTAAATACAATTTTTCAGCAAAATCAACTCCGCAAGCTGGTTTGTTCAGCAGCCACATGAACTCTTGAATCAACACAAGTGAAGGAGGGGCAACACCGGGGCAGGAACAAGAGGCAAAGAACTGAAATTGGAGAGGGCAGCAGTTCAGGCTTCAACAGGAGTGTCTGTCAAGCCATGTCATGTCTCTGCCACTCAGTTTTACCAGTCCAGAAAAATTACTCTTAACAGCTCGAAACAGGAAACATTGACTAAGCCACTCATGCCAGCTGCGCAACTCTTTCAGCAGACAAATGCCAAGAGGCTCCTATTGCTCTACAAAGGCTTAGCCTCTGTTGGGTTTTTTTTTTTGGTGGTACCTAAAAGCAATTGCTCAGTTCATGAGCTGATCTGAGCAGGTAACTCCAAACAGCTCACCTGGCCCTCCTCACTCTGACAGGCTTCAGTGGCTGTGGATGATGTAGGTTAATAAAACAGTCATGATCAACTGTAACAAGATTTCATGTTCTGCAAGAAT
>NW_015090882.1:2268061-2284058 GCF_001431845.1 Calidris pugnax
TCCCCTCCAGCTTGAAGCCATTTCCCCTTGTCCTGTCACTGCAGGCCTTTCTAAACAGGTTCTCCCCAGCCTTCCTGTAAGCTCCCTTCAGGTACTGGAAGGCCGCTATTAGGTCTCCCCGGAGCCTCCTCTTCTCCAGGCTGAACAACCCCAGCTCCCTCAGCCTGTCCTTGTAGCAGAGGTGCTCCATCCCCTTGATCATCCTTGTGGCCCTCCTCTGGACCCTCTCCATCAGGTCCATGTCCTTCTTGTATTGAGGGCTCCAGACCTGCACACAATACTCCAGGTGAGGTCTCACCAGAGCAAAGTGGCAGAATCCCCTCTCTGGACCTGCTGACAACGCATCTTTTGATGCAGCCCAGGATGGGATTGGCCTTCTGGGCTGCAGCTGCCCACTGCCTGCTCATGTCCAGCTTCTCGTCCACCAGAACCCCCAAGTCCCTTTCCTCAGGGCTGCTTTCTCGGTGAGCCACACCACGCTGCTCCTCAGCCTCTTCAACAGTACCCTCAGCATCCCCACAGCATCCTCAACAGTGATGCTCCTCCTCCTCCAAGTCCTCTGGACTGGATGTGCTGGTAAGCTCAAAGCACGCATCTGGGCCGGCTTTGCCATCTGCCACTTCAGATACCATAAACATATTCATTTAGATTCAACGCTATATAGTGAAGATATTCATCTAAGAAATTACTTCGGCAGCGATGGCATCTTACAGTCAACCCACCCACCCCGACTCGTTCTTCTCCCCCCAATACTGCTCCCCGAGACGCAGCCACTCTTCTCCCAGGGACGCACGGTGCACAGGAACAAACTGACCAACAGCAAATAAAAGCTCCATTTTGTGATTTGTTTCCTTTCTGAAACACAGATCAGTTTGATGATCCCATCCACAACCCTGGCTTCCTGTGCGCGACTATAAAGCGGGAAGGGTTTGTTAGAAATTCAGACCAAGGCTAAGGAAAAACTAGTGCAGGCAATGGCACCTCCAACAGGCACTGGTGTCCTCCATCAGCAGGGATGCTCTTTAGCTCTAAACTGGTACCAGATCCAGTCAGCACACAGCTCTCTCAGCCTGCAACCCTGCTAGTGCAGAAATTATTACATCTTAAACCCTATCTGAAGTCATCATCGAACTTCTTCAAGCATCTACAAAGTCTGGGCTTTAGTAAAAACAAAACCAAGAACCTAACCCCAAGTCCACCCTTCTGTGCTTTTCCTCAGACAAAAAAAAAAAAAATATGTTGCTGGGAGAATAGAATTTAGAACAACTTGCATGTTCAACTCAAAAAGGAGAATTTTAACAACAGAATGGATTAACAAGAATTTTCCATAAACCTGTAAAAAACTAAATACTTGCTAGAAAACAAAAAAACACAAACCCAGAACCAAAAGGTAATACGTTTCAAGTATAAAAAAAAAAAAATCAATGCATTAAGCTTAGACCTGAAGTTAACTTTCCAAAACCAACTCAAAAGAACCTCAAATGATCTCTTATGCTACAGGATTTTACACAGCACAGTACAATTAAATGATTGTTCAACTGCAGCTAAGTATTTTTAGTTATGTTAAACTAAATTTTATTACTTAGAAACTCTTAGAAATTTACTTTTAGTATTTTACTTCATACACTGTAAACGCAAAATAAGACAATACTCCCTATGAACCTATCATATACTTGCCAAAGTAAGCAGTTTCCAGTAGATTCGATTTACAATTATCTATCACCTCAAAATAAACTATCAATAACACACATACATATTGCCAGACTTCAAAACAAACACCAAACCTGATCTGAGAGTTAATTATAAATTAATGCTGTAATCTGCCAAATCTGCCTCCTTAATTTATACCAAACTTTTGTTAACAGCACAGAGAGATTCATGAAAAAAATATTGTCAAAAAACAATATTACTCTCTTACCTCCTCCAAGTCCTCTGGACTGGATGCGCTGGTAAGCTCAAAGCACGCATCTGGGCTGCCTTTGCCATCTGCCACTTCAGATACCATAAACATATTCATTTAGATTCAACGCTATATAGTGAAGATATTCATCTAAGAAATTACTTCAGCAGCGATGGCATCTTACAGTCAACCCACCCACCCCGACTCGTTCTTCTCCCCCCAATACTGCTCCCCGAGACGCAGCCACTCTTCTCCCAGGGATGCACGGTGCACAGGAGCAAACTGACCAACAGCAAATAAAAGCTCCATTTTGCGATTTGTTTCCTTTCTGAAACACAGATCAGTTTGATGATCCCATCCACAACCCTGGCTTCCTGTGCGCGACTATAAAGCGGGAAGGGTTTGTTAGAAATTCAGACCAAGGCTAAGGAAAAACTAGTGCAGGCAATGGCACCTCCAACAGGCACTGGTGTCCTCCATCAGCAGGGATGCTCTTTAGCTCTAAACTGGTACCAGATCCAGTCAGCACACAGCTCTCTCAGCCTGCAACCCTGCCAGTGCAGAAATTATTACATCTTAAACCCTATCTGAAGTCATCATCGAACTTCTTCAAGCATCTACAAAGTCTGGGCTTTAGTAAAAACAAAACCAAGAACCTAACCCCAAGTCCACCCTTCTGTGCTTTTCCTCAGACAAAAAAAAAAAAATACGTTGCTGGGAGAATAGAATTTAGAACAACTTGCATGTTCAACTCAAAAAGGAGAATTTTAACAACAGAATGGATTAACAAGAATTTTCCATAAACCTGTAAAAAACTAAATACTTGCTAGAAAACAAAAAAACACAAACCCAGAACCAAAAGGTAATACGTTTCAAGTATAAAAAAAAAAAAATCAATGCATTAAGCTTAGACCTGAAGTTAACTTTCCAAAACCAACTCAAAAGAACCTCAAATGATCTCTTATGCTACAGGATTTTACACAGCACAGTACAATTAAATGATTGTTCAACTGCAGCTAAGTATTTTTAGTTATGTTAAACTAAATTTTATTACTTAGAAACTCTTAGAAATTTACTTTTAGTATTTTACTTCATACACTGTAAACGCAAAATAAGACAATACTCCCTATGAACCTATCATATACTTGCCAAAGTAAGCAGTTTCCAGTAGATTCGATTTACAATTATCTAGCACCTCAAAATAAACTATCAATAACACACATACATATTGCCAGACTTCAAAACAAACACCAAACCTGATCTGAGAGTTAATTATAAATTAATGCTGTAATCTGCCAAATCTGCCTCCTTAATTTATACCAAACTTTTGTTAACAGCACAGAGAGATTCATGAAAAAAATATTGTCAAAAAACAATATTACTCTCTTAGGCTAAGTAAGAAAGACTGTTCACTGCTGTGATTTCAGAGCTGCTAACTATTTCCACATTAAGTTATGCAAGCTGCAGGGATGGGGGGAAGAATTACACTCCTAGCACCTCAAACGACGTTTTACCTGTGCTGTTAGCACACACAAAAAAACACGTGCCTAGAGGTTTTGTAATTGCTTGTTACTCTACTTTCTGGATTTTCTAAAGCAAAATAAAACATGGCTTTCTTTCAAACTTATCTATGTAAAATAACATTCTCATTTCCATGGGAAGAAAAATATTCCCAAGGCCACTGTCAGCTTGGGTATTTCAGATACCAAACCAGACTGGCTAACAAAAATCCCTAGCTCTGAAATACAACAACATAGGAAAGATTAACATAGTTTATTAATTCACTACAAAGTTTATTAATTTCACTAGAAAAACAACCACAGCATATTTACTCTTTTATAGCGTTAGTCACAGAGAAATAGATAGGAGTAAACTGTACTGTGTTTTTTACTATTCTGTATTATAGAAATATGGTATTTTAAGTTTACAGTGCAGTTCAACCTATTTCATAATCAAGGCATAACTAGAAATACTTGCCTATGCTTTAAAATTTACATCAGGTTGTTATTCTATATGCTGAAGTTCTGTATCATTAAAAGGTATTTAAATTTAGAAAGAGAACTTACATCAAATGCTACCATCAGTTCAACTACCTTCCTCAAATGCTATTTGGTACAGTTTTACCTGGAAAAGACATCATCTGTCCGCTGTATCAGTGGTCCCTGGTCACCCATTTCCACCTCTACTCAGCCTTTTCTGCTGTGAGAGCTTAAGTGCTTATGATTCTGTTAATCAAACTAGGTCAGGAAAAAAAAAACAAAACAAAACAAAAAACAACCTGTCTGAACAGCCCAGAAAATAAACACACTTAGCTTTTAAATACAATTTTTCAGCAAAATCAACTCCGCAAGCTGGTTTGTTCAGCAGCCACATGAACTCTTGAATCAACACAAGTGAAGGAGGGGCAACACCGGGGCAGGAACAAGAGGCAAAGAACTGAAATTGGAGAGGGCAGCAGTTCAGGCTTCAACAGGAGTGTCTGTCAAGCCATGTCATGTCTCTGCCACTCAGTTTTACCAGTCCAGAAAAATTACTCTTAACAGCTCGAAACAGGAAACATTGACTAAGCCACTCATGCCAGCTGCGCAACTCTTTCAGCAGACAAATGCCAAGAGGCTCCTATTGCTCTACAAAGGCTTAGCCTCTGTTGGGTTTTTTTTTTTGGTGGTACCTAAAAGCAATTGCTCAGTTCATGAGCTGATCTGAGCAGGTAACTCCAAACAGCTCACCTGGCCCTCCTCACTCTGACAGGCTTCAGTGGCTGTGGATGATGTAGGTTAATAAAACAGTCATGATCAACTGTAACAAGATTTCATGTTCTGCAAGAATGTTGTTGATTACTCAAGAGATGGAAACTGTTATACAAGCCATTGTCAAAGACAAAACTACTAATTTTAACAAACTTGATGTAAGGAGGAGAACCATCAACAGGCTTAGATGTACCAATGCCATAACCTCAAATTGAGGAGTAATGTCTGTGTGTGAAAGCAAATGTCCAAATCTCAGATGCTTCCTCTTCCCCCCCCCCCCCCTCAAGTTAGCAGAAAAATGCTGTCTTTCAAGTAGAAATTTAAACCACATCCAAGACATTTTGCCATCTGCCCTAGTACCAATACAGCCTGATGATGGCTGTAGGCTTTCCAGGTGAGATGGCAGCACCAAAGCAGAAAGTCTACTGCTATAAATAGGCATGGTTTTGTTATGAGCAGTCTCATCACAATTAAGCTCCTATTATTGTGATACAGGGAGTTACTTGCAATTACCATTTACAACACTAAAATGCATTTCAGTTAGTAGAATCCCTTCAAAAGTAGTAGTCTGTCACTACAATATTGTGGTGACAACTTATCTAAGTTGTTTATGTATCAACAACTTAGAATTTTTGCCTCCACTGGAACAGAGTTGTCAAATTTAAGGCCAATACACTCCCTCCACCCTGACAGAAGCAATGGTCACTAGCATACTAACAGTTACCTAACAGAATTTAGCTTTGAAGAACATTTCAACTTAAGCAAAGCTAAGCAGCATGTTCACCTACCTTTTTGCTTTTGGAAGCTGATGACAAATATATCCTAATGTACTTCTCAACCAGGATTGGGAAAGGAAGTGGGGTCTTAAAACGGCATACGTTTCCTCACTTCAGTGTCTATCCACACTACTCAGCATCTTGGATAGAATTTACATGGCAAATTTGATTGAGGTGATCAGTTAGATCAAATGCAATCTTTTCTGCTCTCAAAAGAAGCAGTGTTTCCCAACTGGACCAAAATTGCTCACGCTGGCCTAAAAAGCAGCAGGGAAGAGGAGGAACCAGGCAACCAGGGCCAGGGGAAAGGAGCAAAGCCTCTCCCTGTCAGCAAACCATCAGAGCAGATCATACACTTGCTTTAGACCACAACACTTACCTTCCCTACCATGTCAAACATACTATTCACAGCGTGTGGTTTTTCCTCTTTACAAGACTTCGCACAATCAAAGCAGTTAAAGGTGGCAAACTACTTCTGCACAAGCGGCTTTCAAGAGCGACGTTTCCTGCTATCTCTAGATCAACTAAAGATTGCTCTGAAAAGATGTGCTCAGTGGCAAAACAGCAGCAGCAACCATTAGTAACTTGTCTACGATAGTTACCAGTGCACGACAAACATGAGATGTCTTTAACAAACGAAAAGCCAGTGTAGGTTTGTTCAATTCAGCCCTGCTTTATACATCCCACTGCAGCCATTCACAACCGCATATAATTCAAATCCATGGTTAACGATGGTTATTTTCCACTTCGTATTATTAGTATGAGTTTCAAGGCTTGTTGTATTTATTCTTAACAAAATTATTTAAGAACACTACATGTAGGCTTACAAACTCTTAAACTTCAAAACACATGTGATGTTTTTGCCTGTTTCTGGGCCTTATCAAAATTGGACTAGTCACTTCAAGAATTTCAACCAATATATAAAAGAATTAATTCCCTGAACAGCACACTGTCTTACACAAATCAGAGCTAAACCCACACAATCACAGAAGTTGAGCACTATTCTAGTCCTTCTACTGAGACATGCTAATCTATGCTAAACGAAAGTACAAGAGGCAACAGACAAGACTCAGCAAGGGATTTCATTTCAATATAGGGAGAAAATTCTTCACTGTGAGTACAGTCCAGCATAGCATTAAGTAGGGAGGCGTTAGAATCTCCATTTTTTAAAACCTTTTAAAAGTCATCTGGAAAAGACAATTTCAGAGTTGGCCTTGCCCGAGTGCAAGACTGGATGAGATGACCTCTAGATGTACCTGCCAACCTTAACTATTCTACAAGTCAATACAACTCTGAAATGGGCCCCTCATCTCAAAACCAAGGACCATGCTATTTTTAATGCTGATGCTATGGAGTTTGCTTGCCTTTTAAATTCTAGTTTAATATCTCAAAAGATGAAAACGATCACGACTGCATTCTAAAATTCGTGGTATTTCCATCAGCTACAGGTACAATTTGGAAAACAACACTACTATGAAGGGAACAATAATTTGTGACTTAAAATGCTTATGAGTTTAATCAGACCGAACTCTTCAGTTTGGTGTGCAATCACTGATTGTTCTAATCAGTAGAAACATTTGTTATGTTACAGTCTCCTTTAACAACTCCATCAACTAGTTATTTCACACACTCCTTCCCACTACTATTCCATGTGTTTGTTCATTTGAAAGAGGCTTCTCTGCTTAACAGTACAGTTGGAGCCTTCAGTTCTACCTCTTAGAAATCATAATTAAAAAAGACAGATCAGAAAGCCGTTTGAAAGAGGCTTCTCTGCTTAACAGTTCTACTCTACTTCAGTTCTACCTCTTAGAAATCATAATTAAAAAAGACAGATCAGAAAGCCCTTCACTAATTAAGAATGTAGTCTAACTAGAGTGCTACATACTCTCCATAAACTTACCATTACGTTTAAAATAAAAAGCCATAAAAGGGCTGGTTTTTCAAATTAATTGTCTTCTTACCCTAATAGGGTTCTGCTTCTCTTTTAGCCCAACCTTTGTGCCTTTGAAGTGTCACTCTTTTCAGACCTTTTACTTTCTGTTAAGTGACTACAGCCTTACCTTGCACTTGATCAGGAGCCTGATCTCTGCCCTAGACATTAAATGGCTGGTTGTTTTTGATTTGAGGGTTTGAAGGTTTCAGGCCTTCAATTTCACTTTTTTTTTTTCATTTTTAAATGAATTTGAACACATTCTAGAAGATACCAATAAGCAAGTCAAGCTGGACACATGTTGACAATAAGCAACTACTGCACGACCTGCTTCCTCACAACTCCAAAGATGTACCTCCTCAATTATGTCTTCCCAAGCATAATATTTTTTGGGCTTTGTTACTATCCCAGCATCTCTTTAAGTTAATAGCTCCCAATTGATACTTCAGGATATTCAAGATTACTGAGACGCTTCTCTGTATCTTTTGAATGAGAATTTCGGCTTCTTTCAAAAAAGGCTTAAAAAAACCACACCAAACAACCAAACCCCACCATTTTACAGTAAATTCACGACTGGTCATCACATGCTACCTCGATCATGATGTCTACCATAAAATAACTGTACACACCCTTTTCTTTTAGAGCTGCATGAACAACTATCAGTGAACTAAGAGCACAGTTTCATTACATACTTAATCCAACCAAACTATTTATTTGTCGTAATACCACTACCAAACTAACTTATTAACTTTAATGACTATATTTTTATTTGTAGTGTTATTCCCCAAACTAAAACTAGCTGGAGTGGTCACCAAATTATTATAACGTAGGCAATACCTTCTGATCTAATCAATGTAATCAGAATTTCCTCTAAATGGCTGATTTTGAGCTTTCCTATGATAACAAGGCTGAGGCATCTTGCTGCACACATACTCTACAGTACCTTCTGACCCAGATGGCAAACATATCAAATGTAACATGGCTTACAGATCACTAGGTTATGTATGTTTTCTGCAACAGATTCACAAAGGACTGCAAATGCTCTGGCACTATAAAAAGTGGCAGTGTGAACTCACGTTTTATTAAAAAAAAAATAAATAAAATGTCAGGGAAGTCATGAAAAACAAACCCAATTATTAGAGAGAAACACCACTTAGGGCTGCAGACACTGATGTATCAACAGATAGCAGCAGATCCCTACCCAAGCAATGTCCCAATTCAGAAGACTCACTGCCATACCTGCTCTCTGTAACATAATCCCATACGTAGCTACAATCCTGCATTGTACCCCTAGATGTTGCTAGGGAGTGCTCCTGTCTTAGATATTAGGAATTGTAACCTTCAGCCCAATTTCCAGATTTGGTATGAGTCCCAGTTTTCCCTGCCCATACTTACCCCTGACTTCTGCTTGCCTTGATCATGAAATCTACCTTGCTTCATCAATTATTTTTTTCTGGTCTGTCACCCATACTTTATGCTTGCATTGCTACCCTTCATCAATTATTTTTTCTGGTCTGTTTTTAACAGTTAAGTGAATCTTTTCAAACAGTTTCTCATTGCTGCCCAAACACACCAGGCAAAAAAATGTATGGAGGACCAGAGGGCTTTGACTTTCACGTGTCACCCATACTTTATGCTTGCATTGCTACAAAAAGAACAATTTTTACTTGCCATTTGTTCCTGCACCTTTCCTATCTTTTCCCTCCTAACAGCACGAATATTTTTGCAGCCAGACACTGACAGAAGCAAGGAAGTCCTCTGCTACTTTTGACTAAAGAAAAGTGAGGATCCAGCCACACTGTCCCCACCTAAAGACAGCGTGAACTATGGCTTTAGACACTCAATTTTCAGCTCCTTGTGAGAGTACTAAATGCCTAAACCAGCAGATCAATTTCTGGATGTGTTCAATTCATGCTGAAACTCATACCACTTATTATTTGAAATGCCCAACTCACATAGTAAATCAGAGCAGTTCAGTTACTGACACAGAAGACAGGAGGGAAACAGGTCAACTCTAGGGCTCACAGAACTCCCATTTCCTTCAATCATGCCCCTATCTGATTTTAAAAAAAATACTAATTAATTTGCCTCCCATGATATTTTATTTCTTGCTTTTTTCCCCCTAACAGTTCACACACACTGATAGTTTAACACTTCATTGCTTGAATAGTCTTTTCAGGAGTTTCCTCCACCATTATAAATTGACCAGGCAGATACTAGAAACTCCAACTGTTTACCAAGGACAAGGAGAAAAAGGGAATAATGAGGAGTCAAGCAGCTCTTGGATATTAAAGAGAAGAGAAGGAAATGTTCCTTCAGTCCCTTTTCCTTCCTGGAAAAACAGGAGGAATCTTAATTTATCTTCTGGCTGTTTTTACATTAGAATTTTTTATTTTTCTGGGTTAGAAAAGCAAAGGAACTACCACGTATTCAACATCCCTTACCATATCTGCCAGCATGTTAAAAACTTTGCCATTCAGAGTTTATAAATTATTCAGGCCTTCCAGAAGTATTCAGAAATTATAGCCAAAGTTGTCTGTGGTTCTCAATACCTAAAATGCTTTTAATCAATCTGCTTCAAAAATTTAAACAATAAAAAAAAAAAGAAAAAAAACAAAAACAAAATAATAAAAAAAAAAGAAAAAAACAAAAACAAGAACTCACCTGGTTTTGGCAAAATCCCCCGATCATTTTAAAAGTTTTGGCGACTAACTATAGGTTGATTAAACATGAAGTATCTAATTAAGATCCAACAATAGAACTGTTCTAGAAAACAAGATTTTGGATTTTCTACCAGCCATAAAGAAGGATCAGTTAAGTGTATGTTAACTTATCAGGTAAGTTAAGTAATCAGTTTGATTGCTTCTTTTTTCCTAATAGCACACTGCCTTTGGATTTATTTGGACATTATCTCATTTTGTGGGAGTCCATTTAGAACATTTACTCATCAAGAAACAATGGTCCGAGTACTTCTCAGAGTTTCATTCTCTTCAGTAGAGAAAAATAAAACTGTTATGTCTGCAGTAACAAAACAAGATTTCAATATAAATAATAAGATTTCTAATACATTTCCTTAAACAAATACAAGAGTAGAACAAAAAACGTAGTGTAGTATAATTTGTTTTCAGGTTCCCTTAAAAGAGAAAGACAAATCCTTACTAGAATGTTCATTCAGTCTGTATATGCAAGCCTGCAACTTTCAAAGGTATTCTTCCCTTCAAAGTTCCTTCTCTGTATCCCTACAGCTTCAGGATTTAGAGAAACAAAATTAAACATGAAATAATTACTCAATACCACATAAAGAGTACGAGTAACCATTTCAAAGAAAAAAAAAATTCTAAAAACCCTATATTATTTCTTTTTTTCAGAACATTTCAACATTTGATACTTTTAGAAAAATACTGGTATGGAAGTAAAAATAAGGAGTTCAAGTACTCATCCACTTGGGTGGGGGAAAGGAGAAAGAGAACGGAGAGATTATAACCAAGTATTTTATATACAGATCAAACAGAAAATGGGCAGTAACTGAAATCAAGTGACATATCACTTCAGTTTGGGCAACATCAGCAGAATACTATGCAGCAGGTAATGCAACTATTTACTTTTTACCTGGATAACTGCATGTATAAATACTTTTAACTACATTTGCATGCATGAGTAAGACTATTTGCATCAAAAACAAAGTAAAACAGTTTTATCTCCAAACAACAAGAAGTTTCAAGCCCAATTTTGATCATGCTTTTTACAAGTCACCATTAAAACCATGCCGTATTTCTTACATAAGACCAAGCCCAGCTATTTGTTAAGAGAAAGTAAAGTTTTATGTATAAAAATTGAACTTCACCTCTGAATTTCTCCTCTCATACTCATTCACAGATGCCCAGAGAGGTTAAATGACACACACACATTCTAAATAGCCTCTATTGCCCAACACCTCAATATCTTAAAATTTAGCTTTTTGATATCCTGGATAAATCTGGCAAAAAAAATGAAGTTTCAAGCCCAATTTTGATCATGCTTTTTACAAGTCACCATTAAAACCATGCCGTATTTCTTACATAAGACCAAGCCCAGCTATTTGTTAAGAGAAAGTAAAGTTTTATGTATAAAAATTGAACTTCACCTCTGAATTTCTCCTCTCATACTCATTCACAGATGCCCAGAGAGGTTAAATGACACACACACATTCTAAATAGCCTCTATTGCCCAACACCTCAATATCTTAAAATTTAGCTTTTTGATATCCTGGATAAATCTGGCAAAAAAAAGTAACACTTGCTGGGAACACTTAAGGCACGTCTCTACAGGCAAAATAATTTAGGGTGTGAATTTGAGCGCACTGACTATTCCACCTCAACTTGTTTTATGGACACACCTTTTTTGCTCTAAAAACTCAGAAGTAGCCACAAGTCTTCCGCTCAGTCCACGTGCACAAAAGCAACCCACACTCCATGCTGGTTCAAGAGCTATTCCATACTGGTTCAATAGCTATTCCATACTTCTTTCCCTGCATAGGCAAATAGCCTAAACCTCGAAAGACATTATGCTTCCACAAACACAGAATGTATTGGAGAAGAGTCTGACAATTTTTGAGGCTGCACCAATATTTGCCAATTGTCTGAGAGATTACAAAATGAGTTTCACATGATGAAAGCAACCATAAGAGTTATTTACACAACTCTCATTTTAAAGTCCTCAAAATAACTGGGTCTAATGTATGGCATCCCTATTCCATATGGTATATAGGTATATAATCCATTAGCATATTAAATTAAATGTTGCTTATAAAGGGAAAAAACAGGGAGACTACTTCTCCAGAAGCTTGATTTAATGGAGAAAATTAATGAGAAACAGTTTGTCTAAAAACAAAATAACACACCAAGCCAAAACAAAACAACAACAAAAAAAAACAACAAACAAACCCAAGAAACTCCACCACCATCCTGTGGGGAAAAAAAAATAAAAAATATCAGTTCCCTTAGGCTGTGGAAGAAAATTCCAAATAGTAAGGCTTTGGGACCAATTACGTCTCCTGGTTTCAAAGCAATGATGGATTGAACACCAGTAATGGTTAAACTATTTTAAGAATAAAACAACGTATGCCAATCTCTTCTTCCAATAGTTAAACAGTGGATTTAATTTTTCACTAATGCATTAGTAATAAATACTCACTAGGAACCTGGTACTATATAGCTGGAAGAACTTACCATAAAGGACAGATTTCATGCTGTCCCTGGTTATAAATTCTATCATTAAAAAAAAAGACAATAATAACTTAATGACCTCAACTCATTTGTCATGGTATAGTTTCACAGGTAAATCAAGTATCTGTAACACTCACCTGCCTGATTTCTGACAGAAGCAGCAAACTGAATTTCATCTCTAGAATTTTTTTATCTTACTAGTAGAAAATGAAATCAGACAACTACACACCAAAAATACAAAGCTTGCCAGATCCACTCATGCTGAGAAAGATGGAAAGGAAATCAGATCACATTAAAAAAATATATATATGTAAATTATATTGTAAGGCTTGAGTTTCCTTCCTTCAAAATCCTTTGTTTCTTTAAGTTACATCTGATGGCTTTGGGATTTAAACTAAATATGCAGGCTGTGAAAAAGAGAATGCATGGGAGAAAAAACTGAACCAACCACGTAAAAGGCAGAATGGGCAGGAGCCAGACACAACAAAAACTGACAAGGGAAACAGGCCTAGATCTAGATTAAAAAATAATCTGAAAGCGTAAAGAAATCATACTGTCCTGTAAAGATTTATTTTCAGTTCACATCTTAGAAAGCCCAGAATGTGAACTGAAATTTGTATTACTTTGCTTGCATTATTACACACACATCATCATTTAAGCAGGCACCATGTGCATATATAAAAAAAAAGAAAACCTACAGCAAATTCTGAAGTTCTTCTGCAATTGCGTATCAAGGAAGTCTTTATCTGCACACAGTAAGGCATCAGTTTTACCTCACTCGTTAATGAAGATATATATATATCCAAATCAGAAGCTTTCGAAGTACTACTTCATATTTTCAAGTGACAATACTGCACTGATCCACTCACACCACGACAATGTTATTTTTATCCACCGCACTCAGAACATGCACAATATCTGTCTAGATTTCCAAATAGCCCTCTCACCTTAAAAGTACTACTGGTTTTACCATTAGAAAGGAAGCATAGTATGCATAATAAATCATTCCAAGACAACAGATTTTTCACAAATTGTGCAGAGGAACAATTACTGAAAAAACCTTCATGCAGATTTCAGCCAGGTTGTCAAAAGAGTCCTAAAATAAGGGCATGACCCACATTAATTGTGGGGAGGGGAGGGCATGGAGGGGTACGTTTGTTTACAATTTTTTCTGGACACAGCAGGGACATTATCAGACATCCTTTTCTTTCCCAATTTTTTTTTAAATTACAACCAATTTACAAGTCTGTGGTCAAAAAATTAGTTATATATTTAAGAATTCTTTTCTTTTTTACTATTTTTAAAAGAAGCATAATTTGTCAATATTATGCACAAACTATACTTTCCACTCTTCTTAAGAGTTGCCTCCACCCAATTTTACTGGTGTTACTTTGTTTTTTAATTCATAATATATATTCTGACTGTGACACTGGAAGTAGTTTTCTCACTTTTGCTGAGGATCCAGACCTCAAGTCCACAGTCTGACACATGTGAGTGCAAATTTAGGCACACAACTAGAAAAAGCCTGTATCAATCAAACTACCTGCTATTATCAGGTACAGAAAGCAGCATTGTCACTACCACGTTTTAGAAAACTTCACTGTTTCTTGCTTGGAGCTCAATAGAACCTATTCCCTCCTCCAATAAATTTCCTTCTTCCGTTTCACCTCATCCATAAATAGACATACACAGCATCATCCCAAAGCCTTTAACTGATCTCGGTGATAACAGACAGAATACCTATTTAATAATTCTGTACGTTGTTTTCCTTTTAATCTTTAGCTCAACAAAACTCAGAGCTAAAGAACAAATCCAATCACCCTGCTAATTTGTAACCAATATTTTCATCATTCCCCTGTGAAACACCCTCTCCCTGTTTTGCACCCATTTTATACGAGGTTTTTCTTTGTCTCACCATTTTCCTCCAGACACAGCCGCTTAACTGAAGTTACAGCTTAAACTACTGGAGTAACTCATCCATTTAAAGATTGACTTAGCCATTCCGGAGCAGCTGTAAAAGTCATATACGTAAATGCTAAATGTATAGATACAGACAGATCAGTAGAGATGCTGTCTTCAATCAGACACCTTCTCAATGAGTGGACCTTGCTGACAGTAGGGAGAGAAGGTTGGCAGCAGCTTTAACATTAAAACAAACCTCCCGTTACTGTCCTGCAGCTTCTGTTAACAGACGTCTTGTTTCCTAATGTAAGTATTATTCAAACACCTCAAAATCATTAAGAATTGTATTTACAGCCCATAATCCATTTCCCTCACTTTTAAAAATGTAAAGATGACCAACTTGATTCAGTAAACTTCCTTGCACAGCAAAGACCAAGTGCTGTTCCTGAGATTTTCAGCATCCCTGCCCGGGAAAACTTTATTCCTCCTTAAGTTTCACAGATACTTCTCCTCAAGTCAGCTAAAATGCATCTCAAGCACTAACTGTAGACTTCCAGAACTTTCAGATTACAGCCAACACTAAAGCTTCCCCCAGCATTTTTTGCTCAGATACAACGTAAAGCAAACATTTATTAAATACGCTTTCTGTTAATACTGCAATCATTAAAAAAAAAATCCTCACTGTTCAATCACACCAACATAGTACTGCCATCTAAAATTGTTGTTCAATTTTAACATTGTAGCTGTGAAGTTATTAAAATGTATAAATTATATATACAGCAAAAGAAGCTGAATCTTCTCATGAATGGTGACAAGAACGGATATTTTTTGACTAATTTCAAGAGGGATTTTAGAGTGCACCAACCTTTCTGGGAACATTGTTGGAGTGCACTAGATGCTAGATGTATCTTATTCTGACATAAGCTACTTTACAGAAATCAGCATTGCACTCGCTCTATATAAAATACAGTTAGTGCATTCGATAACCAGATGCAAAAATTCCCTTCTCGCTAAGCCAAAGTTGTTTTGCAGGTGAGCAGAAGCGCAGGAGATATTTACAATTCACCTATGAATGTTGCAATGTTACAGAACAAACAAACAAAAACCCATTTGAATGAATATCTTCAACGAAATCACCCTATTTCAGCTTGTTGGCAATTCTAGCAAGACAGGAAAAAACGCAGCAAGGAAAAAAAAACAACTGAGCCTGGATTTCAAGTCACTGGCTTAAGTTCACACACTACCACTTTAGCTCATTTTAAACTGAGCAAAGACATTTTACGACTTTTTGGTGATGTGGATTTTAAGTGTCTGTCACTTTTCAGGGTGAAATTAATATTTTAAAAAATCTCTGAAATTATTTTTTTCCCCAATTTTTGTCCTAAATCTAATTATTGAATTCCTCCACAGTTTCCAGACGAAAACTGCTGTTCGCATCTCATGGAACATTTTACTGTCACTGATATCTCCACAGGTCGTTTAACTTCAATTGTTACTCTCATTTCTCCTGTGGACAGAGGAAAGGAGGAGGGGGG
>NW_015090882.1:2284513-2285807 GCF_001431845.1 Calidris pugnax
AAAAAAAAGAGAAGTATTTTTCATCTGGGTTTTCTTTTTTGATAAAGGAAACTCCACAAGAAGAAATGTACAATTTCTGATATAACAATCTTAAAGCGAGTCCTTGGTAAAGTACTAGCTCTTGAAGTTAAAAACACTCAATGTGTTGCACAAAACTTTTGAGTTGTATCTCCTAAAATACTGGAAGCATGCTTTCTGAAATACTCTGCAGATCTTTGGTATTTGCATTTTAATAATCTAAAGTGAGCATAGTTATAGTACTCTACGCACAAGTACTACTCACCCTTCTGAAGATGCTTTATTGTTACCACAAATAAACATTCCCCGGACTCTCAATTTGGTAAAGACACTGGGGACAAAGAACGACCTTTTAATTTTTGTAAATCACGTAAATAATCGGAATGTGCCAACTCCTAAAAAAAGACAAGCCTACCTATGTGGAAATCCCAGTTTAGAAGTGAGTATTACACTAAAAATGCTTGTAACACTCTTCACTAAAATCCGTATTACTAAGAACCAAACTCATCATAGTGAAACTGCAGTTGCTATAATTCAACAAAGAGGAAGCTATCCTGCAACAATTTAACAACCTTGTTCAAACTGTTACATGCCTCTTATTAGAAAGACCAAGAATCTGAGCTTCCAGCTCCATAATTAAAAATCCAAAACTTTTCTCTAGCTTCAATAAAATAAGGATGGCGCTTTGTAAGTTAGAAGTAAGTATCTTGAGTAATGTACAACTTTATTATCCCATTCCCGCTGCAGCTATGCACAGGGTGCTTTCCTTTTGTCTGCTACCACCAATTCCTGACTCACCACGGATACCTGTTAACGTCAAATAAATACACACACAGGATGCCCCAACGTACCTCTGTCACTCCGGGACAGCTCTGCCCCGTACCCTCCTTCACACCTCCCCCGATTAAGCTTTTTAGGGAGCCCTCGTGCCCAGAATTTCCAGCTCCCTCGGAACTTTTCTGGCGGCGCCCGGGGTGCCCTCACCGGGCAGCGAGTTCGCCGGAGCCGCCGCCGGGCCGACTGACCCCCTCTCCCCGGACCAGGAGCCCTCCGAGGCCCGGCGCGGGAGCCCCAGGGGCGAGGAGCCCCCAGCCCAGAAGCGGATTCCAGGGCGGAGGGCTGCGGGCGGGGGCCCCGGGGAGCGCTCAGCCTCCCCGCCCGGCTCGCCCAGCTTCCGGGAGCCTGCGAGCACCCGCGCCCGCCGCCGGCCGGTGCGAGCCCCGCCGGAGCCTGCCTGGGCGGGGGGAGGGCTCCGTACCGCCCTCCCCGCCGGGGG
>NW_015090882.1:2286676-2325515 GCF_001431845.1 Calidris pugnax
CTTGGAACTCTCCGCCACCTTCACGTGGAGGGGGGAAGGAAGGAGGGGGGGGAAGGCGGGCGGATTGGCGGGCGGCGGGAGGGGCCGCAGGGCTCGGCGCTGCCGAGTTTGAATCAGTTCGAAAGCGGGAGCGGTAACGGTTTGTAACAGTCCCGGCGTTGCGCGCGCGGGAGGGGGCCAGCCCTGAGGGAGCGCGCGGGGCGCGGCGGGGGCGGGGGAGGCCCAGCGCCCGGGCAGACCCTCCCCTCAGCCGCCGCCGCTCCTCGGCTGTTGCTTCCCCGGGCGGGCAGGGCGGCTCTCCACGCCGGTGCACCCTTCCTCTGCCCGCCCGCCCGCTTCTGGCGGCGCCACATCCAGAGCATGGCGGCCGGTTCCGGGCTTGCTACAGCCTTCCCAGCCCCCGCCGGGCGCCCTCGCCGCTCCCCCGGGCCCCAGCCCCCGCGGGTGTCGGCTGCCTGAGGCGCTCTCCGGAGCCGCACGGTGCGCCCGCCTGTCGGGTCGCTCGGCCTTTGCTTGCCCAAACTTTGCCGGCCTCGGGCTTTTATTTGGTCCTTTTCCGTGCGTCAGCCCGTCCCGCCTGGCTTTCCCTGCCGCTCCGCTCGGCTCCCAGAGCGGCTCCTCCGCTGTCCCTGCCGTGGCAGCGGTGACAGATCCAGCGGCAGCACGGTGTCCGCCGCGCTGCCCCTTGCCCGCTGGCTCCAGCTCCTGTGGCTGCTCTCGTTTCCCCTCGTTTCTAATCTGCGAGATGAGCTCATCAACCTTGTTGCCGAACTTGTGTTAAGCACCTTGAGGATTCGTGCTCCTTTTGCCTGCTGTCGTCTTGCTCTTCGGTCGCTCCAGCCTTTCTTCATCTTCAGCAATGAAAAATCAAATTGCAACGATAAGTTTCCTAAGACAGTGCTTTGGCCTTTCTGTGTGACCACATCCCTTTCCTGGTGCATCCGGCATCCAGGTGTGCTGGACGGTGAGCCACATCCCCCCTCCCACAGTCTATTCCCACCATCCTTCCTCACCAAATACCAGCTCCCCTATCCCTTGTGAATGCCTTGGTACATCTCGGGAGCTGAAGCTCCAAAAATGAGCAGTGACCACCGTAATGAGGTCCTGAGTAATAAAAAATATCTTGGGGGGGAATAAATCACAAGTGCAACCTCATTCCCAAATCACGCAGTTCGCTTCCGTGTCAAATGAGGCTCAGTGTTCGACGTGAAGGTGCTGTGCTCATGTGCTTTTATAGCCTCTGTCTTTCTATGTGTAAGTACTTGAAATTTCCAAACTTCATCACATATTTAGCCTGCAATAAGATCTCAAGAGCGGGCATTCCTACACGGTGTTCTCAATTTAGCTCATGGCCTTGAAAAGCAGTTTCTACCAATAGCTTATTTTTAAATCTCTGGTGTTTTGTGAGTTAAGAGTGAAAAATGTGCAGCAGAAATTTATTTCCTTTTACTGTTACATGTCATACTGTGGTAGATTGCCATACCCTTTCTAGTGGAGTAGCTGACAACTGGTAAGATTATCTTCAAATTATCACAAAATATTGTGTTAGGAACACAATAAAAAAACTGCTTTATAAAAATTATTTGCAAGACATTAGTCATCTCTGGAAATTCATCTGTTTGAATCTGTTCTGCCCCAAGATGGCTGCCACCACCAAAATGGCTACCGGTCCCTTCACAGCTTACAATTTGTCATTTATTTTGATTGTTAGAGTTGTACTTCATGGGATCTGGTTTTAGTCAGCAAGTACAAATAGTCATCGCTAAATAAACAGAAGGGAAATTAAGTGGTACAAGTCAGCCACCACAAGGTGGAAAAGTCTGTGTTGTGGAACCTGGGCTGTGAACTAGGGATCAGCACAGATCACTTTGTTTTCCTGTCTTGCCCAGCAGGTTATTCATCCCTTATACCTGAAACTAGAAAGTTAAACACATTTTGAACAGAGTTACTCTTTCTCCTTTGCGTTGTAGCAAAACAGCCTTTCCACCAAGGCTCCGTTGTAGCAATGGACTAAAGAAGCAATGGCCTAAAAGCAATGGACTCCTCAGCGAGGAACTCTTATCAGGTGCCGGTTTTCTGACCCGTCGGTCAGGCTGCCTCAACCAGCCAGGAGAATGCCAGCAGCTCCTGATTCCTGCAGGCAGCTCTTTAATCCCACCGCCAGCTCTGGACAGACCTTCTGTTTTCACACCACCCAAGGGTAAACTGCCCAAATGGTTTTGTTCCTGCTGTATTTTTGTGATTAATGAACACTTATTTGAACAGAGATCTGCTTTATGTAGAGACATTCAGACCAGAGCTTCAGGCAAAAATAGTACAAGAGTTTTTGAAATAATTATGAAATCTGGTATTTTGAGCGAGTCATTCTGAAAGGAGTGAATTCTGATGGCAGCATGTAACAGTGCTTTTGAGAAAAGTAGTCAATGTTGAAGAAACACCTGTATTACCTGACAGTGAAAATAAAATCAGACTCTGGAAAAAAGTATCAGATTTACTTTGGACCCTTCTGGAGCTGTTGAAAGCTTTTGCCTTTGTTTTATAGCTAACACACTGTAGAAGAGCTTTTTCCATGTTCCTAACACATGAATGAAACGTATGTGTTCATAATGTGTGTATGACTAAAGAAGGAGACTAAAGATCACTAACATCAGTTAGACATAGAAGTAATTGTTAAAGAGCCTCACAGGATATTCCTAATTATGATTGCTTACGTTGGGGTGTAGTCATGGGATGCTTTTCTCCCTTTAAAAAAGTGGCCCTTGGGAAAAAAAAAAATAGCGGTGCGGCGTGACAAAGCAAAATTAATAGTGGAGCAGTTTCTTTTAAAGATCTTGAAAAAAAAAAAAAATAGCGATGCGGCGCGACAAAGCAAAATTAATAGTGGAGCAGTTTCTTTTAAAGATCTTGATGTCTCAAATAAGGTGTTATTTCCCAAGTGTAGATTATTCTTTATGCATTTCCTTGGGTTTGGGTTTTTTTTAATTTTTTTTTTTTTGATGCATTTCCTTGCAGTCAGAATCGGGTGGTGTTCCTTCCACCTGAATGGGGGGAACCAAGCAAAGACCAGTCTCAGCCTGGTCTGAGCCTTGCTGCCTGAGCCTGAAATAGCCACAAATGCCAGCCAGTTTGCCCCTTGCTTGCCCAGCTTCGTTAAGGAGAAGCGCAGCGGGGCCGCCCGGCCGTTAGCAGCCCCAAGCAGGCACGCCAGCGGCTGCAGCTGGAATTCTCATAGATAAGCTCGCCACTCGCTGATCACGGAGTTGCTTTTTCCTTTGTGCTTCAAGGTCTTGCTGCCGTAACAAAGCTGTGTGCAGCTTTTTGGGGTCTGGTGGACTTCACGGATTAGTCACACCGCCCCGAGAGGTTCAGCCTGGTGGCTTTTGGGCTGGGTTGTTCGGTGGTGGGGAGAGAAGGAAGATGCACACCCTCTCCTTGTTATACCTACCCCTACGAGTGAAGCCTGTAGTGCTGCAGATAACAGGGAATTCAGCAGGCTGTTTAGGAGCACGGTCGTTGTTTCTTTGTTTGGGTTTGGGTTTTTTTTAATTTATTTTTTTTTTTCATTTTCATTTATTTTTTAAAAAAGTGCGTTCCGTGTCTGTTTTGGCAGATGTGACTTCCACACGCTGGTCATTCAATTGCTAACACTAACCTGTACTGTTCCTGATACCGCGGCTTGTTGTGCAGCTTAAATTCTGCATTTTAGTCCATGTGAATTTGGTAAAATTTTACAAAATGTTTACATACATGGAAATGTATTTACAGCCTAAACCAGCAAATCTGTAGTAGGAGTAAAATGTTACGCACTGTAATGATTATACAGAAGTCAGCACAACCCTTTTTAAACTGTTGGCCTCCTGTTACATAGAATCATAGAATCATCTAGGTTGGAAGGGACCTTAAAGATCATCTAGTCCAACCATAGTTCTATGGCCTGCCCTCATAACCAAACCAACAGCAAGGTTTTTCTTCCATCAAGCCCACCATCTGAATCAGAAGCATGAGCCACTGTTCTTGGTATCACCATCATTAGACTCTACCAGGAAAAAGGGACAGGTTTCTCCTTTCACTCTAACCATACGTTGTCTCACAGGATCCTGGGACCTCACAGAATCATAGAATGGTTTGGGTTGGAATGGAAATTTGAAGATCATCTAATCCAACCCTACCCGCTATGTGCAGGGACATCTTTCACCAGATCAGGTTGTTCACAGCTCCGTCCAACCTCACCTTGAACACCTCCCATGATAGGGCACTCACAACTTCTCTAAGCAACCTCTTCCAGTGGGTCATCACCCTCATCATAAAACTTTTCTTTCTTATGTCCAATCTAAACTTGCCCTCCTTGAGTTTAAAAGATTGTCCCTTGTGCTATCACTATAGGTCTTGGTGAAAAGTCTCTCTCCATCTTTCTTTAGAAGCCACCTTTATATATTGAAAGAAAGCAGTTATTTTGTGTTAACATTTTTAAAACAGTTAATGACCGTGTTTTGTAACCAGCCATTTTGAGATCAACTATGTTTTCAAATGTTTTTTCCATTAATATCTTTTTGGTGCTTACAGGCCAATTTCCTTGCAAGAAATGCAACCTTATGTCCTGTTTTGCAAACCCTTTGTGACCTCTTTTTTTTCCTTTTTTTTTTTTTTTTTTTTCTATTTTCTATAAGCATCTCTGAATTTAATAATCAGATAATCAGCCAATGTAATGTTGGACAGGGTGGCCAGTAGGCTAGATAAAGAGAACAAGGAGCCAAGTCGCTGCGAGATGTAACATCTACATTGCATTGCTTTTCAGACCTGCCAGGTCCCATCTGCTGTGCCCCAGACCCCAGACCCCTGCTCTGCCCCCCTGATTCTCCCACCGCCGGGGGGCAACTCCATGGCCTTGGCTGCTCCGGCATCTCGCAGGCCTGGGGGGTAAGGGATGGAAAGAAGCAGCAGCACGGACCCAGGGCAGGGGAAGACGTGCCTCCAGAAGAGGCACCGTGCTCAAAGGGTCTCTGCTGGCAGAAGTTGCTCCTCCTCTTTCCCCATCACGCAACCAGACGCGTGGTCACCCTTGGACTTGAGGCAAATGCAATACGGGGGCACTCACAGAACCAAAAGCAGGTTGGGAGGTCTGGGAGGTCCGTGCCGTCAGGGTGCAAAACGCGTAGTGGCAGTGTGAGTGGAGTTATCAGCTCAATTTATCTCAGATTTACTCTGAGAACCAGGTTAATTAGCAATTACAGGTAAACAACACTTAAAGGCATATTACAGCCCTCCCTGCTTATTCAATCCTAGACAGCAATTTGCAACAGCTGTCAGAAAAAGCCTCCAGCAAACTCCATTTCTGATCACTGATGTCTTTCCTCCTAAAGGTTGTGCAGTGCAACACTAACGAGGCACATAGCTCTATCTCTCCAGTCCCTGCCACCCCCTTTCCTCTGGCTTCACCACCCATGTTTTCCAGATTAGCCCTTCTCTCACCTTACACCCAATTAATGCTATAAAAACACATCAAGACCTGAGAGTTTAGGTGACTCGAGGGATCCCAGTGCTACCGAGCTGACCATCCTGGTGGTGAGCTGCAGTGGCAATGGATGTGCTAGAGGAAACAGGAGCAAGTTCCCAGGAGCAAGCTCCCAGGAACAAGCTCTTTGACAAAATCAGTGTTTCCGTGGAATGTTTTGATTATATCCAAGTGGAATTTTCTAAAGAAAAAAAAGCATTGGAATATTTTTTCAATCATTTCTATTTGCCCATTGGTTGTTCATGTCTTCATCTTCAGCTGTTCTTCACTCCCCTGTTTCTGCAGCCTAAACAGGCCGTATCAGGACAACTGCACATGTTTGTCTGTCAAGGGCCAGGAGATATGTCTGGGGATGACAGATATGGTGACAACTGGAGTTCTGATCAAACAACAGTCCGTGCTCACTGCTCTCCTTACTTTCATTAGAAAATACTTTTATTCTAAGGCA
This sequence comes from Calidris pugnax, assembly GCF_001431845.1. NCBI lineage: Eukaryota > Metazoa > Chordata > Aves > Charadriiformes > Scolopacidae > Calidris > Calidris pugnax. Next base: position 2,292,637 of record NW_015090882.1, read on the forward strand.
GGGGGACTTTTTTCTTCTGAAATAAACTTTTCAAATAGCTCCTATAATACTGTCCAATCATCATTTGTAATTGGACTAAAGAACCTGTAAAAGCTTTCTTAGCAAAAGTTTATGTAATCCCATGTAACAGTCATTTCACAGCACTGAAATGAGTGAAGTTAATAAAAGAGAGACAGCAGTGTCGAGCTTAGAGTGAGGAAGCATTCTGTGATTCTATGATTCAAAGTACTCCAGAGCACAATCACAATTAAACAGACTGCACGCGTGGGACATGGTAGACATGACCCAGGGTTCCTGAGGTGTTCCTACAGGGAAATGCCCCTATGCCATCTAAGGGCTCTCTGGGGCTGGTGCTGCAATGGTACCACAGGCAGCTGGGTCTTAGCTCGGCGAAAGCGTTGGTTGTTCCCTTCCCACCAAGTAATACAAAAAAACTTTTCACTGAATGTGTGCCTCATGTTATCATGGTAAAAGTACATCATGTATTTTGTACTAAGTACTTTCAGTACTAAGCCCTTTCAGTACGCTGGGCCATCTCAGCTCTATCATACAGAGTTCAATGAGATTTTTTGGAGGAACGGGGATGCAAGACAAATAAAGGTAGAAACGAGAGTGACACAAACAACTTAAACGATGGCTCCGTATCAAACACAGGACAGTATCGTTTTGGCTAAGGAGAAATGTTGCCAGAAGGAAAAACTCCAGCGTTGTTTTAATACAACAACGATAGCAATCTAAGTGGTTTTCTATTAACTTTTTTTTCTAACACACAGAGATAAAGCTTATTGCACGTGGTCATCCCTTTCAATTTGTGAAAGAGATTAATCGACTTCCCCTGGCTTCAATAATAAAATAATTTTGCTTTAAAAACTACCTGTGGGTAATGATTTGACTTTAAAGAGTCTACTTTTGTTTATTTTGTGGTCACAGAAGCTGCGTAAGTTGTGTAAGAAAAATACTTTCCCGTCCTCATCTGCTTGTTTTTCCCTTTTCTTTTTTCTTCTTTACCTGACCTACATTTGCTGTTATAGTCGAACCACTTAAGGGTCTAAATGGTCTCATGTAACAAAACTGCCATGAAAGCACGTGCTTGAGAACTGGAATTCCAGAGCCCCGTCCCCGTTTCCAGGCGCGTGTGGCGGCACAGCTGTACGATGCTGCTGGGTGCCACTCACAGGGGAGGGTTTTGCTTGCACAGAAAAAGCTGCAAATGCAAAGGTTCAAGTGGACGTTCAATGAGTGTTGATGGATGATTTTCCATCGGTCCAAATCCGAGTTTTAAAGCCCTAAACTCTCTTTGAATATTCTGTTTCTGAGGTGTCAAAATTCTTCCACGGCCGTGGCTAAATTACCTCTGCAGATGGACGGAGGTCACTGACTAGAATCAAATCTTCTTGTTTGGCTGCAGAAGCTGCTTCTTCTGACAGCAGAGCACAATATACATGCAGTGGCAAGTCAGACCATTTGCAGAAGTTTGGAGAAGTGAAATCTCTTTCTTTCTGTTCATCATTTCACTGCTTTGAAGTATTATCTCCAAATGTAGCCACCCTTCCATCTGGGTGTCAATTTGCCTCCGTAGGCTTCCGTTTTTAGCATCACTTGCCCCTCCTCATTTTCTCTTGCATATTTATGGCTTGCCTGCTTTCAGCTCTTCTTTTGTAAAGGTGCAGCCCTGTCCTCTCCTAGAATTACCTGATCCTGACATCTAAAATAGTAGGAGGTATTTGCAGTCGCACTGAGCCGACTTACCTTTTTAAAAAAGTTAATAGTGTGTATTATTTATGTGTATATACACATGATCTCACATGCTCAAGGTTAGTAAATTCTTTAAGGTAAAAATGAAACAATTGTTTAGCAACATAAATCTGATTAAACTGAAAAAAAAAATCCTAGTCTTCTCGCCTTTATGGGAGAAGATGAGGAATACCTACACTTTGAAAGTGAATTTGATAATCTGTTAAATCTTGCCAGGACTAGCAAATTATATTGTCAAAAAAGTCAGTCTAAGGCGATGTGTGGTAAAGACTTTACAGTGAAAGTTAATTATACTCATTATACTCATTCACACATTAAAGTTGCTCCATCTAATGCAAGCCATAAAAATAAGATGTTCTTCAGAAAGGTTTATGGAGATGTACAAAGTGTGTATCCTATTGGAATATGCTTCTGGGTTATGTTAGCATTTCTCATGATTCACGAGCCTTTTTACCTGCTGGTTTACTCCAAATTTCATCCCTTGGTCATGGGTTGCAGAAATCTTCTATCAAGTTCAGGACCATATCAAGTTGCTACCTGGTTCCTCTTCCTTGTTTGCATATTTATGAAGACCCCAGAGTGAGTTGAGATGCTGGTTCCTTCCAACAGAAGGCAAAGCCTTCCAGTACCCCTGCTTTTTGTTTTCCATTCTTAGGCCTTGATGAAAACATACACAAATAAATGCAAGTTTAAAAAAAGGATTATGCTCATCCATTCACTGCTGTGACATCGTTTCAATGAGTTTGGTTCCTAGCTGTAAAGATTTCTAGTTATTTGGCAGTCTTTTGCCAAATATGTGGTTCTTTTTTAGATACGTATCTCTGAACGTCAAGCTGGTAAAACTAAAAATCATTCCACTGCCGATCTGAGAAAGTTATTGCTGGAAAAATAATGTTCTGCTTCTAAAATCAGAGGATGGTCAGAGTTTTTTTGTGCTTTATGACAGAAAGGATCCCCGTTGCAGTGATTTATGTGCATGTACAAATACAGACTGACCTGTCCATTGAAGCCTGTCAGGCGGTGATGCAGGACTTGGTAAGGAGGTGGGCAGACAGCAAAACATTTTAGGTGTCAGCTGAATGTGCTGGTCAGATATGCAATGGAAGGAATCACCCATTTGAATTTGTATCAAATTTGTATCATAGTAGAAAAAAGGTTGTTGTTTTAACAATTTAAAAATGTTAGATATCGCTTTCCTCTCTGAAGCTTTCATGCTGAGTATGAAGCACAGAATTAAGAGAAAATAAGGGTACTGAACTTTAGCCAAGAAAATTTTTAAGTAAATGAGTGTCTAACCAGTCTGATGCTGAGAAATGCTTTATGAAGGATAGATTACTGACAACTACTTGTGTTAAAACCTTGTCTATAATTTATGTGTAAAAGGCCTTATTTTGCTCTTAATAATGCTTACTTAAATAAATAGTAACCGAGGGCAGAATCACATCTTTTGCTTTCAAAACCAGCGAGGTAAAAAGGAGAGAAAGAGAAGGCTAGGCAAGGCCCATGCAGCACTATATTTCTAATTAAGACCTTAAAATACTTCCAATTCACATTAAGAGATTGCTTCATGAAGTTTAATATCTGTCCGACTGTGGGTGTAATTCTGATTTTCTCAATCCATGTCGGTCCTAAGTGAATTTTAATTGGCACTACTCGCTGGGAAAGTGAGATTCTAAGGCTCTAAGTCCGAAGGACTGAGTCAACCAAGTGAGTGAAACAGTGACTAACTAATTAAGTGAATGAGTGAGCACGACATTGTTTGCTTTTGTGATCATTTCTATGCATGAGTGAATGGCAGGGCTATTACATGCGTGTGAATGAGTGGGGTCAGGGTTGCTGAACAGTCCATACATTTGTGTGGTCTTTCCATTGTTTGATTAGATTAATGAACCAAGTGTTTGGAATATTAATGGATGCAGACTAGAGCTAAACTTGTGATGTAGTTTGGAGACAAATTAAAAAAAAAAAAACCCCAAACTTCTCATGTGGCTGATAAGTTGCTGCAGTCTGTTTTGAGCTGCTCTGTGAGGCTGTGGGCTGGGCGACCCACGGGGCTGGGGCAGGATGCTCTCAGCCCACTGGTCCTTCCAGGTTTAGTGCTATAAGGGACACTACCAAATCTGTTTGTAGCTGATTGCAAATCTAATTGGGTAAGATAAACTGAAGCATTGTCTGACAATGAAATTATTTTCTGTCCTCTTACACTTTCATAAAGGAACAGACTTGGCTAAGGCCATGTCAGCTCTTTTGCTTCCAAAGTAGTCAACAAGACTAGCAATAATTTTGACACCCTAAAAGCTTATTCCTTCAAATAGCAAAACCAGAAGCAGAATAAAACCTTGTTCTATTTTGTCATATATAAATCATGTTCTATTGTCACATTTCATCCCTGGAAATGTTTAAGGCCAGGCTGGATGGGGCTTGGAGCAACCTGCTCTAGTGGAGGTGTCCCTGCCCAAGGCAGAGGTGTTGGAACTCAATGATCTCTAAGGTCCTTTCTGACTCTAACCATTCTATGATTTTATGATTCTACGATTCATTTCATAGCTGCATGCAATTAAGAGAATAGCAGTCAGCACTACGCTGCTAAAACCCAGTCAAATCATAGGTGTGATGTGTGCATATAAAGAAATGATCTAGAATCTTGTAAAACTTAGGTTTTCCTCCCTATGTGGTTTTTTTTTTTTTTTTCTGAAGGCTCATTGGCCTTTGTTACCTTGCCCTCTCTCTCAAATAAATAAGTATGTAACTTCCAGTAGCGGGAAAGGTTGAAGAAAATATGTCAAGCATTAGTAGTTACCAGCATTTCAACAGCTCTGATGTCTTGATCTGAGCTTGGGAAGGCTTTTAATTATTGTAAATTATTCTGAATATGAAAATTGAGGTTATGGGAAATGTGTATATTACTTAATTAATCCTACACTTTTTCAGGCTATTTCTTGCTTGTCGGCTGATCGTTCCAGTAGAAGATATTTTCTGATTCTAAGCCAAAATCTGCCCTCTCATCTGCACTGCACTCTCTCAGAATGTTTCAGTTAATTGAGCAGCTGGCAGTATTTTTTTTCATACATCTTATGATCTGACAACATTTTACCATTCTTTAAAAAACAGGAATCCTTTCCTTTTTATATCGTCCAGGTTTGGGATGGCAGTCCTCCAGAGAAGGACATGATTTGGCAAGAAAACTGTGATTTCTGCAAAATGCTGATGTTACGCAAATGCTGCCATCGGTTTCTAAGTGTATTTGATCTTGATTTGGATGCCTTAAACTATGTGACTCGCTTTATAGAGAGCAACAATTTGGGGATTTTTGTGGGCTTACCTAGCCAAAAGAGCTATCTGGCTTTATCAGCAAAATTAGTCACTGATGTATGGGCAGGCCCAATGCCAAAGGTAAAAAGTTGTGACTTCTGCTCTGATGGAAGTCACATAGGTATGTTCTAGTTATCCATGCAGCGATAAAAACAGGGTGGAATTCCATTCAGGTTTCATAACAAAAATGATCAAACCTGGAGATAAACAAAGGCAAAAGTTACTGAACAGTTTTAAATGGCAAAAATTTGTTTCATAGAAAACTGAGAATTCTCAGTCTATGTTTTAAGCTGGTAAACAGTGGAAAACTTCTAATCAATCTCTTAAATCAAAACACATGTGTTCCTACCTAAGGCCACCGTTAGCAGACATTTTATAAAGAGCTGAAAATTGGCCGATGTTCTTTTGAGACACTGAGAGTCTCCAACTATCAGTTCCAAACAGGGCGACTGGACAGAGAAGACTGAACAACGAGATGGACTGTGTTTCAAAGAAGATGATTTCAGGGTTCTTTAGTTCTTTAGTTCTAGTTCTTTAGTTTAGGATTAATTACTGGTAACTTGAGGTGTGAGGAGTAGATGGTACGGGATAAGGGAACAGAAGTGATCTACTCTTCCTTTGATTTGCTTTGTGATTTTTGGCAACTGCACTTCCATGTGCCTAATTCTCCCATCTTCAAAATGAGGATAGGATTAAGGAATGTTTATAAAGTGGTTTTGATGCCTAAAGAAAAAGAGTCTTTAGCATCTCAGGATGTCATGAATAGAGCAGAAACTTCTCATAGCAATTGTCACTGATACTCGTATTTGTGTCATTTTAAAATTATTTTCAAAGTACATTCTGTACTGGAAGACGTGAATGCAGTAACAGAAGATAAGTAGGAGTTAAATCATGTCATATTTGTTTTGGGTGGCCAAATATGTGGAGAGAGAAACCTTGCCCACAGCTGGATCAGCATTTCAGATAAGCACGGGCAATATGCCACGTCGGTTATACCACACAGCAAGCAAATCCTTCTCTGCATGTAGTTCTTGCAGATCTTCAAAAGGTCACGGTCTGGCTGTGGCTCGATGCCTACCACGGACGGTGGAGCTTGGCTGTAGAGCATCAGCCACACACAGCCACCAGACTGCACTCTGTTTCTTAAACTAGACTAATAGACACAGCTAAATCAAAATCTGAACGATTCGTTTCATATTTGCTCTTCGGCCTTACAGCAATGCCTGCACAAAAGCAGAACCTCATGGGTGCTTTTGTGCACAGGGTCATTAAGGATAACGGACTGCGCTCTGGAAGTGCTGCACTTTCATAGAATCATAGAATTTCCCAGGCCGGAGGGGACCTCCAAAGGCCATCTAGTCCGACCCCCCCGCAGTCAGCAGGGACCCCCCCAACTAGACCAGGTTGCCCAGGGCCTCGTCAAGCCTCACCTTGAATATCTCCAGGGAAGGGGCCTCAACCACCTCCCTGGGCAACCTGTCCCAGTGCTCCACCACCCTCACAGTGAAGAACCCTCTCCTCATCTCCAGTCTAAATCTGTTCCCCTCCAGCTTGAAGCCATTGCCCCTCGTCCTGTCACTACAGGCCTTTCTAAACAGGCTCTCCCCAGCCTTCCTGTAGGCCCCTTCAGGTACTGGAAGGCCGCTATTAGGTCTCCCCGGAGCCTCCTCTTCTCCAGGCTGAACAACCCCAGCTCCCTCAGCCTGATCACTTCCCCACCCTCTTGGTCCACACTCAGTGTAGCCCATTGGGAGCTCTCCCTGTGCTTCCCCAGAGCATGGAGGGCTCTTCTGAACTGCAGAGTTGAGAACCATCTATCCCCGTGTGCCTTATCCAGCCTCATTGGGCTGCACAAAGAGAAGGCCTTGTGTTTTTATTCGCTCCCCCTCTTTTTAAAATTACACCAAACTTAGGAAATTAAATGCAAAAAAATAAATACACAAAACCCTATATTCATACACACGTACACTTACCCTGTTAAAGTGTAGGAAGGCAGGAAATGCAAAAGTTAATATTCCTATGCCAGCTCTGCCACACTGGATGGGGACAGTATTTCTTGGCCTCTTTTTTCATGTTGCATTTATTCAGGTTTAGGGCCCCTTTCTCAAACTGCAGAAGATTCATAGTCTTTTGAGAATAATATATTAACAGCTGGAACAAACCAACTAAACTGCCCACACTTGTTTAAAAAAATATAATTAGACCCTTGCTTAATAATGAAATAAAACTCAGTAATAAAATTAACTGTATACTTTGATTGCTATACTTTTGCTGTTTAGTGTGTACCAAATAAATAAACCCGGTGTACATTGTGACCAAATTAATATTGCTGTAGAAGCTTAATATTTGTATTTTGTGGTTGCTAACATCCTGCGTTAGTGAATTAGAGAACAATTCTATGCTGTTTTATTATTTTTTTTTTAAATTATCTTCCACGTGTAGCCCAAAGTGAACAACACCCAAAAGTTACTAACCAGGAGAGGTTTCCCAGCACCTCTCTGCTGAAGGAGCTTTTACATTTATACTCTTCTAATGACTGCTGAGAGATCTGTATTAATTAGCATGTTCTTCATTAAATAACTGTGATATCTGGCAAGCTATTACCTGAATAAATTTCACACACAATAATACATAAATTTAAATTTAAATGTAAATTAAATTAAATACATAAGTTTGGGACCTGAATTAAGTGATGAGCAATCTTTCTAAAGCATTTGTATGGTATCATTGATCACTAATATTTTATACTCTGCTGAATATACAAAGAATTTGACTTGAACTGTTTTTATCCATTGTATATTCATAAAAAGATATTTTGTGGGGTTTCCTTGTTCTGTTAATTTTTATCTTTTTTAAGGATGGAAACATCTGAACCTTTGCTATGTTCTGTTATTCTGACTTTAATACTAGATATTAAATTTGACTGAAAGGACCAATAGAAAATCTCCAATTATATTAGAAGGATAAACACTGTGCTGCTGCCCCCAAAGGCTACTCATGTCTTCTTGTTGGAGTCACGTGAAACACATCATTTGGATCTGTTTAGTAGAAACATTCTTGTATGTTAGAGCTGGATTTGCACCATAACTTGCAAATAAGCATGCCTTGAAAATGGGAGTGTTTCAAATAAACAGCTACTCCTAAACTTCTCCTGTTAGTCTGCAGTGGGTGCTGAGTAAAGGAAAAGGCAGGAGCAGGGGGAGGCTGGAGGGGCTGTTATTTGGCCACTTGGTTTTGACTGTCCACAAGCAATGGCAGTAAAAATGTTTATGAACCATGAGCATTTCCCATGGGATTAGCAACATAACAATTGGTACAACAGCACTTTTATTTCCATCTATGCAACATACCATAGTTTCTAAAGTTGTAATCATCTATATGTTTCAAAACATGATGCATGTGTAAAGGAGTCAATTCTTTTTCATAATGCATGTAGATAATGGAATATACCAATTCACCATAAAATGTATTCAGTTTCATTTCCAGAAATCTGACCCTTTATTAACCTTGTCTTCCCTGAGGAAAAACTTCTAGAACTTACAACAACAATTACTTAAACAAAAGACCACCAAAGCCTATGCACGTGCCATCCATAGAATAAGAAAAGAGAGGATCAGAGGAGGATTTAGTCCCATTTGTTGAACAGCTGAGATTTTGAGACTGATCTCATCAGCAGCAGAGGCTGCTTTGGCACTAGGTTTGAAAAATGCTCAGACTTAGTCCCAGGACCATACAAATTGAGTAAGATACATACAATAATAAATATGTGTGTAAAAGTGGATAGTTAGGTATAATTGAAAAATTATAGAGGGACCTGTTGTGGCTTCTTTATGAATATCTGTACTGCCACATTTGGTGTGCAGTGTAAATACACTGTAGGCCTGGAGAAAGAAGTTTGCAGTTTTACAGATTATTTTTTTTCCCGTTTTACATTAAAATTCCGTTTGTCATAAGGAGTGAAAGCTGGGAGAACAGATCGACATCCGTTCTGAAAAATTTCTCTCCAGACAAATTGTGTTTGGTTGGCCTTATCTTTTTCCCCTCTGCGTGTAAAATAAGTATATACCTACATGTTTCCCCCCCGGGCCCAGCGCTGCAATCGTTCAACAGGGGCTGCACCAAGACTGGCTAACTTTTAAGAGGGCAATTTTATCTTCAGAACAAACCTAGTCAATGAAAAGGAAATGAATTATTTCAGTGCTTTAACAATAACCTGGAGGACAGCCTGTTGGCATGCCACCTAATTAACTCATAGAATCACAGAATGGTTAAAGTTGGAAGGGACCTTAAAGATCATCCAGTTCCAACCCCCCTGCCCTGGGCAGGGACACCTCCCACCAGAGCAGGTTGCTCCAAGCCCCATCCAGCCTGACCTTGAACCCCTCCAGGGATGGGGCAGCCACAGCTTCTCTGGGCAACCTGGACCAGGCTCTCACCACCCTCACAGCAAAGAATTTCTTCCCCACATCTCATCTCAATCTCCCCTCTTTCAGTGTCAAACCCTTCCCCCTCGTCCTATGACTCCCCTCCTTGATCAAGAGTCCCTCCCCATACAACACCTTTTATTCTTAGGAGGTTATTTGCTTAAGAAGTATACTGTAATGTAAAAAATTTCTTCCTGAGATCTTATCTAAATCTTTTTTCTTCCAGTTTAAAACTGTTTCCCCTTGTCCTATCGTTACACTTCCTGTGTAATGTTCCTGGAGTCCTTCTCCAGCTCTTCTATAGGCACCCTGCAGATATTGAAAGGCCGCTATAAGGTCTCCCCGGAGCCTTCTCTTCTCCAGGCTGAACAATCCCAGCTCCATCAGCCTGTCTTCACAGCAGAGGTGCTCCATCCCTCTGATCATCTTCGTGGCCCTCCTCTGCACCCGTTCCAGCCGGTCCATGTCCTTTCTGTGTTGAGGACACCAGGCTGGACACAGTACTCCAGGTGGGGTCTCACGAGTGCAGAGCAGAGGGGCAGAATCACCTCCCGAGACCTGCTGGCCACACTTCTCCTGGTGCAGCCCAGGATGGGGTTGGCTTTCTGGGCTGCCAGTGCACACTGCTGACTCATGTTGAGCTTCTCATCCACGAGCACTCCCAAGTCCTTCTCCTCAGAGCTGCTCTCCAGCCATTCTCCACCCATCCTGTATTTGTGCCTGGGGTTGCCAGGTCCCAGGTGCAGGACCTTGCACTTGGCTTGGTTGAACTTCATGCAATTTGCACGAGCCCACCTCTCCAGCCTGTCCAGGTCCCTCTGGATGGCATCCCTTCCCTCCAGCATGTCAACTGCGCCACCAAGCTTGGTGTCATCAGCAAACTTGCTGAGGGTGCACTCTATCCCTCTGTCCATGTCTCCAACAAAGATGTTAAATAGTACTGGTCCCAGTACTGACCCCAGCTGGGGGAGTTTATATTGGGTCAGTGTTTCAAATTATGTGCTCATGGTGGGTTTTACCCAGTGCTGGTGTAAGTGTTAAATTCAACTTTACGATATCAAGCAATCACAGCCTGACTTTAAATTCATTTCGCATTGCATGTGGCAGTGAGATGTGGTCATACCCCATAAGCTGCCAGCGTCCTAATTTAGGAAATAATGTCTGCCAGAGGTCTAAAATGGATTAGGCCAAAATGTTACATGTTAACGCCGCAAAGAACCAAAAATAATGCATGTTTTCTTTCCTTAATGTCAATAACATTTTCTGTAAGAATACATATCCAGTGTTTTACTGCTAATGGAAATAATTTTCCACAATAAATGAAAGGGGCAGCTTATTTCTAATAAGAGGAGTTTTTTTTAAAAAAAAAGTGAAAGCACTTCATTTGTAAGTCAAAGATACTGAGACTAATTCTGAAAAGCACTGTGCACCTGCCTTATTACTGGAAAGCAATAAGAGATGCAGCAGTTTAGTTCACCACCTTCCAAAATTTAAAACACTATTGGTATCTGTCTTGCTTCAATAAATCTTTAGCGTTGTGTAAATAGAACCATCCCAATAATTTTCTGGATTGTTTCCAAATTATTTCTTTTTTGAAGGAGATCAGTCAGCTGAAATGTCAAAATTTGGAAGCTATCAAACATACCATATCCATTGTAAAACATTTGTCTGCCTTGATACTTCATAGGAATTTTTATATTCGTAAGAACATGACACTTCATTTCATTGAAGTGCTTCAGGGGTGTATTGGCCAAGTAGTTTGTACGAATATTTACACCTCTGCTGTAAGTATAAACTCATTGAAGATTTTTGGATGGCACACAATAAATAATGTCTTCCAAGTTACGAAAAAAAAGGCTTTTTAGTAACATTTACCATTTGACAATTTTGCTTTATATACTAATAATTTCCATGAAAAAAAAAGGATTTTTAGTAACATTTACCATTTAACAATTTTGCTTTATATACTAATAATTTCCAGTGCTTTTGGACTCTTAGACCCATTTCTTGACAGACTTACCATACCTGTGCAAATCCCACAGACACTGTTTTGTACTAGGGGAAAAGTAGAGAGGAACAGCATTAAAACGAAGTGAAATTTAGACCCGTTTGGTCTAAAACTTCGAAAGCTATGATTTTGTCAGATGACACGATACTCTCCCAGAGCACTTCATCCTGCAATTTAACGAGATATAGTTTTAGAACTACTGACACTTTTGCGCTAGATTCTTATTGGATTATAATCCTTTCTAATCATTGGTTTTCAGCCATTTTGTTTCCTGTTGTACTTTGCTGAAGCGTTTTACCCGGGCATGGATGAATCCACAGGTAACCCCTTCTGTCTTGCCTGAGCATCCTTGGAGCTGGGAACAGCATCTCAGGCCTCACCAGTGAATGAGATGCTTCGAGACTACAATTGTGCGATTACATTGTGGTCTGAAACAGCCAAAGAGGAGCCAATACCCATTATCTTGTTACCAGATATTGTATACATGTTCAAAATACGCAATGAAACAGACCAGAAAGGGTGGAAGATGTTTGGAGTACAGCTGGTCAACCTTTCTGGGGTATTACAAAGTGTATATACCGTAGAGAAAAATTGCTCAATGGATTCAAATCCAGTTGGCGGCCGGTCACTAGTGGTGTGCCTCAGGGCTCAGTGTTGGGACCATTTCTGTTTAACGTCTTTATTGATGATCTCGATAAGGACATAGGGTGTATCATCAGCAAGTTTGCAGATGACACCAAGTTAAGCAGGAGTGTTGACCCCCAGGAGGATAGGGAAGCCCTACAGAGGGACCTAGATAGATTGGATCACTGGGCCAAGATCAATGGCATGAGTTTCAACAAGGGCAAGTGCCAGGTCCTGCACTTGGGCCACAACAACCCCCTGCAGCGCTACAGGCTGGGGGAAGTGTGGCTGGAGCTGCCTGGAGGAAAGAGACCTGGGGGTTCTAGTTGACAAACGGCTGAATATGAGCCGGCCGTGTGCCCAGGGGGGCAAGAAAGCCAATGGCATCCTGGCTTGTATCAAAAATAGTGTGACCAGCAGAAGTAGGGAGGTGATTGTGCCCCTGTACTCAGCACTGGGGAGGCCACACCTCGAGTTTAGGAAGGAATTTTTCACAGAGAGAGTGGTCGGGCATTGGAACAGGCTGCCCAGGGAGGGGGTGGAGTCACCATCCCTGGATGTGTTTAAGGGACGTTTAGATGCAGTGCTGAGGGATATGGTGTAGGGGAGGACTTTGTAGAGTAGGGGAGATGGTTGGACTCGATGATCCCAAGGGTCTCTTCCAACCTCAATGATTCTATGAGTCTATGATTCTATGATTTGCTGTGCAGCTGCTTTAAAACAATTATAGAACGTCAAATTTTGTTGAAAGATGAAAGAGGTATTTACCATTTTGATTTGCTTTTTAAGTTACGGTATCAAGTTTGTTTGCCTTCCCCTCTTTTTATTGAAAGAGCCAGCCAGCAGCATCTCAGATGCCCAGACTTTGGGCCCACATACCAAGACCTGCTGTACATCTCTGCTAGTTCCAAACCGATCAGGAGAGGAGAGGAAAGATGCATATTTGTAGGGGATCAGGGAACAATATCAAAACTTGGCTTTTAATGTTTTAAAATTTAAAAAGAGAGGTTTGGTTGTTTTTTGTTTTTTTAGCTGAAGCTGTCCTCTTGTATACCTGCATGTATCAATGAAGGTATTGAACAAAGCACAAATTATGATGTCTTAAAGTTATAGGTCCCTGAAGTGCTTTGCTGAATGGGTGTCACATTTGTTACAAACTTCAAGTTTGCCATGGATTGCAGCTGTCTGACACAGCTCAATGGCTGAAGTGACACCTTTAAGAGGGATGTGTGGCGTATATGCCTTAACCTGCAGGTAGGGTTTTGTTCCGCCAAAATGTAATTTTAAACCTTTTCAGGTATTTCAATAGGAAGTACCAAGATTTTTCAAAACAATGTGGAAAATTATAAGGCAAAGGCTATTTCTAATTTTTTTTTCCCTCCAGCGATGTGGATAGAAAAGGACATTTATAGTAAGCCCTTATGTGTGTGTGTTGTCAACCTCAGCCTACTGAACGGCCCCAAACTTTGGCAAAATCAGTGTCGCCTAAGTAGACCCAAAGCAAGGATTTGTTGGTAAGGGAAACATACAGGGGAAAGTTTACAGCTGGGTAATGTATTGTTATAGGTGAAAACCAGAAGAAAGCATGTTCATACGTGTCCATGGCTTCTGGAGTTTTGCCACTCATATCAGGATGTACAGCCTGGTGTGACTGAATTATCTGATCCAGAGTCAATCTGCTATGGACTTCCCTGCTGGAGAAGTCTGTGCCTCCAAGTTACTGAAAGTCTTCTTTACCCATAGACATGTACTAAGACATAAAGTCATCCCCAACATGTTATGAAAATGGCTAGAAACAGACAAAGCATGAATAAACAGAACTCAAGATACTGTAGACACAGCTAAGTATTATTTAATACTTCTCTAGAATAAAAGATGTACTTATGCTTTTGTACAGATGCAGGACTGGTGATAATGTAGTGTTTAACTGATGACTGAAATAGGTCAATTATATGTAAAATTATTAAAACAGTGGCACAAATACACATTTATGTTTTATTTTTATAGTTAATAAATACACTAGCAGTCAAGTTTCTAATTTGGTATGAATGCAAATACATTTTAAATAAAGTATTTCATTCCATCTTTAACTGATGGAATAAAATTCTACTTACTTATATTAGCAGTAAATTCATTAATTTAATAAATCAGAAGACTCTTTTCTGAGTCCTCCCCTAGTCTAGAGAACCCACAGATAGCCAAGACATCTCTTCAGCTATAAGGTGCAAATGGAGGGCCACCTGAGGAAATTTTGTCCTGTATAAATAGACAGTAAGAGATAATTTAAGAAATAACTGGGTAGCTGGGGATTTCAAGGGTTTCATTTTGTTGGAGCACTTTTAAGTGACTCTGGTGTTCCACAAATACATTGAAGGGTTAAATGTTCTGTCTAGGGCAGGGCTTTCCCTGAAATGGATACACTCTGATTAATAAGGACTAATTGGAGAACAACAGTAGGAAGGGATTTCTCTGCATCCCTGTTCCTCGGACAGGGAGTCAAGTGTGGAAAATAGGAACTGCATCCCCGTTCCTCGGACAGGGAGTCAAGTGTGGAAAAGAAGAAGGAAATGCTAACGTTTTAGTGTAAATGAGTGAAAATCTGAGAAAAGGGAGGGGGATGTGCCAAACGGGGAGGGGAAAGCATTGAGATGTTGAGTAGGTTGTAAATAGGTAAAAGGAGAAAGAGTTATGGACCCAGTTAGGGTTGTAGCATAGATTATGGGAACTAGTGCTTGTGATAACCAGAGTGTCAGACTCAACCATCTAGAAGATAACCTTCAAGACTTCTGCCCTAAATATAGCATCTTAGTAGCACTTCAGTCTTTGGGGGATTACTTTTTTGAGGTATCATGCTGATTTCATTTTCCATCTTTGCTTTTGGTCTCATTTTCTCTAGTTGTTACCACGCCCGTGTATTCCAAACATCTTCTGCAAGGTGCTGATGGGTTTGATGAAGAACACCAGCTCATCTACCAGCCAATAAAGAAAATAAGTACCAGCACTCTCTCACTATTACCTCCTATTGGAATCCACTCATGGAAATGTAAAGCCTACATATCCTTTTTGTCTCTCACTGCTGCTGGGATTTGTTGGTCACACAACAGAGGAGAGGGATACGAGTCGGGAGGCTTTGGGTGGGTTTTTTTTTTGCCCTCCCAGCTGGGTTGTGGCGTTTGGAGCACTTCACACTTTTGTGTGTGAATCAGAGAATATCGATGATGCAGGTTTCTGTAAAACACTTCATAAACCGTGGATAGCAGAATATCAGAGAGCTAATCATTATTAGCTAAAAGTTATTCTCATTTTCTCACATTATTTTTTAACACCAAATATTCCCTATAAACACCAAGGAAATAGAAATAATAATAATAACAACAACAACAACAATAATAATGAAAAATGACAGCTCACTGCACTTAAATTTTTTTCCTGCTTTTTACTGTTGTTCAATTTCAATCATTGTTGCTTATCAAAGTAAAACTTAATTAGCTGTCAGAGTATAAGTGCTCAGACTGGTTTCATGTAAATGTTTTTTTTACTGCTTTATGCAGGAAAATCAAGTAGTGTATTATAATACATTCCTTCTGGATTAAGTGGTATTTTTAACATATACAATAAATTACTGCAGGTTATATGCTGGTAATAATGACAATGGATTAAATTAATAATTTTGAGTTCTGTTAGTACAGGGAAAAGTGTGATGTAGAAATATTGATTTGGAAGCATGTTTCTAGTTGCAAAAATAACACTTTTACAAAAAGCTGCAATTAAAATGTTTGCATTCATAATTGAGGGATTATTTTTAGAACACTACATTTATGACATATTGATATTTAGACAATGTAAAGGATTTTAAGTCTTTGTTTTCAACATTTAAAAAAAAAACGTTATTTTACTACATGATGTCTCTCCTTGACTGTGACGCACTCGCCGTGCAGGCTGAACTGGACCCTTCACCACTGTTGGCCCTGCAGAGCTGCACAGCCCATGGAGAGTCAGATGGCTTTTACTGAGGCTTGTGAATCCCTAATGAAATTATCATTTAGATTCTAATTCCCTTCCCAGCAGCAGCATTCCACGAGGCAGAGCGGGCGCTCGGGTGGCTGTCGGATGCGAGCAGCGCCGTGTGACGGGGACAGAGCGCACACGGCTGCTCTCAGGGGAGGATTTGTAAAAAGGCCATCCAGCATCCTAGGGTCAAGGAAATCCTTTTTGACTGAAAAAAAAACCCCTAGCCTTTGTCTTGGAAGAGATTAAGAAAATCCGCTTGCTGGGGATTCAGGAGAATTGGGAGCCGAGAGAATCCGTGTTTATCCAAACGTGTTGCATGAGTAAGTGCAATCATATAAAATCCAAACACCTTCATACTCAGACCTATAAAGATTTCTACAGTTCTTTGGGTACTTTGCAATTAATATCTACTTATACATTCAAATGCTAATTGTAAATGTCCACTGAGACTACTTACTTAAGATCTTGATTTATATTCAGACTTAACCGTCATTTCTAATTAATATTCCATTTAAGCCTGTATAAATAGTATTAGCCATGATTTAAAGTAAAACAGAACAGTAATAAAACAAGCAGATAAAATTTCCACATGACACATGCCTTTTACACCCAGAAAACAAACTCCTGTAATCCAGTATGTTTCCCATTTTTTATTATCTTTTCCTGCTTCCCACAGAGCGGGAATAGATAGTTCTACATGCAAAAATATGTAACTTTAGGATCATAATTTCTTTTTATTCATTTTACTTTTGACATTTGTTGTTTCATTGTTTGGGGTTTTTTTTCATTGTGTTCTTGGAATTTTGCTATTTTTAAGAGAGTATATTCTCCCTATTTGTGTTACTATTTCTTGTAACTTTCCTTTCCAATGTCTCTGCATTCAGCCGCAGAGGAAATCGAGCATTGCCTTATTCATGACCCAAAGAACTGACTCTACAGTATGGCTTGCCACTGTCAGATCACTTCTGTTTTACCATATTAAAAGGGAAACTAAAATTTAGAATTGTTTTTCAAAAAAATGGAGAGTATTTAGATTATGAATTTGACTCAGATACCTCTCTTAATTTATTTGGCTTGGGGGTTTGAGAAAACATTGTGTAATATTCCTCATAAAAAATAAAAAAAATAGGCCATAAAAAGACACTAAAGCAAAGTGACAGGCATAGCTTGAAACTAAGATCCACAACATCTTAACAGAGGTGTACCTGAGCCCTCAGCCTGCAGGAGTAGATTGTACTCTATACGCCTTGTTGGCTGGGAAAAATGGGAAGATTAAAATTTTAGGTTAAGGACATACCCAAGATAATTGAGGTTACGCTAGTCATCTTCATATCTTCTCTGTATTTGATACATATAATGTAGGAACATCTTCCTTTTAAAGGCCAAAGAGCTGCTGTTGTAGTTACTGGGAAACCTGTAGATGATTTTCCATTAATGCTTAGATATTCGTGTTGAACACAGTTCAGAGCAAGACAGGTTTTTACATGATTTGAATTAATTTATTTTACAGCCCGTAGTATTCCTTTACACCCATCAAAATACTGATAAAAAGTAGAGTTTTGCTTGGGAATAACATTACAGTATACTTCTTAAGCAAATAACCTCCTAAGAATGAATAAAAGGTGTCGTATGGGGAGGGACTCTTGATCAAGGAGGGGAGTCATAGGACGAGGGGGAAGGGTTTGACACTGAAAGAGGGGAGATTGAGATGAGATGTGGGGAAGAAATTCTTTGCTGTGAGGGTGGTGAGAGCCTGGTCCAGGTTGCCCAGAGAAGCTGTGGCTGCCCCATCCCTGGAGGGGTTCAAGGCCAGGCTGGATGGGGCTTGGAGCAACCTGGTCTGGTGGGAGGTGTCCCTGCCCAGGGCAGGGGGGTTGGAACTCGATCATCTTTAAGGTCCCTTCCAACTTTAACCATTCTGTGATTCTATGAGTTAATTAGATGGCATGCCAACAGGCTGTCCTCCAGGTTATTGTTAAAGCACTGAAATAATTCATTTCCTTTTCATTGACTAGGTTTGTTCCAGAATATGTTTTTTGTGAGGGGAAGCACCATGTATAAATATACGAGAAGCAGGAATAATTTTAAGAACACCATCTTTTCATTATGAAAACAAAGTGTCACACAATGACCTGAACTGTTGGTGATCTGACCTGATGCCAGCCAGGCAGAAGAGATACTTTCTGTGTTTCTGTGTTCAAGCTTCTGGGTTGAAACAGTCATTATAGACTTTGATTCCCACTGGAAAGGCAATGGTTACAGTCTGGTGGCATGAATTCTACAAGACCCTTGCTAGAGCAGCTTCTCTTTACCAAATATTTTTGCTTAGACTTGATCCTAAGTATTTCACCCACTAGCAGTTCTGATCTAATGAAAATGGGCTCTAGATTCCTAAGTTTTATCTGCAACATAGTGTCTAGTAGAATATCTTAGTCACCACTAGCTTTCAGTACATTTTTTGCAATGGGGTTGGCTGTGGCAGTGATTTTGTGGAAAAAAGTATATATTCCATTTTAAATAAAGAAAGAGAACTTTTTTCCTGTTAAAAAAAAGTGATAATTAGGCTATTAATTTTCTTTCCTGGTCGCTGATAAAGGAGAGGGAAGCATTACTGCTCCTTTAAAAAGATACTGCTGAAGAAAGATAGTATCCAATATTGTGTTCAGTTCTATGTCTTAAAGAGCTTTACCCAAACACAGATCATTCATGGCATTCCCAAAAGAGAGGAAACTCTACACAAACTCTGCAGTTGGGCTGGAGAGGCAGGGAGAAAAAATGAACTCCTTGTTTTAATGAGAACTGAGATTAACAATGAATCTCATCTGCCTTTTCTTTTAAAGCACATTTCTTGCCCTCATGGTTAAAATCAAGGACAGATTTATTGGAGAGAAACAAGGGAACTTCAATGCCCTCCATTAGCTGCTGCCTGGGCTTGGCCAACTCACAACAGTTTGTTTCCATCCTTAACGTACATAAATTCACAGGGCCAAAGAGATCAGAAAACCAAAGGAGGTACAATTAACCTGCCTCCTTCCTAAATCCTGAGCTCAAAGCCATGCTCACAATTTTTTTGGAGACCGATTGATGATGCCTGCATTCTTGGGACTGGCCACAGGCACATCTCTGCAAGGGATCTCAGCCACCACCGCAGCTGGACACCGTGCCTCTGTGTCCACTGAGCTCACACAGAATCACACACAGAATCTTCATGGTTGGAAGGGACCCTTCATATCATCGAGTCCAACCGTTAAAAAAAACAAACAACCAAACCAAACCAAAAAAAAACCACAAACAACAACCAAACAAAAAAACTCCCAAAGAACCCACACAACACCAAAACAGAAAAACCAACACCCCATTACCACAACAATCACCACACCCAACAATCTTGGGCACTAGATCATGCCCTGAAGTGCCACGTCTACATGTTTCTTAAATACCTCCTGGGATGGTGACTCCACCATCTCCCTGGGCAGGCCGTTCCTGTTATACCATTTTCCCTGGTCCTGTCATTATTCACAGAATCACAGAATCACAGAATCTTCTAGGTTGGAAGGGACCTTAAAGATCATCTTGTCCAACCGTCAACCGAACTGACAAAAATAGACACCTGCATAACAAACAAGAAGCATCACCATCACTAAACCAGACCTCCCAGCACTACATCAACCTGTCTTTTGAACACCTCCAGGGATGGGGCCTCAACCACCTCCCTGGGCAGCCCATTCCAATGGCTGATAACCCTTTCAGTGAAAAAAATTTTCCTATATCCTATTTTTCCTTATTCCAATAATTCCTTTGGGAGAAGAGGCAAACCTCCACCTCTCTACACTCTCCTTTCAGGGAGTTGTAGAGGGCAATGAGGTCTCCCTTCAGCCTCCTCTTCTCCAAACTAAACATGCCCAGTTCCCTCAGCCTCTCCTCGTAGGACTTGTTCTCCAGACCCCTCCCCAGCTTGGTGGCTCTCCTCTGGACATGCTCCAGCCCCTCAATGTCCTTCCTGTGGTGAGGGGCCCAGAACTGAACACAGCCCTCGAGGTGAGGCCTCACCAGTGCCCAGTCCAGAGGCACCATCACTGCCCTGCTCCTGCTGGCCACGCTGGTCCTGACACAGGCCAGGATGCTGTTGGCCTTCTTGGCCACCTGGGCACACTGCTGGCTCATGTTCAGCTGGCTGTCCACCAACACCCCCAGGCCCTTTCCTGCTGTGTGGCAGTGTGCCATTTATGGGAGTGTGAATCATGTGCACTCTGGAAGGCAGCTACAGCGGGGCTGAAATCTGAGTGTACATACGCCTATAAGCATATCTTAGTCACCACTGGCTTTCAGTACATTTTTTGCAGTGGGACTGGCTGACCCAGTCCATGATTTATGACAACTCATGTCCAAGCCACCTTGCAGCTCATCAACTCTGGCAATGTTGCCTCTCACCACCCCCCAGCAAAATCACCAGGGCGGCCACAACCCCCTGTCACAGGTCACAGACAAACATGTTAACACAAAGCATCGCTGATCTTGGGTTTGGTAGTATTTCAGCAGTGGCTGCAAATCAGGCGCAGCACCTTTCAGCTAATTCTGCCAAATCTGTCTATAATCTAAAGCTGGGTCTTGCGCTGCTCCAGTGCAAACCCCCCAGGCTATGAGTTGGAGCCCAGAGTTATTTGTCTGACAGAAAAGAGAAGGAGCATGGGCATCACGGTGGCCAGGAGGGCGGACTCAGGAGATCTCCCTCCCAAAGGTCTTCTGAGCAACATCAAACAGATGGTTTTTTTTCCCTGTAATTTTTGGTCAAATATTCTTGGGGTGCTAAAAATTATATCATCATCTCTTGAAATATGTCAATAATACGTAAGTAAGGACGTCTCGCATCTCAGTAAGATGTGTCCTATATTAGATGAAAGTTTTTACACATTTTGCAGGAAATATGTGATGAAATTCAGTAACCGAGAACATTCCAGAGAGTTGTGCTGCTCTATCTTTTTTCAAATAGGCATGAATCTATGAAATACTGCTTTTGAAAAGCCCTAAAATTGGATTTATTGGATTCTCCTTTTTAATTGCTGGCACAGCTGCTTTAAAAATATGGCTAAAATGAAGCCAAGACGACATTCTTATTCGGAGTAGGTGTGTCTTAATATTAGCAGCTATTTCTTTTCAGGTTAGTTATCTATGCAGACAGCATCTCAGCAATGTTCTTTTGAACTCGTACAGGCATCCAGCTTTGAATCTCCCTGGTCTGGTTCGTGGTTTGAGGCACTCACTGAGGAACAGACTAAAGCAAGGCGAAATTCGGAGGAGTAAAATGCAGAGGTTTTGCAGCCCTGGGCCGGGCGATGGGGGTGAGGGCTGTGTGCTCCGGGGAACCCTCAGATAAGCCCAGGATCGTCTTTCGTCTGTGCATTACCGCCATCTGCTGCATTCTATCAACAGGCTTGTGGAGTGGTTTTATTTTTTTCCTAAGTTATAGTCGGAAGAGCTCAGAGAGGAGAAGGAGCCCCACAGAATCCGTCTCTCCGCACCCGTTCCAAAGCGCCCAATATTATTTTTAATTCAGTAACTAAAGACACCGCTCTCTCGATAGTCTCACCTCAAACACAGCAGAGGAAGGACAGACCCATGGCACAGCAGAGTTTCCAACTCATTCATTTGCTTATACTTCCCATCATGCAAATTTGTTGCACACCAAGAACCAGTCCTGCTGCCTGAACTGCAGCGATGGGCAAGGGGATGGGAAGTCTGGTCACTGGTGCTCATGGTACAAAGTATGTACTTTACATTAACCATCTTCTTTGCTTGGGTTTGGGTAAATACATCATCCTAACTTTAGTAGAAGAGCAGTTTGAGAGATTTATATAAAAGACAAACCACCATCAGAATTGGCTGGTCCGATGGCAGTGGGCTATCAGAAATTATTAATGTTAGTTAAACTGACCTTTCTATATTCCATCCCACTGCTGACCTTGACTGGTCTTTTTTTATGCCTTTTAGGTACCTGTTTTATTCTAACAGGTTGAGAGCTGCTATTACTCTCTAGTTAAAGTGACCCTGCATCTCTTCAGACAGACTCTTTGTGCTGTGCCTGTCAGTTCTCATCACCGGTTACAGTTCTCATCACCGAGTGTAACTCTCACAGGTTACAGCTCAGTACGTGGTCCATTTGCCTCTGAAACAAAAGCAAATAACTGTTCTACATATTGTTTAAGGAGCACTGAATTTCTAAATTTCTGGGTAATTTTAGGGGGCAGAAGTAATAAAGCCACGGTTCCAGGTACTCAGGTGACTGGGAATTCTAGGTGTTAAGACTTAACAAAGGGGGCTGCCTAAAAATAGAGATGATAAATCCGGCTATGTGATCAAATGAAAATCCTAGTGATTAACCCCGATTGTCTCATTCACACCATTTCTCTGCCCTTTTCAAAAGGTTCTTAGGTGATTGTGGAGCGCTGCTACCTGCGGCTGTGGCACTGGCCGGTGTCCCCACAGCAGCTCTGCGCTGTGGCCACGGGGGAAGATGTCTCTTATTGCCAGGTCTGGACCTATGGAGATGACTGCATCCTTCACTCTGGACCTATGGAGATGACTGCATCCTTCACTGGAGCACACAGCGGAACCCCACTGAAGTCAATGAATGACAGTTTTTTCTGCAAGTGGGTAATATAGTATAATATCCTGCAAAGACTTGCTTTCTTACTATCCTCTGCCATTTGTTCCAGGTAATGACTTTTTTCCCCCCCTAAAGCTTAGATTTTTATTCAGATTAGTTGATAACTTCCTCGTAAATTTTTACTCACTTTATGATCTCCTTTGAAGTACAACTTTTATGTTTCTCTGTTCTGAATATAAAATGGTATTCATGATGGCTTTAGATAAAGGCAGCAGGAAAAAATTGGACATACACCTGAGAAAGATTCAGGTGGTCACTAAGTAGCAGAGAATAAAATAGAACCAGGGAAACAAAGACCCTTACTTTTAAGAAGCCAAGGAGAACTGGAAAGAAAATGCTGCCAAAAAAAAAAAAAAAAAAAAAAAAAAAAAAAAAAAAAAAAAAAAAAAAAAAAAAAAAAAAAAAAAAAAAAAAAAAAAAGGCTGGTTACACCCAGGTGGGAGATGGTGAAAGACGGGAAAGGGCATAGAACTTGTGTTGCTCTCTTAAGTAAGACTTACTAGCATTCAAGGCTATTTTGTAGGGGAGGCCACACCTTTATGTTTGTTTTACAGATTAATTTCTTAAGACTGCAGACTGATTTCTTTATCAGTCTTTATCTTTTTTCTAGACGCAAGGTGTCTAGAAAAAAAAAAGTACAACAGTTGATTTTAATAAGAAAAAATAATAAATCCTTGTCACTGAAAGTTAAATGGCAATTTAAACCATAGTCTTGAAGTGAACAGAATCCAGAAAAGAAAGATGCACTGCAGAAATCCAAGCTGACCTATTTAACCATTATGTCAAACATTCGTATGGTAATAACACAAGTGTGTAAAAAACCTCCCTTTTCTTTGATGCGATTCTCCCTGACATTGAGAGCAATGAGGGTATGAGTCTGTTATATGGGAAGACATTAGAGAGAGAGAGAAGACTGTAAGTGCTACCACCTATTTGGCAAAAAAGGTGATGGGTTATGTTCACTGGAACAAGACCTAAGTATTAAGCCTCAGCGAAAATCAGAGCAGGGCACGTAAATTCTATCCACAAGGAGCAGCCAGCAAAAGTATTATCAGCAATAATTGTAAATATGTGGCTTTCCCAATGTGTTCATGATGAGAAATTATGCACTTTGTCATCTGCTGCCATGTGTTCTCTGACTGCATATCTCTGCTACTGTGAAAAGGTCTACTAGGGCAGGAGGACTGAAATGAAAATGGAAGGTTTATTTATATTTTCACCCCACAGAAGAGTTTCTAGTGCCTGCCCCAAAAACCATGCTTTATAACATTTGTGTTACTTTGACCTAGATTGTAAGGTAAATACACCTTTCTAGGATCAAACTATCACAGTTGCTCTATGTAATTCCTAAGACAAACAAAAATACAACAAAAAAATGCTGTCCCTTTCTTCATCTATCTGCTTTTCTGTAAGTTTCAGGACTTAGTTGTATGAACAGTGGTGGTGAATTTACCAGTTGGACTTAACAGTTCCTCCTCACTCATGCTCTGTAAGGTGAGTTAATTACTTTACCTCATTTGTTTTTATCTTGCTAGATTTTCGGAGCAGAAAAGCGAGGAAGGGGCTACCAAAGGTAAGCATCTGTACTGATGTTCAGGTGTATCAGGTGAACATTCCATTGGCTGGGTTCTGTGCAAACCAAGAAGAGGATATTGTACCTGGTATTGTAAGACTTCAAAGTCAGAAATTAAAATCATGCAAAAATCCAAAAGATGTCTTCACTGTGACCTACTTGATTATTGCCCTATGAATGGCCTACAAAACGCTAATGAAGACAGGATGACCCAGTGGAAGCCAAAAGAAATCATATGTATACTGCTTGATAAAAAAAAGGTAACAAAACAGGAAAGCTCAGCAACGTGGTGGATAACTCAGTGGAAGTGCTTCCTCCATCAACAGCATGGAACTACGCATCAGGATAAATCGTTGGGACTTATAAAAAAAGGGAATTAACATCTTTCATGGCAAACTATAACTTAAGACCATTCCTCAAAAGGAACTTGGTATTAATCTGTGGTGTCTGAATAAAAACCAAACAAAACAAAAGACCATAGGGAAAGCAAAAGATTTGTGGAAAAGATGGGCCTGTTTAGAGAAATGAGGAGATGAATGGATGGAGTTATGAGAGAGGGATGTACAATTACAGAGCAGAGGAAGTCGACTCGGTACCCTACTTAGACTTATTCATATGAAGATAAGTGGTGAGTTTTCACAGTAATGAAAGGCAATCAAGATACTGAAGCAAACCATCTTTTGCTTCAGGGATTGTTAAATTGTGCAAATTCTTGCTGCGGTATGTTAGGGATACAATACTGATATGGCATTTATATGAGTAGTTGTCCTGGGTTGAGGGACACAGGACTAACTTTTCTTCTAATGCTGGGGAAAATTGCACTTCTAGAAAGCTCTAGAGTCTGAATTTGTGAAAATATTTACTTTATAGCCAGCCAGGCTCTGTGGGATTCAAGGTTAGTGTTTTTGGGCCTTGCCAGGTGCAGGGACAAGGAGGAGCAAGGCCTGGGCATTTGACCCAGGCTGGCCAACAGGATTATTTCATACCATGAACGTCACATTCAATATCAATTAGAAAAGTTTGCTGTGTACCTCTCTCTCCCTTGATGGTGGTGGGTCCAGACAATTCCTTGCCCCGGTGCCGGAGCCCTGAGGCCTTCCCTTCCTCCTGAAGCCATTGCGCTGGCAGTGTCCGCCATTTGCTGTCCCTGCGGGGAGCGCAGGGCTTCTGCTGAGAGAATGGGCTCAGTATAATTCTTGTACATCTTATATCAGTATTGGGATTAATTGGTTCTTTAGTATTAATTTCCTCTGTAGGGCATTTCATTGTTCTCTGGAAGTCAGCATGATTCAGGGTACACAATCTAAAAGTAGAGAAAACTCTCAACTCAGCAGGAAAGACTGTCAGTAAAATGGGGTGAGTATATTTATTTAATTAACCTGGCTCTCCTCACAGCAGTTGAGTGTCAGGCAGCATTTGCTAGGTAGGGGGGAAAATAGAATAGAAAGACATAAAGGAAAGCTCTTTGCAGTCAGTCATCTGAAACATATCCAATATCTCAAAATGTTTGGTTTTTTCTTTTTCCTTTTTTTTTTTTTTTTTTTTTTTTTGCAATAGCAGTGCAAGATAGCGGAGATCACAATTCTGAAATGCTGGAAAAGGTAATTCCAAATACACTCCACAAACTACATCTCACTACATACATATTGCATTGAGGAGGATACTGAGGCTGTTTCCTATAGCAAGCTTTGTGCCTACTGGAAATTTAAGTATTCTAACCAGCCTCAATCTAAAATTGATATTGTAAAACAGGCATGAGTCCACGCTGTAAATACATAAGATGGTTTATGCCTTTTACTGAACTAAATTACACAAATACATGCAAAGCAATCTTAATGTTAGATGTTCTTACCAGTCTCTATACGAACTTTAAACTAATAGGTAAATAGTGGAAATAGGAAAATGTTACTATTGTACCGGATAGTCTAAAAGCTATGTTTCTGAGTATTCACTCAGCTTGAACAAAAGTAATAAAATATGATCTCACAGGCAAGAACCCAACATTTTTAATAAAGAGGGATAGTATTTTCAAGCAGAGGAGAGGACGACCACAAACACATGGAATTTTTGTACTGAAACCTGCCTAAATGCTGTGGTTTGAACGCAAACTCAAAGGAACTTCAATTGCTCGTCCCAATTTTAATGTAACTGATCTTAAAAAAGGTTTACAATGCAAGGAGACTAAGTCTAGAAGGAAAACCTTTGGAATGAGAATCTCTGGCTTGAACTTGGATAACAGCCTACATCATTACTATAAATGTAAACTGAATCCAAAGGCAGCCCCCTTAGGTCATTCCTGACTGTTGTAGTAACATAAACATTACTTGTACTTGAATATATGCAATGATGTGTGTATGTGCTTGCCCAGTGCTATTCAATGCCTTATTAAAGTACATTTTCAAGGATCATGTAACTTTACTTCATCCGTCTCAGAGGACCTTCAATTGAAGTTAAAATTCTTTATTAGCCTTGACTGACACCTTAGAATAAAAATTTTAAAATGAAACTGTTAGTTTAAGTGTAACATACTGATTATTATTTTCCCCTGATACAAAAAACATGAATTTTGGAAACGTCTTCCCAAACTTTTAATCCTTCCTTCCTAATGCACTGCAGTCTTTCAAAAAAAAAAACAACCCACCTGCTTTCATATTCTATAGTGCATTTTTGAAGCATAGAAAGTAGTATTATCTAAGTTTCTGACATACCAAATGCCTTATTTTGGATGTCAAGTTCTCAGGGTACAGAGGAGAGAAGAGGGAAGGGGAAATAAGAGTTAATTTTGGTTTGTTTGCCTTAAAGCCACGCAGCAAATAATTCATATCCACTTTTGCAGAGGCATTGGGCATACACAAGTCAGGAGACACTCCACACCCACTTACCAAGGACTGAGTTATCCAAATTTTCTTGTGTCTCAATGCCTTGGCCTTTTCTAATGCTGTAGTTTTGGGAAGGTTTACAGAAAAAAGATGTAGAAAAGACTTGTAGAAAAGATGAACATGGTGCCAAAGCCTTTGCAGGAAAACATCTGTAATGGAGTCTAGACAACCAGCACAGATGAAACACTATATGGCCTCGATTCAGCATTAAGCTCATACAGAATATTTTCAACATCAAAAGAAATAACTGCATGCTTACAGTACTGCCAATATTTAAATATTTTGCTAGATCAGGACTTCAGTTGACACTGTTAATAAATGAGATTTGACTAAGGAGCCCTTTGCCATAAACCATTTAACCACTTGCATATGGTCATAAACTGACTGTATAGTAAAAGGTTGTAAACAAAATCTTACACAAAGAGCATCGATTATTTTATGTTTTTTTACTTGAACACCAGGTAAGTGCTAAGTACTGGTAGTGAAGAGTATTTGAAGTTAAAATCATGATGTGCTAAGCACTTCTCAGGGGCAGCCTTAAATCCTTATTAGTTGGAACAGAGATATTTTGGAACATGATTATATTGGCATCCATAGCCATCATTTGTATTTTTATATTTAAATCCCTGTTCTCACCATGACAAACTCTTATCCCCTGACCAGGCCTGCCAAAAGCAATTCAACACAGATTTCCAAATGACAAATGTAATTGATATACCAGCTTATACAGGGCATAACATTACTACTGTATTAAGATTTCAGCATCTGTGTGTTCCTGAATAAGATGACATGTCATCATAAATTAGGAAATTGCAGTATCAGTTCAACTTTGGAAAACAAGTTGCATTGGAAAGATGAAGTATAGAGACTAGCAAGAGACGTACTGGTAGGCAACTTAAACTGAAATAAAAATTTCTGAGTGGAGGTGGTCAGGGCTGTCAGTACAAAATAAATGGCAAGATAATTTTCTAGTCTGAAATTGATAGAAATCAATTTTGTGGTGACTTTTCCTACAGTTTTCTGAACAGGAGCAAATAAAATTAGCTTTAGTCTCTGAAGAGATTATTCAAGTAAGCCAATAACCATGAAGATTACAAGTCTGTAAATATTTTGGTCATGATCGTTTACCTTTAAAGGTGGGAAAGCTTGTTGCTCTGAATCAATAATCTTAATAAATTGTAACATTTAGCTGATTTAGCACACTAAATCATGCTGTACCTTTAAACCAGAAAGCGAGAAGGTAGAAAAACATTTTCCCTCATGTCCAGATATGCTCAAAAGATGGTATTTCTGTTCACATTTCCAATTACATAACTGCCAATTTATAGGCTTTCCCTTAAGTGAAACAAGGCCCTCTGCCCCACTGCCTCATGTCCCTGTCTGATCACTCCTTCAATCTCTGAAATATCCTTCCATTTATTACTGCATTTATGGACAAAAGCAAAAAGCAGAGCAGTTGTTCTGCTGCTACACATTGTTTCTGTTAATCCTGAAGTATTATGAACTAATCTGAAGTACTATCTGGACTTATTAAAACTCCCAGGAAGAAAGTGGCAGCAGTATATGCTAGAGAGAAGTTTAGTTCGACTCATGACATCACTTTGTCTTCAGTAGACACTTGCAAGTCTGGAATGAATTAGCGAGCTTGCTAGTATGGTACAGAAAACAAAAAGAAGTTATTTCAAATAAAATGAACCCCATACTGTCATATTTAGCTGGTTGATTCTGACCGGGAAGCTCAGCCATCAGTGGGAAATTTGCATTACCAAACACTGTTTTACTACTGCTCCTTGGCCACACTTGTGACACTTTTGAAAACTGTATGAGTCCAGGGATGTTTAGGAAAACACAAAAAATATACAGCAATGTAAAGTAAAGGAGAAAAGAGATGTCTTTGGGACCTTATCTCCTCCCATTTAAACCCTATTGCTGGATTAGATCACTTGGAAGGGTTGTTCATTGGCTCCAGAGTCCTATATTTTCTTTAGATAGATTAAGGCTGCATAGAGATCAAGGAAGTTTTATTTCTCAGTGCTTTGAGTGAGTGTCCTGATAAACAAAACTCCTCTCCAAGATTTGAGCTATACTATCATTTGCTAAGATCAGCAATATTGATGAAATAATTTTTCTAAATGAGAAGTTATTTTTCTCAAAGTATGAGAATAATTTGACTAACATTTCTGTTTCTGTTCCTATACAACAGGAGGAGACCCCTCTTATTCTTTACATTGGCAGATGTAAAGATGACGTGAACACGCTCGTCAAATCATGTGTTGCCTTGTGTTCCTCAGGCACTCCTGGGAGTGTGGTTTACAGTACATGTTGAAGTGTCAAGTGAGGTCATTTGTTGCTTTTAGTGAATGCCTAATTAATACTAGATATTGAAATGGTGTGTAGCACGCTATAATTGAAGCACACTGCAGAATCTCTGTCACCTTTTTTTTCAGTCTGTCAAAATAAATTAAAAGGAACCATACATAAGCAATCATAAAGGTTTCTGTAGCAACATTAACTCTCCCACTTAGCATGTCAAATGTTTTGATTGTAGGTTAAGCCTCTAAAGACACAGCTAAACACAAGTAGTGGATAATGAGAGAGAAGAAGTCAGCATTCAACTTAACAGGGTAACTTGGAAGAGCAGAGATTCACAACAAATTATCTTATGTAAAGAAATACTCCTAAGCTCTTATAAAAAAATCCTGTCCTCTTACATCCAAAGTGGGTCTCCACTGTAGATGGGGTCCTCTGGAACAGATAGCAAGGCTCAAGCCTGTATTATTACACGTATATTGAAAAAAGTAGTATAGAAAATCACATCTATTCCCTGCTTTAGCCCTGAACCTCAGTGCATGCTGCAGGGTATCTAATTAGTGTGCTAAAATAATACTGAATTTGAGGCCCATGGAGATGTGGTTGGAGCAAGGCCAAAGACGAAGCCAGGAGTAATGAGCATGGGACCAGTATTGATGTCTTCCTGTGGGCTGGCCCAAGGTTCCTGTTGTCTGCTGGGGTTTCCAAATATTTTGGGTCTTTACCATGAAAAGGGATTATTCTTACAGGTCTAATCCTACCATCCCTTGAAAATCTCTGCAAGTAGAGCCTTGTTGTGAAAAAATATACCTGAAAATAGGGTATACCTGAAAACCCAAGGAAAATATACAATCCCTGTTAAGTGCAAAAAGAGAAATTATTTCCAACTCATACTCACTTGCTGGAGTCTAATGCAGCAATGACACAAAAGCACTGAGAGGCAGCTGAGGGTGGCCCAATTCTGCAACTTTTTGAAGGACATAGATTCCAAAGCAAAATAGCTTTTGAAGTTGTAGCAAGTGAAATGGATTCCGATTGCTGATATAGTCCTAAAAGATGTTGTTAGATTAGGAACTCATTTGAAAAGCCTGGATACAATATTACTGATGTAAAACACCTGCAAACGAAATGGTCTTGTCTTTTCTTTTTCGTGCCTCCCTTCCTGCTCTGTAGGTTTATGCAGCCAAAAGAACTCTGCAGGAAAAAAAAAAAACAAAAAAAAACAAAACAACATGAAGTTATGATTTCCTGAAAAATCAGGAAGGGTATAAAGATCCTGAGTCTGAGGAGTAAAGCCAAGGACAAGAGCTCTGGCTCTTGCTGCTGGCTGGACACCACTTTCCGATGAAAGAGATGCTGCTTCAGTGCCCCTACTTGTGTCATACTCACCTTTTCCTCACCCAAATTGAACCTGCTGGGTGTCAAGCACAACGGACCGATGGGCTTCCCGAAAGTATAATTTGGATGAAGCTATGACCCTTCACTTCCTGATTTATCTGGTTTCAGAAGAGAAAAATTTGGGGGCTGAACGGCCATTGGGATGAAAGTGCAGCACCGTTCTGAAGAAATTCAGCTGTTAATGGTGGTGTCATCGGGACACCAGTAGTCCTCCTCAATAAAAAGGAAATATTTTCTTTCACTTCAAACCTAGTATTATAAATGCAGAGGCCAAATGTGGCCAAATAGGCCAAATCTTGAAATTCAGACATTATTCAAAATAATGAACCCCGCACCCCGCAGAGGGAGCCCCGCACCCCGCACCCGGCACAGGGGAGCCCACCACCCCGCACGGGGGAGCCCCGCCCCTCGCACAGGGAGCCCCGCACCCCGCACCCGGCGCAGGGGAGCCCCGCACCCGGCACAGGGAGCCCCGCACCCCGCACCCGGCGCAGGGGAGCCCCGCACCCCGCACAGGGGAGCCCCGCACCCCGCGCTGCTGTCAGGTTGTCTCAAAGCAGGTTTTTCCCCCCTCTCCCGGCGGAGCCCCCCGCACTCCCGACTCAAAAGCATCCCGAGGCCCCCGCACCCTTGGGCGGCCGCTCTCCGTGCTATTTGCATATCGCTTACCCACAATGCCGCGGTGCTCCCCATGGCCGGGGGAGGGGTCCGCACCAAATCTGTCGCTCTCCTCGGAGAGGTTCCAGCTGCGCTGCTCCTGAAAGAGAAAACAGCAGGCATTTGAGTTTCCAAAAGCAGGGCAGCACAATGGAAACACCATAATCTTAATGGTGTGCTATTCCTGAGCTATAAATAGCTTTTCCAACAAGCTTGTGTTTCGGCTGGTCCGATGGCAGTGGCTCTTATAATTAATTGATCACAGTCAGTTACAGATTTCTTTGTTATTTCTCCACTCCCACTGCTGCACTTGACTAGTCTTTTGTTGCTGAAGTTCCTCACATTTTCCATTTATCACTTAGTAATCAAATGCTACAGAAATAACCCCCGTACGGAGCTCCGGCACCGGGACTGAGCAGGGAGGGACGCAGAAGCCCAGCTCCAGGGGTGTCTCCAACTCTACACGCGTGCAACTCAACCTTCCTCATCCTCCTTCGGGATTTTTCAGGTGTTTTAGTGAGGTTAACATTTTTTGTAGGTCCTGTTCCCTTTAATTTGTAAGCTGAAGGCCATTGTTGTTAGCCTCTGATTTTCTAAAATAAATCAAGACGAGAATATATTCTTTAATCTTAATCGCTCATAGACTGTGCTTTCTTCCCCAATCTCTCTGAGAAGCCGGTGTCTGTTACTTACCTATTTTTACCGCCGTTGACAGCACAGGCACTCTGCTCCAAAGGCCGCGGCAGCTGAAAGATCTGAGAGGCTCTGCAGAGGGATCTGGACAGGCTGGATGGATGGGCCAAGACCAATGGGATGAGGTTCAACAAGGCCAAGTGCTGGGTCCTGCCCTTGGGTCCCACCAACCCCATGGATGGTACAGGCTGGGAGCAGAGTGGCTGGAGCTGCCTGGCAGAAAAGGACCTGGGGGTGTTGGTCACCTGTCGGCTGAACAGGAGCCAGCAGTGTGCCCAGGTGGCCAAGGTGGCCACCAGCATCCTGGCCTGTGTCAGGAACAGTGTGGGGAGTAGGACTCAGGAGGTGATCGTCCCTCTGTCCTGGGCACTGGTGAGGCCCCACCTCGAGGGCTGTCTCCAGTTTTGGGCCCCACACCACAAAAAAGACATCGAGGTGCTGGAGCGGGTCCAGAGAAGGGCAACAGAGCTGGTGAGGGGTCTGGAGAAGAAGTCTTGTGAGGAGAGGCTGAGGGAGCTGGGGTTGTTCAGTTTGGGGAAGAGGAGGCTGAGGGGAGACCTTATTGCTCTCT
>NW_015090882.1:2329186-2362898 GCF_001431845.1 Calidris pugnax
AAGCAGCTGAAAAAAGGATACTAGAAAAGACTAATGATGCCATAAGATGAAAGTAGATAATTTTATAGGTTTGTCTTCAAAACTCAAAACTCCTACACTTTGAGAACCATCAGTTTGAGTAACACAGTATGAGCACAACAGCTTACACAGCTTATCTTGAGCCAACAGTATCAAACATGCATACATCCTCTCAATTTAGTAGATGCTGCTGCTCACAGATTGACCAGGAGAGCCACCAAGCTGGTGAGGGGTCTAGAGAACAAGTCATACGAGGAGAGGCTGAGGGAACTGAGCATGTTCAGTTTGGGGAAGAGGAGGCTGAGGGGAGACCTTATTGCTCTCTACAACTCCCTGAAAGGAGGGTGTAGAGAGACGGGGGTCGGTCTCTTCTCCCAAGTTGCAGATGATAGGACAAGGGGTAACGGCTTCAAGTTGCACCAGGATAGGTTTAGACTGGACATTAGGAAACAATTCTTCACAGAGAGAGTGGTCAGACACTGGAATAGGCTGCCCAGGGAGGTGGTTGAGTCCCCATCCCTGGCTGTGTTTAAGAACCATTTAGATGTGGTGTTGGGGGATATGGTGTAGGGGAGAACTTTAGAGTAGGGGAGATGGTTGGACTTGATGATCCCGAGGGTCTCTTCCAGCCTAGATGATTCTGTGATTCTGTGACTACATAAACCTCTCACATAGAAGACACGAGAATTTCTGTTCTAGGTGCCAGAGATTATAAGACCTGAGCAAGATGGAGGGCCCAATTTTGTGCAGAAAAATATTTAATTTTTGGTTGTCATGATCCTCAAATATTTCTTTGATGATCTTCTCCCACAGGTGGCTGCTTGAAGCTCTTAGCCTTGAGCCATCTCAGCTCCCTCTTTCTAGACTGGGGGGTTACATGTCTGGGGTTTTTTTTAAGTTCAGTGTGAGATGTTAATTGTGCTGAGAGGAATATATCCCCAGCCTCTATAAACTGATTTTTCCTGTAGGTTCTTTATATCGGCATTTCTCATCTATTTGAAATCTGCATTTATCCTTCAATTATTGAAGCCTGCTAGCTAAAATGGTGTTACAGAATCACAGAATCTTCATGGTTGGAGAGGACCTCTGAGACCACCGAGTACAATCATAATCGCTCTTGTTTATCTTTCCTTTCCTTTACCCTTGGATTTTTTTCCACTGCCTCCCTTTCAGCTGCCTGCCCTATAAATGCCTTATGGCCCCACCAATACATAGCGTACGAACAAAAGACTCCCTGGGTTTCCCCCCAGGGGTATTTAATCTGTCCCTTCCCCAAGGGTGTGACAGTTTTCTCTAAATGAGGGCCAAAGACAGCCTTTGAGTAACTCTCCTTTGCCACATGTTAATATTTAACTTAGCACTGTTAATCAATGTGCTAATAATAGGGCTACGAAGATGATGAGGGGCTTGGAGCATCTCTCTTATGAGGAAAGGCTGAGGGACTTGGGTCTGTTCAGCCTGGAGAAGAGAAGGCTGAGGGGGGATCTGATCAACACCTATAAATACTTCAAGGGTGGGTGTCAGGAGGATGGGGCCAGTCTTTTTTCAGTGGTGCCCAGGGACAGGACAAGAGGAAATGGGCACAAACTTGAATAGAAGAAGTTCCACCTAAATGAGGAGAAACTTGTTTCCTGTGAGGGTGGCAGAGCCCTGGCAGAGGCTGCCCAGGGAGGTGGTGGAGTCTCCTTCTCTGGAGACAGTCAAAACCCACCTGGACACGTTCCTGTGGGACCTGCTCTGGGTGGATCTGCTCTGGCAGGGGGTTGGACTGGGTGATCTCCAGAGCTCCCTTCCAACCCCATGTGATTCTGTGACTCTCTTTCTGTAATAATGGTGCTCCCTTTTCCAGTCCTGCCGTGGGTGTGGAGGTTGGGAACACTCCGCTCTGTCTCCCACACAGGGCTCTGAAAACTTCCCCACCCAGGAGCACACACACACACACACACCCCTCCACCTACCTCAGGGAGATTTCACTGAATTTCACTGAATTTTTAGGGTTGGAAGGGACCATAGAGATCATCTAGTCCAACTCCCCTGCTGAAGCAGGATTGCCCAGAGCTTGTCAGAGCATGTTACTCAGGAGCATCCAGGCGGATCTTGAAGATCTCCAAGGAAGGGGACTCCACACCCTCCCTGGGCAGCCTCTTCCAGGGCTCTGCCACCCTCACCGTGAAGAAGTTTCTCCTCATATTTGAGTGGAACCTCTTATGTTCCTTAGGGAAGGGATTTGCACTTCAGGGATAACGCTGAGAGCCTGGTGCCATTTCTGGGAGCCAATCGGGGAGGCACACCTCCACTGAGCTGCTCCATCCAGCCATGCCCGCTGGCTCCCAGCGGAGAGGACACCCATTCACTCAACACTGGGACATTTCTCCCCCTCTGCCCTGCTCTGGTGAGACCCCACCTGGAGCACTGTGTCCAGCTTTGAAGTCCTCAGCACAGGAAGGACATGGACCTGTTGGGACGGGTCCAGCGGAGGGCCATGAAGATGGTCAGAAGGATGGAGCACCTTTTCTCCTATGAGGACAGGCTGAGAGAGCTGGGGTTGTCCAGCCTGGAGAAGAGAAGGCTTTGGGAAGCCCTTATAGCAACCTTCCAGTACAGGAAAACTGGAGAGGGTCATTTTACAAGGACAAGTGATAGGAGGGTAGATTCAGATGAGATCTCAGGAAGAAATTCTTTACTATGAGGGTGGTGAGACCCTGGCCCAGGTTGCCCAGAGAAGCTGTGGCTGCCCCATCCCTGAAATGTTAACACAACGCCCATCCCGTCGGTGACTCACTTCAGCAAACCTCTGAAGATACTACAGGGTTGGTTTAAAAAGCCTTAACAACCCGCCTTCTTTTCAAACACAAGCAATGACTAAGTTTCAACCCCATCTAGGAGGCCTTTACAGAACCTGGGGTGGCACATACACCCTAAATGTAGAGTTCACCCTGCTGTTTCCCAAAACATCCTGGAGGTCACAAATTTGGAGCAGAAGAACGGGCAATCACTGTCAGCAGAAAAGGCTGCACATAGTGAAATGTAGGAAAAAGCCAGCCTCAAAGCCTTTCCTTCAAAAAATAAGCTGTTGTGAATTGAGGGGGGTTTAAAATTTAAACTTTTAATTTTGAAACGTTAGGACTTTCTGCTTTTAAGTATTTGGGAGTCCACTAAGAATGTATCAGCCAGCTCTGCTGATGACAGCTCATGGGTGGCTTTGCAGTCACTAGATCAGCAGATATATTCCCGCTAAATGCAACCATCAGCTCAACTTATATTTTGAACAGCAAGTCTTTACACTGTATCTTAGGTAAGGTAAGAATACCACAAAATGTCTTTTATATTTGCATGATATTTTTGTTCTAGTAAATTTAATCTCTTCATAAAATTTCAAACCTGGGAAATTTGTATCTCGCTGCTAGGTTTCAAATGGAATTTTACTGACTGAATTTATTAATATTTCAAAGTATCAATTATTGGAATGTTAATTACTAGAATATTGTAAAGCAAAAGCTAGTGAAATTTTTATTACGATGTGATATGGACCGCAACAGCTAAGGCTCACACAAATGAATAAAGGTCAGTGGCAGTGAAAGAAGTACCAGCACACACAATCGTGTGCTCTTAGTCTGACAATCCAAGTGGAAATTTCATTAGCAGCTTTTAATCACTTCTCCCAGACTCATAGGTCCTTGTAGGATCACAGCAAGCTATTTATGGAGCCACTGGCTTTCTCCATCTCAGACCCACAGAGTTCAGCAGACTAGGAAAAAAAAAAGGCTAAGGTACCTTAATTGAGACCACTGAAATTTCCAGTGGGGAGATAAAATCCACTCATCAGCTGCTAGTCCCAGTCCTGGAGGAAGATGCTAGAGAGCTCCTTCCCCCAGGGGCGAAGGAAATACCCTCCCTCCTGCAGGGCCACCTCGGTGTATCCCTGCCCCTCTGGAGGGATGGGATTTCCAGGGTGGGATTTCGACCAGGCACAAGGCTTTTACCTGCTGTAGGACACCCTGTGCCAGAGAAACACCTCTATTTTTCTGCCAAAGGGTTATCTACACCTACGCAGGAGGAACAGGATTGTCCCCCAGATAAAGCTGCAAAAGGAAAACTGCTGCCTTCCTAGCCTCCACATCAGGCTTTAGATGCTCATCACAATTGTTTTGGCCATAACACCTACACCATAAAGCTGCAAGAGTCAAATGTAGTAAACAAAAATACATAAAAATATTCTTCCTCATGGTATGACCAAGTTTCTTGTGAAATTTACTCAATTTCTTTCAGCTGAGTTTTACAGAAGTAGCATAAGGCTAATGGATTGCAAAATTCTCTCGTTAAAGCAAGCCAAATGTTTTTAAAAGAACGCAGCTCAAAGTACACTCAGACATAGTACCTTCTCTCTAGACAAAGTTATTCTTTCACTAGAAATTCATTTTGTTATTTAAAGTGAATTCTGGAAGTATTGTCTTAGAAGCTTAGTGTAAAAAATAATAATTGCAAATAAGCAACATCATTACCTCTGCTGAAAAAGCTGAGCTATTTCTTCTGCAAGCGTTCCCTAGGGAAAGGTGTCAGAAGATTCTGAATATACGAATACCTATAATCCACAGAGATTAATTTAAGTAATTTTAATTAATTCCGAAGCGGGAATCTTCCCAAACACTAAATTGTATGGAAGCTATGCAAGAACAAAAAGACATGGTGTGTAATTCCAGACACTTCACAGGTTTTTATCATCCCAGAAAACATGTTTTCACAGTGATAGAGGTTCTCTCTCTTAGGACTGAAATACCGAGTAGAAGAAAATCAAGTCTTACTTGGCCTCAGAGGGAAGTGGAATTTGTTGTCTTGAAAATACAGATCTATAATTTAAGAATTCATTCCACACCGATTTTAAGCAGCGGCGGGTTAGACGTCTAAAGAAGACACACTTTAAGAACGTGCTGCAGTAAGTGTGTGTCATTCCCTGTCACCATCCCGGCCCTGTGAATACCCCAAGGACTGTAGCTGGTGTAAACCAGAACGTGTTCAATCTCTGCCTTAAGGAGCTTGCAGGCAACTGTCTCTTGCTTATTGTTTGTACCGTGGTCTGCTAGAGGAGGTGCTGGTTTTCTTAAAACATGTGGGTGCTTCTTTGCTGTAAATAACACCTAACAGTAATTGATGTTAATAAGGCAATACTGGTTTACATTTGCTGAAGATATGGACCTAATTATCAGCAAGTATGAAAATAAAATTAAATGGAAACCTCTAGCACATGTTAGCTGGAATAAAACAGCTACAGCAGAGTGAAACATTCCCTTGGAAAAACCCCAAGTTTCAGAGAAGCAAAACAGTATGGATAACATGAATCAGCTTGCAAACAATTCTTTTTCATGAAAATTTCTCTAGCCACAACGAATGGCTGTGGTGGGTTGTCCCCGGCTGGATGCCAGGTGCCCACCAAAGCCACCCTGTCACTGCCCTCCTCAGCTGGGCTGGGGAGAGAAAATACAACGAGAGGCTCGTGGGTCGAGATGAGGACGGGAAGATCACTCAGCAAGTCCTGTCACGAGACTCAGCTTGGGGAAAGAAATTAAATTAATTTATTACCAATCAAATGAGGGTAGGATAATGAGTAGTAAAAACTACATCTTAAAACACCTTCCCCCAACCCTCCCTTCTGCCCAGGCTCAACTTCACTCCTGATTGTCTCTCGCTCCTCCCTCTGAGCAGCACTTGGGGATGGGGAATGGGGGTTGTGGTCAGTCCATCACACCCTGTCTCTGCCACTCCACCCTAAAGCCTAACCCCCAACACTAACCCTAACCCTAAAGCCAAAGCCTAACCCCCAACCCTAACCCTAACCCTAACCCCAAACCCCTAACCCTAAACCCAAACCCTGACCCCGACCACTGAAATTTCCAGTGGGGAGATAAAATCCACTCATCAGCTGCTAGTCCCAGTCCTGGAGGAAGATGCTAGAGAGCTCCTTCCCCCAGGGGCGAAGGAAATACCCTCCCTCCTGCAGGGCCACCTCGGTGTATCCCTGCCCCTCTGGAGGGATGGGATTTCCAGGGTGGGATTTCGACCAGGCACAAGGCTTTTACCTGCTGTAGGACACTCTGTGCCAGAGAAACACCTCTATTTTTCTGCCAAAGGGTTATCTACACCTACGCAGGAGGAACAGGATTGTCCCCCAGATAAAGCTGCAAAACTGCTGCCTTCCTAGCCTCCACATCAGGCTTTAGATGCTCATCACAATTGTTTTGGCCATAACACCTACACCATAAAGCTGCAAGAGTCAAATGTAGTAAACAAAAATACATAAAAATATTCTTCCTCGTGGTATGACCAAGTTTCCTGTGAAATTTACTCAATTTCTTTCAGCTGAGTTTTACAGAAGTAGCATAAGGCTAATGGATTGCAAAATTCTCTCGTTAAAGCAAGCCAAATGTTTTTAAAAGAACGCAGCTCAAAGTACACTCAGACATAGTACCTTCTCTCTAGACAGTTATTCTTTCACTAGAAATTCATTTTGTTATTTAAAGTGAATTCTGGAAGTATTGTCTTAGAAGCTTAGTGTAAAAAATAATAATTGCAAATAAGCAACATCATTACCTCTGCTGAAAAAGCTGAGCTATTTCTTCTGCAAGCGTTCCCTAGGGAAAGGTGTCAGAAGATTCTGAATATACGAATACCTATAATCCACAGAGATTAATTTAAGTAATTTTAATTAATTCCGAAGCGGGAATCTTCCCAAACACTAAATTGTATGGAAGCTATGCAAGAACAAAAAGACATGGTGTGTAATTCCAGACACTTCACAGGTTTTTATCATCCCAGAAAACATGTTTTCACAGTGATAGAGGTTCTCTCTCTTAGGACTGAAATACCGAGTAGAAGAAAATCAAGTCTTACTTGGCCTCAGAGGGAAGTGGAATTTGTTGTCTTGAAAATACAGATCTATAATTTAAGAAGTCATTCCACACCGATTTTAAGCAGCGGCGGGTTAGACGTCTAAAGAAGACACACTTTAAGAACGTGCTGCAGTAAGTGTGTGTCATTCCCTGTCACCATCCCGGCCCTGTGAATACCCCAAGGACTGTAGCTGGTGTAAACCAGAACGTGTTCAATCTCTGCCTTCAGGAGCTTGCAGGCAACTGTCTCTTGCTTATTGTTTGTACCGTGGTCTGCTAGAGGAGGTGCTGGTTTTCTTAAAACATGTGGGTGCTTCTTTGCTGTAAATAACACCTAACAGTAATTGATGTTAACAAGGCAATACTGGTTTACATTTGCTGAAGATATGGACCTAATTATCAGCAAGTATGAAAATAAAATTAAATGGAAACCTCTAGCACATGTTAGCTGGAATAAAACAGCTACAGCAGAGTGAAACATTCCCTTGGAAAAACCCCAAGTTTCAGAGAAGCAAAACAGTATGGATAACATGAAACAACTTGCAAACAATTCTTTTTCATGAAAATTTCTCTAGCCACAACGAATGGCTGTGGTGGGTTGTCCCCGGCTGGATGCCAGGTGCCCACCAAAGCCACCCTGTCACTGCCCTCCTCAGCTGGGCTGGGGAGAGAAAATACTACGAGAGGCTCGAGGGTCGAGATGAGGACGGGAAGATCACTCAGCAAGTCCTGTCACGAGACTCAGCTTGGGGAAAGAAATTAAATTAATTTATTACCAATCAAATGAGGGTAGGATAATGAGTAGTAAAAACTACATCTTAAAACACCTTCCCCCAACCCTCCCTTCTGCCCAGGCTCAACTTCACTCCTGATTGTCTCTCGCTCCTCCCTCTGAGCAGCACTTGGGGATGGGGAATGGGGGTTGTGGTCAGTCCATCACACCCTGTCTCTGCCACTCCACCCTAAAGCCTAACCCCCAACACTAACCCTAACCCTAAAGCCAAAGCCTAACCCCCAACCCTAACCCTAACCCTAACCCCAAACCCCTAACCCTAAACCCAAACCCTGACCCCCAACCATAACCCTAACCGTACAACCTAACCCTAACCCTAACCCTAACCCTAAACCCTAACCCTAACCTTAAACCCAAACCCTAACCCCCAACCCTAAAACCTAGCCCTAAACCCAAACCCCTAACCCCCAACCCTAACCCTAAACCCAAACGCTGACCCCCAACCATAACCCTAACCCTAAAACCTAGCCCTAAACTCTAACCCTAACCCTAAAACCTAGCCCTAAACCCTAACCCTAACCTTAAACCCAAACCCTAACCCCCAACCCTAAAACCTAGCCCTAAACCCTAACCCTAACCCTAAACCCAAACCCTAACCCCCAACCATAACCCTAACCCTATAACCTAGCCCTAAACCCTAACCCTAACCTTAAACCCAAACCCTAACCCCCAACCCTAAAACCTAGCCCTAACCCCCAACCCTAACCCTAAACCCAAACCCTAACCCCCAACCATAACCCTAACCCTATAACCTAGCCCTAAACCCTAACCCTAACCTTAAACCCAAACCCTAACCCCCAACCCTAAAACCTAGCCCTAACCCCCAACCCTAACCCTAAACCCAAACCCTAACCCCCAACCATAACCCTAACCCTATAACCTAGCCCTAAACCCTAACCCTAACCCTAACCCTATGTGC
This sequence comes from Calidris pugnax, assembly GCF_001431845.1. NCBI lineage: Eukaryota > Metazoa > Chordata > Aves > Charadriiformes > Scolopacidae > Calidris > Calidris pugnax. The sequence goes on from NW_015090882.1 coordinate 2,337,801, forward strand.
CGTTTGGACCCCCCCAGGCCTATCCTTTAACCAGGACAGATTTCACCCAGAACATGTTCCACGGGAGGAAACTCTCCAGATTTTGGGGAGGGACGGGGCCGGGATGTGTGAAGGCCGGGATGGAAACAGTCCCAGGAAGGGACCCCGCCGGGCCGGTGGAGAAAAATCCAAGAGGAGCCCCCCAAACCCAGGGCACCCCAGGTTCCTTCCCCCCGGAGTCACGGGGACGGACACAGGGGCCAATTAGAGCTATTAACCATCAGTTGCTTCCCCGTGGGGAGGCGGGGGCTCGGCCCTGCCCGGTGCCACCGGGAACGGACCCCAGGCCGGACCCTCCCGCCAACAGGAGCGCGCGCCCGGCCGCGGCCCGCGGGGGCGGGGCCCTTATTTGCATGCCGCCCTCCCAAGATGCAGCGGGGCCTCCCAGCGCGGCGGAAAGGGGGGGATTTCTGTGGCGGCGCTTAATGGAGTTTCTCTGGAATGATGGCTTTCATCGCGCTGTCGGGATGCGAGGCGTGGGTGCCTCGGCAGGGGAAAGCTCGGGCTATCGCTCGGCGGGTAGCCATGTCTTTGAAAGATAAAAGATGCGGAGGTTTAAATAGCGCCGCGGGGGGAGCGCGTATCGGCTGGTCCGAATGTAGTGGGGCATCTCAATTGATTGTTCACAGTCAGTTACAGATTGATCTCCTCGTTCTCTCTTTCCCCCCTTCCCACTACTGCACTTGACTAGTCTTTTACACCCCGTATCTCACCTGCCCACCCCCCGTCTGAAGGGAAAAGCACCCGGAACGGCACAAAACATTTACATTTTTAGGAATCCACTACCTGCTGCCTCAACACCCGCACTTCCAGCCCAATCCTCAATGCTTCGTTTTCCCCGGTGCCAGCCTCCAAAGCCCAGGACAGAACCTGCGGGTTGAGTTCAGTTTGGTGACACGCCACAAAGCACAGCAGGGTGCTCCTGGCTGAAGTGAACCTTTGAGACAGACAGAACTTGCTCCGTGGAGAAGGGCAACGGAGCTGGTGAGGGGTCTGGAGCACAAGTCTTGTGAGGAGAGGCTGAGGGAGCTGGGGGTGTTGAGCCTGGAGAAAAGGAGGCTGAGGGGAGACCTTCTGGCTCTCTCCAACTCCCTGAAAGGAGGGTGTAGCCAGGGGGGGTCGGTCTCTTCTCCCAAGGAACAGGCCATGGGACAAGAGGAAATGGCCTCAAGTTGCACCAGGGGAGGTTTAGGGTGGAGATTAGGAACAATTTCTTCACTGCAATGGTTATCCAGCCTTGGAATGGGCTGCCCAGGGAAGGGGTTGAGGCCTCATCCCTGGAGGTGTTCAAAAGACAAGTTGACATGATGCTCGGGAATACGGTTTAGTGTTGGTGGTGTGGTTTTTTGTTTGGGTTTATCTTTTGGTTTTGGGGTTTTTTTTAATTTTTTTTTTTTTAATGGTTGGACTAGATGATCGTAGTGTTTTTTTGTTTGGGTTTATCTTTTGGTTTTGGGGTTTTTTTTAATTTTTTTTTTTTTAATGGTTGGACTAGATGATCGTAAAGGTCCCTTCCAACCCGGGCGATGCTGTGGTTCTGTGAAGCGTGACTCCACCTCGGGGCTCCTCACGGCGCAGGGGTGGCTGTGGAGACCAGCTGTGGAGACCAGCTGTGGAGACCAGTGTTGCTCCTGCCTGCCTGGGGACCAGGGGGGCCGAGCTCAGACCCAAGGGGTTCCTGCTCCCCGTGCACATGGCGTTTGTGTTTGTCAGGAAAGACTCTTTCAGCTTCTGTGTGAAGGGAGGGATGGGTGGAGGGTACAAAACGTGGGCACAGGGAACGTGGGCACCTCACGAGAGGCAAAGAATGAGGAATTCAGGGCATTTCTCAGCTAAGGGTGGCCTGGAGGGAGCCTGGGCAGTGCAGAGCACTAGAGATGTAATATTTTTATTTCTTTTTTTTTTTATTTATTTTGAATTAACGGGCAGAGACCTGGCTGTTCTTCCCCAGAAAGAACAAAGGATTTCTGAGGAAAATGGAAATATCTGCAGTAGTTAATCTGTTTTTGAAAACTAACTCGTACTTTATGAATACAAACACACTTAGAAAAACATACCATTTAGTTAGCACAATTGAAAGAATTACAGAATAACAGAATCGCCTACGTTGGAAGGGACCTTTAAGATCCCCTAGTCCAACCATCCTTGCTAAGTATTTCTGTGAAGCTGTATAGGAAACTCACTTTTGAAAGTACACCTGGTCAGATAAAGGCAGTTTGAGTGCACTGGAGCACTTCTAAAGGTACATTTCATTTGTTGGTGTACCTCAAATATCCAGGGGAAATTAAGGTATCAATAGTTCCGGCACGTAAGGAGAAAAGAAGGATGTGCCAAGAGTTCAAAATTACTACAGAAAGAGTGAACTCATGTTCTGATGCAGATAAAGAAATAATGCAGGTTTTACAAAGGGGAAAAAGCCCAAACCAAAACAGAAAATGACATTGTTTTTTTTGGGGGGGGTGGAGGGGGAAAGAATCTTGCCTTTGGAAGCTGAGGTAAGAAGCAGGAGACGATTAAGTACTGCATGACAACATTCTCACTATCTTTGTTTTTCCTACCTCTTGGTTTCTTCACCTCTGCTTATACTCCCCTTCTCACTGGTGCTTTATTCTCTTCCGTCGACTTTTTCATTTCTTCTTTTTCTTGCCCTCAGCTCCACACCTCCTCGCCTCGTCCCCAACTCTCTCCTTTAAAGCCTTTTACCGTCACGAGTCTTTCCCCCAAAGCGAGTAGCAGAAAGATGTAATTCTGAAACCACCCTTTCTCCCACAGGGAGGAGGAGGAGACGCACCCTCCAGCGTCCCCAGTCCCTGCAGGCGCTCCCGAGCAGCCTTTTTCCAGCATAACGTGGGTCAGACCTAAGTACCGGGTGAGAAGGACCTGCTCGCCCTCTGAACAAGATCAGTAAACTGGTCCTCTCCACCAGCTCTCCAATGAAGTTCTGTTTTCCTTCTCTAACCCCACAAATTTTCATTTCTCCAAACAGATGCAGTGGGAGGGACAGCCCAGCAGCCCCTGAGGGGCAGAGAGCTAGAGCATCATCTCAAGAGATGCACATCTGAGCATTTTTAGGAAGAAAAGGGAAAGATGTTTCATAGAATCATAGAATCATTGAGGTTGGAAGAGACCCTTGGGATCATTGAGTCCAACCATCTCCCCTACTCTACAAAGTCCTCCCCTACACCATGTCCCTCAGTACTCCATCTAAACAGCCCTTAAACACAGCCAGGGATGGTGACTCCACCCCCTCCCTGGGCAGCCTGTTCCAATGCCCGACCACTCTTTCGGTGAAAAATTCCTTCCTAATGTTCAATCTAAACCTCCCCTGTTGGAGCTTGAAGCCGTTCCCTCTCGTTCTGTCACTAATTACCTGTGAGAAGAGACCAGCCCCAACCTCTCTACAGTGTCCTTTCAAGTAGTTGTAGAGAGTGATGAGGTCTCCCCTCAGCCTCCTCTTCCTCACACTAAACAGTCCCAACTCCCTCAGCCGCTCCTCATACGATTTGTTTTCCAGCCCCCTCACCAGCTTCGTTGCCCTCCTCTGCACTCGCTCCAGCACCTCGAGATCTCTCTTGTATTGAGGTGCCCAGAACTGGACACAATACTCGAGGTGTGGCCTCACCAGTGCTGAGTACAGGGGCACAATCACCTCCCTACTTCTGCTGGTCACACTATTTTTGATACAAGCCAGGATGCCATTGGCTTTCTTGCCCCCCTGGGCACACGCTGGCTCATATTCAGCCCTTTGTCAATGAGAACCCCCAGGTCCTTTTCTGCCAGGCAGCTCCAGCCACACTTCCCCCAGCCTGTAGCGCTGCAGGGGGTTGGTGTGGCCCAAGTGCAGGACCTGGCACTTGCCCTTGTTGAAACTCATTCCATTGGCATTGGCCCAGTGATCCAATCTATCTAGATCCTCTTGCAAAGCTTCCCTCTCCTCCTGGGAGTCAACACTCCTGCTTAACTTGGTGTCATCTGCAAACTTGCTGATGTTACACCTTATGTCCTTATCGAGATCATCAATAAAGACGTTCAACAGAAATGGTCCCAACACTGAGCCTTGAGGCACACCACTTGTGACCGGCCACCAGCTGGACGTAAATCCATTGAGCACAACTCTTTGGGACCTGTGTCTTTTTTCCTTGACCTTGGGCAGGTGCTATAACCATAGTTATAAAATCACAGAGGGTTAAACCTTAAAGAGAAATTCTTTGATTGAGCATGTCAGTCACCTGCTTCCCAGAGGGAGTTTTATGCTGAGGATCACAACAGACAGCAAGACTGTTCCCATGAGCTCAAGAAATCTGCCTAAACCTCAAAGAGAGGTGACTTTCAGGCCCTTTCCTCAGCATCTCCTGCTGGCTGGAGCTCCATTGCTCCTTACTCAACACTGTCAGCTTTGGCACCAAAGTGAAGAGCTTAATTCTCCACATTCAGGAGGACTTTTTCCCCTGTAGGTGCATTGCAGACACCACGCTTCAGACTTTACATTCCACTGCAGGGACGAGTCACCTCATTTTTAGGTACTGAATATTTTACTGAATTTAATAAATTGGGATGAGGAAAACATCGTTGCCACCATAATGCTGCACGTATCTTTCTTATTCTGAAAGGTTAATGCTGGATTCAATATAATAAGAAAAAAAAACAACACCAAAGACTTGACCTAGGAGAAAGGAAATGTTGTAGACAGCAGAGAATCACTCGATAACCACTTCTTTCTAATGGCAAACAAATGAGTCCAGCAGTGTATTTTAGGATGTATTTGACAGACTCTCTGAAGTCAGAGTCTATGAAGCAACTAAATTTAGCTGCCTATTAGAGGAGCACCTCTCTTGAGTCAGGCAACGCTCATTCATTCTTCTATCACCATCAAAGACACATGGTCTAAAACTTCAGCTTGTTGATGAGATGAAAAGGAGGAATGTGTCAAACCAAACTATTTTTCCCCCCCTCCCCAAACAGTAACACAAGATCAGCAATTCCCACTAGAACATCTTCACACTGTTCCTCCCCAAACGGTAACACGAGATCGACAATTCCCACTAGAACATCTTCACACTGTTCTACTTATTCTATGTCTGAGCATTTCTCAGACTAAACCTTTTCCCAATTTTTCTTGCACTGGCATAGTCATCCATCTGTATCTGCTGTTAGGAGGTGTGGGTGAGCAGCTGCATTGCTCACACGGCCCGTTAGGGATTGTGTAAGAGATGGTCTGTAACTTCCCTGAGGAGCAGGAGAAGGCCCTCCAAGCCTTCAGTGGGGTGCCTCAAACAAACAAGCATGGAAATAACGCAGGCCTGACAACCTAGGAATTGATGAGACTCACAGGCACCTAAAAAAAAAGCAGTGGGAGGACTGCTTTTTGTGAAGACAAGATAATTCTACCACTTGTGTGATGAGTCTGTCAGTTCTCTATTCAAGGCCGTTGTGTACGATGTGACCTTTCCTTCATTATCCACAAAATGCATATGAAACACACACACCCCTGCACACGATGATGAAGATTATAGAGATCACGCTAAACATACATGACTATGGCCCTCACCTCTCCACCCAAAATCATACTACACGTCACCTGAGAGAAGGGAAAAAACCTGAGATGAGGTTGTCCTTGGCAAGGTGGGCGGACCATGCTAATTAAGCAAACATAAAAGAGGGAAATAAGTGCCTCTAGAGAGATGAGAAGATGATGATCATGTCCAGGAAGATCTCTCTCAAGAAAGAAGATTATGCCTGGGAAGATTCCCTGATAAAGATGCTGGAATGAGGACTGGTGATCTTTTTCTCTATCCCTCAGTTCCTCTTTTCTCTTAGAGTTGTTAAGTAATGACCTTATGTAGCGCTGGCCGTAAATTGATGTATAAGGGACATGCTTAGTAACACCATGTATACCTCACAGCTTGCCACAGTTTGTTATATACCTAACCAATTATCGTGGACTTGTTAAGACCAATACTGATAACTTTGGGAGACTAATAAGTATTTGCATACAGACCTTGAGATTTATCTCACCTTAGTCCATGCTGTTGGGGATTTACAAATCCGAGTCACTCACCCCACCCCACTTTCCTGAGAGTGGGACCTGACACATGGCTAGATATATATAGGGATTTTTTTAAAAAACCCTAATTACCTTTTTCCTTTCCAATCAGTAGGTTTTCCATTGATAAACTAGGTCTGCAGTGTTTCACAGCCAAGAGGATGACTTGTTCCTTATGTATCTATAGTTCAACAGGACCCCCTCAGGCTGAAGTGTTTAAGTACCATCTGTCTGATGAAGCTTGACCATTCCTACAATTCTCAGCAAAACAGGCTGCATTATTAGGGGAAAAAACCCAACCAAATAGGCACTGAATTGCTCCTACCACCAAAGATGTTGTCACATCACTGTTATCAAAGATAAGACATTTTGGTCCTTACCCATTCTTTTGGACAGCCTCCAGTACGAGGAAGTGCCACCCTCACATCCACAGCTACAGCAAACAGCATGCCTCAAGGATCTCATTAGCATGGTGGAAGTGAAAGAAAACAAAGTAGTCCACTGTAACCTTTTTTTTAAATTATTATTTATTTAAAAACGTGACTTTTCTATTTAAAGATCGAATGGTTTGCTCCAAATTGAACATTAAGGGTGATCACTTAGAAAGAGAGCGCCAGGAAGATTAGTAAGGCCACTTTTCAAGGGACTGGTTGGTTAGTACATCAATAAACATCTCAATTTGCATCTGCTGTAGTTATGTGCTCTATTACTGCTCCTTCAGGTTCATGGAAACATCTCGAACTGAGCTCCAACCCACTGCCAGCAGGCCCTCTGTGAAGATCTACTGGTTGTGAAGAGCTACAAGCCTAAGCTAGTGGAGCCACACTGGCTGTGCTTTAGTTGTTAGATCATCTCCAGGCTGTAGAACACCCAAATCAACTCAAAGGACAAAAGAAGAGCTAGACCCCACCTTAAAATACAACTAAAATCTACCACCCAAAGGCATTCACAAAAGTAACAAATTAAGGATTTCGCATGGCAAGTGAATGCCAGACTGCCTTTCTTACTCCAAGCACTACCACTTTCAAGAAGCATGTTCCCTTTCCTGAATGCATTCTGTAGTTCAGAAATCATTACCAGCGTAGCATCAGTACTTGGCAGTTGTGGAGCTTTGGTTGTGCTGCACACTTTTTTTTTTTCTTCTTTTTTGGAACAGATACATAGGTTAAATGCAATTTATCAGGCTGGGTACGGAAAGCAAACAGCTGAAAACTTGTTGCCTAATACGTAAAGCAATCAGAGTAGGTGAGCAAGTGTCCTGTCTAGCCTTGATTTCTCTGACTTTATGGAAATCTGAGTTATCATTTGCTTTTTTGAGCCTATCTTCTGCTGTATTTTCTTTTACTCTGCTTCTGTCGTGCTCTGCATCAATCTACCAGGCTGTATTGCTGAACAACTTTCCCCTATTGTAAGGCAAAACATCCTGAATTTCAGAAAGGCTACTGTAACTTAGACAAAGGAAGCAAAAGGGCATTAATCAAGAGCAGGCTCACAAGCATCAGGTTCCACTATGAAGAAACAACTGGCTGTTCAAAACCCCAGCATATGGAAATCCACCAGAGGATTGGGTTACCAATTGTGGTAACAGTTTTCTTTGCATCATTGGATTAAATATCTCCTCTATCTTTTTGTTAATCAAGCCACTCACAACATGTGATTTGAACAAACAGCATTTCTGAACCTGAAACTCCTACCTTTCTAATGTAAGGATTCATGGTAATTGACAGAGCAGATCTCTTCCTCTCTATACCCAGAAATGAAACTGGAGAATTGTTTGGGTCTGGAAGGATATGGATGTCTCACCCAGCCTCTGCAAAGACACGATAATTTAGATTTCATGGTGTCTACAGAGCTTGTCCAGATATTCAGGAATAGTGCAGAAAGCAACACTGCAAAGGGTCAGATAACAGCACAGAGGCTTCATATAAAACTAGCTGTTCACGGCACAGAAACTCCAGAACTAATTTAATATTAATATTAAAGTGGATTGCACAGGGCTTGATGTCCTCATTAACCCACACCAATGGCTGAGTGTATGGTCCTCAGTCTCCTGATCCTTGTCTCTTCCAATACAAGCTGTAAGCAAAAAGCCTTTTGAAGCACAGACAGTTTGCAGTAGCTTCTCTGGCCCACCACAAAAAAAGGACACAAGTCAGACCACTACAGTTAATGATCGTTTCTGAAAAGCCTCCTACCTGTATCATATACCCTTAGTCATGTCCTACTTTTCAGAAGCCTGTTTCCTCAACACATAACCTCGTGTGCAACAGGACAGATAAACTTTGTGGAGTAGTCCCCAACTCTGCAGTGCCTTGCTTGCCACCAGCCAAGTCTTGGGCCACACTCGGGCATCACCATAATTAACAGTTTTGAAGTATAAAACTGTTTAAAGTAGAAACCAAGTAATAACCTCAATTGCAAAGAGACATATCCCTCTACTCTTATCAATCTCTTCCAGTACTGAAAAAAGCAAGTACTTGATGTAGCATCAAGATCCCAGACCAGTATTTACTGTCACCTTCCCTGTCCCTCAGATGCAGTACAAACTCACTCCAAGGAGCACTGGCTGTGCTAGAATTGCTGCTTATCTCAGCCCTGGACCCTTCAGGGAAAGGAAGCAGCCCCAAAGAAGTCTTAAGTCTGACTCCTTAGAGATATATCACAGTTTACAGAAAAAAAAACCAAACTGTTTTCTAGAGGATGCACGTGTGGGAGATATTTACACCAGGATAGGCTCCTTAGAGCCTACCCAGGAACCTTTACTGCTACACAAATCGCTGAGACATAAAGCTGCAGCTTTTCTTCCTCCTGGAACTATAATGGGAAATGACACCGTATGTTCGTGCAGCTGTGGGTAAATCAAGGGAGCTCTCCTGCTCTTCTGCACTTCATGCAGATTTCCTCTGTAAGAAGGGAACACTGAGGCTAATCAGCAGCACTTAGGTAATACTTTAATGGAATTTAGGATACTTCAGAAAGCATCCTAACGTACCAGGAAGGGAAAAGCAGACATGCATAATGCATTTAACAAATTCCAAAAGATGGTATGATCTGTTCCCTTTAAAAATCAATCACATTAATATAAGTTTGCAGGTAAAAAAATGGGGTAAAAAAAAAAAGGTATAAAGCTTAATATAAGCTTTATCCGTCTACAGAGAGATAGCAGACCTAATGTAGCCATCCCAGCGAGTCTCACAGAAAGCTGGTATGACATTGCTACTGCACACAGCAGGATACTGGAACTAAGAATCACAGAATCTTCTAGGTTGGAAGGGACCTTAAAGATCATCTTGTCCAACCGTCAACCCAACTGACAAAAATAGACACCCACACAACAAACAAGGAGCATCACCATCACTAAACCATACCTCCCAGCACTACATCAACCTGTCTTTTGAACACCTCCAGGGATGGTGCCTCCACCACCTCCCTGGGCAGCCCATTCCAATGGCTGAGAACCCTTTCAGTGAAAAAATGTTTCCTAATATCCAGCCTGAACCTCCCCTGGTGCAACTTGAGGCCATTTCCTCTCGTCCTGTCGCCTGTGACTTGAGAGAAGAGACCGACCCCCACCTCTCTACACCCTCCTTTCAGGGAGTTGGAGAGAGCCAGAAGGTCTAAGCAGTTTGCTTTTCAGTATGACTTTGTCCTAAATCGAAAGCAATCAGTATCTTCATCTTTGCTGGGAAGTGATCAAGATAAATACATCAATTATGGGTTGCTGATGCCAAGGTCTGCAGCACAGCCAAAGACTTGCAGGAAACGTGGACAGATGATAGTAGTGTGAGGATGGATCAGATCCTTATTCCCTCTACTACTCATAACCCAAATCCGTAACACCTCCTTGGGGTAACACTGCCTGCTCTTGCAGCTCAACGGTTGAAACCAAGTTGGCAATACAACCAGCATAATATTCCTTTTCCTAACTCAGCTCTGACTTCAGCACTGCCACTCCAGGACAAAATTCAGTCCTTTGAGTGCTGCCCTGAAGTAACTGTGTACCAGGCTGCCTCCACCTGCAGAGGCAAGGAAGAAAAAGCCAGCAGGAACACCATGCAAACATACCCTGGGTGCTCCCCTAGGCCTTGTGCTTTTTATGCCCCAAGGGCTGCCAGCAGGCTGGAGAGGTTTTCAACCCAGAGCAATGTCAGCTCCTGCTAGGAGGAAGTAGTCTACAGAAACAATACAGCTTTGGCAATGAAAATCTTAGTCACTTAGCACCTCTAAAAAGAGAGGTGAGAAACTCTTCTGCTCAACTTTGACACTTACTGTCCCAAGAAGAATTGAGCTTCAGCCCTGACTATAGTCCCCACCACCAGTAAGGGATTTCTCACCCTCCCTTCTACATGTTCCATATTTATCCTGCATCTTCCTGTTGGTTAGATGACATCTGTTTTGGAATAAATCCCCACAAGCCTGTGATTAACAAATAAGCTGGAGCAATTTAGTTCCCTGCAGTATTAAGCGAGGTATTTGGTTAGGAATAGAGGCTGAACTATGTTGAAGAACTGATTTTAAAAGGCTGTTTCTAATGCTTAGGATAACTGAGTTGATCTCAACTTGCAGACAGGACAGAGCTTGTTACTTGGCTTATTTATACTTTTCTAAAGCTGAGAAAAGTCACCTCTAATACAAGCTGCTGCTCAGCTAAGTCTGATCTTGGTCCTGTTGCCTATGCACAGACATTTATCACAGATCATGATCTTTGAAGGCTCTACAGAAAAGCTGCAAACAGAAATGGCAAGTGATGGGATGATAATGCACTTGGTGAGAGTCTTGTAGGTGAAATATTGCCTAAGCTTAACACATATCTGTACATTTAAGGACACAGGAGAGAAAGCCCTCTACCATAAAAACAGAAGGCTCACAATGCCAGGTCATGAAGTGAAAGATGACATGCCTTCAACACAGAGCAGCAATTGAGATCTGATCCTGAGTAGTTGCTTAGCACTTCTCTGCTTTTGCTGGTAAACAGGAGCTGAATAACATTCAAGCACACCTCAGCATCCCGTAGAGACTCGATACCATCCCCTTCATTCATCATCTGGTGAGCTTCGTTCACTAGCTTCAGATACATGGCCAATTAAAGAGAAAGACTTCATGTATTCTCACACAACTCTTCAAGAATAACTCTACAGTCAGGCTTCCCTGGGTAGGATGTTAACAGCCAGTCCCCTGTTAAGGCAGCAGGGAGGCATGTCCTCTCAACAGGGATGCAAAGTGCAGTAGGACATTATGTAGGGATTACGTACTCCCTTGCAGGCCTTTTTGGGTCCTTGGGACTATACCTTAACAGCCACCTCCTGGACATGGGTTTCCCTTGCTACACAGAAGACTGAATCTCCTCAGAATAAAAAAAGATTGGGTGGTGGGTTTAGATTTGCACACCCTCCAAAAAGCTGAAAACAAATGCAACAAGGAAACATTGAACAAAGACTGATGATTTTGGTCTTCTGCAAGACAGATAGGAGAGATGCACTACCCATAAAATGAAATATGTATCAAAACTGCCTCAGTGACACTCAGGTTGCATACACCGCAGCATCACAGCTATGAGAAGAGGCAGACAGTGCTTCTGAAGTATATAAATCTGCCACCCCAACATGGTGCATCAATTTATGAACATTATCTGAACCGGGACATTCAAGATCCACTTTTAAACACACATACTGCCAAGGGGAGCACAGAGCAGATGTGACCATCCTTTGTAACTGCTAGAGGAATAAAGTCCATGAGAAGGTCTCTTCTGCTTTCCCAAAGAAGAAACACTACCACACACCTTACTCTCTGCAAAAGCAAAGATGATGGTAAGACACAAATCCCATACCAGAATCCAAGCATCACCACCTACTAGATGCTGTTTCTGACACACTCCAATTACTTCAAAACATACCTGGGAAGACTAGGATATAAATGGGCTGATATGGACTAGTAAAGAGAGGTAAATTAGAAGAGCTTGCTATTTTAGCTTCACCCTCTCTACAGAGGGGCACAAAGCAAGAGCAGACAGGTCTAGGGCACATTTAGTTAACAAGTCACTGTGTCTTATCTCAGTAGAGCCAAATAATCCATCCACCCTTTAGAAAACTCCCATTCTTACTCTCAACAATGAATACAGTGATATAGTCACATAAATAGGTATGCAGAAATATAAAAGGAGACTGGCTTAAAGCACTCCTCCCCCCAGTAACCATACCAACAAATAAGAAAGAAATCCGTTTGGCAGAGGAATCTGGTTCTCTCTTTTTGGTAATACCATTTAACTTAAAAACCAGCTGCATTGGAGTCAAATAATCAAGCTCAAGATAGTCACAAAAAATAAAGGATGTATTTTTCTCCAAAGATCAAAACCATAACTAACATAAGACATTCATATCAGAGAAGTTCAGTGTCCAGAAAAACTTTTCTGCCATATAAAAAAAAGATACTGCAATTGCTTTACTGCTCAAGAATTTCCTTGCTCAAACTGCTTAATTCTTCTCTCACGAAGTTTTGTCTGTAACTTGCTTTTAACTACAATGTACAAACAATTATTCTTCACCACCCTTATCTTATCTAAAGCTCTTCTTTTGTTCTGGAGAGTTTTGTCGCATGCTCCTCTATAAATTTGCTCAAATGCTCTAAATCTCTGTCCCCGCCTTCAAATTTAATAGGGTTGTTCTTCTTGTCTCTTGGAGCAAAGTAGATAGTGGGGAATCCCTCCACTTTGTATCGGTCATTCATCACATCATTGGCTGTAGCATCCATCTTGGCTATGACTAGATTCTTCTCATTCTTGTATTTTTTGCCTAGCTCGGTATACACCGGTTCTAGTTTCTTGCAGTGTCCACACCACGGGGCATAGAACTCTATGAGAACATCATTCTTTGGATCCATGACTATGGTATCAAAAGTTTTACCCACTACCACTTTCACGGGCCCTTTGTTATTTTTTGGCACCGGCTGGGACTTCACAATAGGCTTCAATTTTCCTAGGAAGCAAGCAAAACACACACCATTGTTAGAATACAGGAAGAGTAATCCTTACAGTCTCCCCCAAGATGAAAGGGCAGAAGTACATCCTCCTGCCAGGGAAAAAGCATTGCACCACTAAATGAGTTTACCTCTGCATGAAACCTCTGCTTGCTGGTGATGTTTTAGCACAATAACCTTGTGAAATACAGGCAATTTGTTGCCCTAGAACCTCCCTCCCTCTTTCTGGCTGTACATTCACAACGTATTAGAGTGAATTATTATACTAGTCCCAAATACGAACAGCCAACTCCCTCTGCAAAGTTGCAAGAAGGTTTTAGGCTTGTCGAACACACTCAGAACATAGCAAGCATGATGTGACAAGATGTCCAAGTGTGATTAAAAAAAACCAACCAAAAAGCGATACGAACAGCCAACTCCCTCTTCAAAGTTGCAAGAAGGTTTTAGGCTCGCCAAACACACTCAGAACATAGCAAGCATGATGGGACAAGATGTCCAAGCAAAGTTAATGAAGTGTGATTAAAAAAAACCAACCAAAAAGCAAGAAACATCCAAGAGCTTTAAAGCACAGAACAATGTAAGGTCGCACATATGACCTCATTGTAGCCATAGCCTCAGGAAAAACCCTTGGAAGGGAAAACAAAGCAAATGGCTTACAGAACCCCAGTTTAGAAACTGTACCTTTTTTGAACGCCACTACAAATTGCCTGAGTACATCAGAGTCAAACTCTTCTGGCTCCATGGCATATTTCTTGTTGCCTTCATCCAGAATGGCGACATTAACATCCTCTCCACTCTCAAGCAGGCCCAAATCTTTTATTTCAGAAGAATAATCTTCCTCATCGGAAACAGCAAACACGTATTCAGGGAAGTCTTTGGCCACTTCCAGGACTTTGCCTCTCCAGTACTGGGTAGCTGAAAACCAGAACACAATAGGATTAGTAATTTCTACTTACTGCTTGCTTCCTTCCCAAGTAGAAGAACAGTAATCTTAACTAACTTGAAAACACAATAGGATTCGTAATTTCTAGTTACTGCTTGCTTCCTTTCCAAGTAGAAGAACAGTAATCTTAACTAACTTACCAACACGATAGTCAAAACTGAAGTCTACAGAATAATAGACAACTACTAGAGGACGCTTAGCGTATCTTTTAGCATCATTGGAAGGCTTGCGATGACCAACGAGAGGCAACGCATGTTTTAACACATGCTCTTTAATCTCTGATCCATCTGTAGAGTCCTGCTTAAAAAAATGGGGAAAAGAGTTAAAAAAAAAAATGGCTTTAAGTGACATTTCTGTTACACACTACTGGAAACTAGTATCGATGCACGCGTGAATGAGAAAGAGGGGCATGCTATCAACAATGCTGTCACCTTATTCTTCAAATCCTTGAGCACTAAAAATAATACAGTATACTACCCTTAAACTCAATATTATAATGGTAAATTATCATTTTAATACATAACTTCTGGGTTTATAAAATGAAGTTCTCAAACAAAGCAATACCATTTCAGGGGGCAAACAGGTGGCCTCAAATATCTAGTGGAGTACTTCCAACAGCAAGATGCCAAACGCTCATATATACAAAGAGAACCTTCAGTCCATTCACAAACTTTCTAACCTTGGACCAGCTACTCACTTTAAGATCCAAAACATGCATCTTGGGCTCGTGCTTTGACTGAAATTTTTCTGGCTGCATGACAACCAGCTTTCCTGGAGATGCTTTCAATAGTTTTGCAATCTCATTGCTGAAGGTGTGGTGGAACTTGTAATCTTCTCTTAAACTGTTAGCTGAAAAATTAAAGTTAGGGAGAAGGAAAAGTCATCAAGAAGCAAACTGAGAGCCTCCAACTGAAACCTTGAGACTGCACTGCAAGGAAATTCCCATTTTCACTGGGACTTGGAGCTACCCAGAGTCTTGGAGAACAGCTCTTATTCAGGTGTGAGAAGCATGTGAAAATGCATACAGTTCAAGTATGCTGTTCCACAACCTGTCTACTTAATGAGTTATTCTACATATTCAAAAACCATGAACAGCTTCCAAAACATACAGAGTCTAACAGTGGTTTTATCAGTCTCCTACCTCTTGGCTTCCCCCCAAATAACAGAAAAGTAGAGCTGGAAAGGAACTCACAAGGTGACCCAGTCAATCCATTTACTTTGGGGCAGCCTGGGAAACATTTCTGTATCTTGTCATGCTGCAGCAACCAAATCAGCTCCTAATCCAACTATATATATATATATATATCCAACTATAAATGAGAGCAGCCTCAGATGCAGGCCTAGCTTGGAGAGAAGAATTGCCCATATTGCTCTCAAGGCTCTGGCAGAAACCAAGAATGGCTGTGAGTAGGTTGGATCATGTGAGACATAGGGATTGATTAAAGGGACTGAGCACTTCATACACTTAACCTCTTCTGTGTGGTAACAAATATTGTTAACAGGACCATCAATGTGGCATGTCAAAGGGTTTTTTAAGAATAAGCATTGCCAGGAATGGTCTAGCTAAGTTGATCCAGAGGTGGATGATGATTCTTTCTCCAGGCAGAGCCCAGTCTCTGGAACTGTCAGGTACGAAACAAGCAGTAACAGATGGCAAAGCTAGTGAGGCTTTAAGCCAAGAAGTTGTGATTTATTCCTCAGCTAAGAACTTTCCCTCCTTTCCAGTTTGCGTGTTTTTAGGGACACAGTACCAAGAGGACACATCTCCCATGACTGGCTGTTACTTTTGTTATAGCCTCAAAATCTGATGTGAGCTTTCTTTCTTGAGTACAACTAGAAGATCACCCTTCAATCTCCTTCCTCTTATTCCTCTCCAACCTCCCCCTGTGAACTAAGAGCAGAAATAAAGGATCTCTCTATGCCCAGAGTCCTGGACAGAATCTCAATAAAACATCCAGTAGTATTTTAAAACATTCTTTACCTGCTTCCTGATAGAGTTGATAGGCTTCGTCATTCTCTCCACTAAAGACACCGATGATGATGACATCATCCCCATCCCTCAGAAATTCCTGAACCTGCTTGGTTGCCTGAATCTGTTTTGATGGAGGACCAGCCTGTTCAATCATGTAGTCGACAATACCTGTGAGAGAAACCCACCCCCAAAAAGTTGCTTAGAACATTTACTGAGCTGAAAGGTGCAGGAATTCTCTCTACAACATTGTTTAATACCACATTTCCTGTGGATGTCTTTCTGTGCAGCCCTCCCACAATAACTAAAAGACCAAACCAGCAAAGCCTCAGTCCAAATTTTTATAGCTGCAGTTCTGGATATTCTTTCAGGTTGGTTTCAGACCAATCACATGAGTTCTTCATGTGGGATCTTTCAAGTATCCCTCCTTTCTTAAATTCTAGACCCTTCACTGTCTCCTGACCCAGCTATGAGCCAAAGTTCTACTTGGGTAGTCTTAAGTCTTCCTGCTTATTAAAAATTAATATTGAGCACTTCAGCAGCTGTTATGGTGCATTCCAGTGCAATTAAAAGCTGTCCATTTACTCATACTGCAACTGTTTCACCACGCGTATTTAACTTACTTTATATTAAAGGGAGCTTATAGTACCACCATAAGACATTATAAAGAGACAAATTTACACCTACGCTGGCCTATGTAGGTATGAGGGCACAATTTTTCAGGTTTCCCCAACTACCATTGCTATGATGTTAACAAGTCTGCAAGTCCTACAGACACATCAGAACATTTGTGGTCAAGCCCTTAGGAAACAAGAAAAAAGCAGAAGTTGCAGTACCATATTTTTCCCGTGGACCACTGTAGTCATAAGGTTTGCCCTTGCGGAATATTTTCAGGGTTGGGTAGCCAGTGACATCGAACTTCTTTGCAAGCTCAGTTTCAGCAGTGGCATCAACTTTAGCCAGGGGAATAGGGGGCGTGCGCTTGCTGAGCTCCTGGGCAGCCTTCTCGTATTCTGGAGCAAGCCTTTTGCAGTGTCCACACCTAGGGAAGGAGACAGGAGGGCAGTTTTTACAAACCATGAGTCCTGCTAGGTATACCTGCTATCTCTGAATTGAAAGAGTTAAGTCTTCCAGAATGGAGAAAGTAGGAATGGGGTTATTCAGTCCACAGGACACTTCAGACTAGGAAGACTTGTCTCTCCAGCCTGAAGAGGACAACCCCCTTATGCCCGGCCCCACACTACTACAGGTAGTTGCATTTTTAGAGGCCATTTTTAAACTAAGGACCAAATCTCTTTGGTTTTCAGTATCTCTCAACGTGTTCCCAAAATAGCAAATGAGAATCTTCAGTGAGGTTTTGGAAACCACTCCTTGCTGACCAACAGATCCAGTCTAGTCTTCAAGTGTAATGTGAACCTAGGTCCAGATTAGAGCTAGGGTATATCAGAGATACACACACCTGCACAAGGCAAGCCTCTTTTAAAGAGGCCTAACAACAGAAAAATGGTTCGCCAAGTGTGTTCAGGCCAACTGTGCTAGGAAAGTACAGGTGACTGCCTTCTTCCTTACCATGGAGCGTAGAATTCCACCAGGATTATGTCAGCACCGTTCACAACATCGTCAAAATTATCCTGAGTCAATACGAGGGTAGCTTCTGGTGGAGGGGTCCAATTGGGGTCAGAAACCTCCTTGACTTTGGCCACAATTGCTGAAATGCAGTTCAACAGCCCAATTAGCAAGGTTATGTTATCATATTGAATGCAGGAGTTGGTATCAAGAATTTAAAATCAGAGTGGCAAGCCTGGTCTTGGACCAAAGCTTACGTGTTACGCTCACAAGAACACTTTCTTTATCAAGCGCTCTTTATTGTGGGTATTGCCAAGGTCTTCTCCATAGAGCACCCTTCTTATGCAGACCACAGATCTGTAACTTTGCAGGGCTGTAGCTTCACTCCATAGAGCACCCTTCTTATGCAGGCCACAGATCTGTAACTTTGCAGGGCTGTAGCATGTGAATGCCATCTCAAAACAGGCAGAGAAGGTAGGTTTTCCCCCCTCTGACTAAAGCCAGACTCATTCTTTAAGTGAGAAACAAGTGGTTTTCTATATAGTCAATAGATGTTTCAGATGTTTCTTATTAGCTGATTCTTCAGAAAGCATGACACCACCTCCTCTTCTAGCCAAGGCAGAGCTAGAAACCTTCTATTAGCAACAGCACTACCCACTACCTGCAAATTTGTTCTCCAGCATACAACCAATTGAGAAGACAGGCAAAATTTCAGCCCTCATACTACTATTCTGCTTAAGATAAAGTAACTTGAGATCTAAGTCCTTCAAAATAGTCACATTAAGAAGCAAGACTACCTAAGTCTTTGCTTTCTTACAGAGAATTGCTACAGATGGGTGCTTACCATCTTCTGTCCGAGAACCGTCATAGTCAACAGGTTGGCCTTTCTTCAGGATTTTGATGGTTGGGTAGCCACTGACATCAAAACGACTTGCTAGTGAAGTGGCTGCAGTAGCATCTACTTTGGCAACTGGAATAGGAGGGTCATTTTCCTTCAGAGTTTTGGCTATCTTCTCATATTCAGGAGCAAACTGCTTGCAATGCCCACACCTGTCAGAAGATGACATGAATAGATACAATGATGTAAGACAAGAACCACGATTTGCTATTCTGCATTTCCAGGACACCTTCTAACAGATGTTCACAACATCAACACCAGAATGTTGGTCTTGCTATGTTTTCAGATCATGGAGAGGTAGAGATTAACTGTAGCTAATGTGCTGTGTTTTCAAAACCCGGCTTTTTTTTTTCCCCCCCAATTCAAAAGGCAACACACTTCCATGTGTCTCATAAAGCCATTATAAAAAAAAAGTAACAAACCCTTTTAAAACAAAATCGCAAACCTGTCACCATTAGGCAGATGTATGAGACACTGTTTAAATTCACAATACAAACGAGCTATGTCCTTACTCATACCACACCCTTCTGGCAAGGACACAGATTTGAACTTGAGAAGGAAAACCTTCTAGCAATTTCCCCGCTAGGGTAATCTTCATTCCTCCATCTAGTTGAGGAAATACCCAAGTTCTCAGTGGGCCAGCACAAGGACACAATAGCAGGCTGCAAGACCACACTGAGTAACTTCCCTGGAGCTCACTGGGACCCATCCCAGTTCCCTGACAGGCACAGAGCAGGGACAGGACCAGGGCTGTGCTTCCCTTGGCATGGAATCCCTCAGCATGACCCACATCTATCTGTGGAGAAAGAGCAGGCATGTTGTCTGTTGCATGGTACAGGGGAAGGGACTACAGCCTGGACTACAGCAGAGTCCACTGCTTCTCCTGCAGGCAAGCTACTCCTATGTCATCTTTAAAATTGCTTAAAGGGAGCTTAAAAGCTCCCTTTTTAAGAGTGTGTCCTGTCACAGAAGCCCCCAGCATCCACCCCATCCTGCACCTAAGGAGGTACCACAAGCTGTGAACTCACCATGGTGCATAGAACTCCAGCAGCACCGTGTCCTTGTCTGCAGTAAAGGTGTCAAAGTTTGCATCATTCAAGACTAATACACCATTTTCTTCTTCAACTTCAGAATCATCATCATCATCATCATCTTCGTCATCTTACACATCATCACCGTCATCATCAGCTTCTTTTGTAACCGATTCTGGAAAAGTAAAAGTGAAAGTGCAATACAGATTAGATTTTGTCAAGTTTAACATTAAAATAACACCAGAGGTTAAAGATGGATTGAGTAAATTCCATGGTTAAAAAAAAAAAAGTATCAACACAGCTATCTCTGTTTGCAAAGAGCTTGGACTCTGGTATTTGACCAGTCCCATTTCATTTCTGTGCGTGCTATGCCAGCTAACAATATCAATATTCCAGTAAAGTGTCAAAAAGCATTTTGCCCTTCAGGGCAAACAACCAAATGGACACACAAGAATGAAGGCATGCAGACCCAGATGACAAATGCTACCGATGTCCGTTGGGTATCTTGCTGAGATGTGGGAAGCAAGGCACCAGACATGCTGGATAAGAAGGGCACACAGATGATACCTGAATTCAAAGAGAAGCCTTTCATCACGCAACAAAACAGCTGTCCTTCAAGTGCAACAACTTTTGATTAGAAAATTAGTTGTCTTAAACCAAAAAAAAGCAGATGTTGCCTATCCCCAATGCTTCCCTCACTTACTACACCTGTGACACCACAACTGCTGTGCTCTGCCTGTCTGAAGGTCTAATAAACAGACAGGCTTGCTACAAACTCAAAGGCTGTAATTTCAGTACTACCAAGATGGTTTAAAGGCAGCACTTCAAAATTATGCTTGTGTTCCTGACTGCCCAGTCCCACCCCTGCCACCTCAGTATTTTCAGTTACAGGGATGTTTTAGGTCTCCAATTCATTAAAGAGACTTTCAGGAGCACCAGTCCACTCTGGGTCAGTATCAGGCTGCAGAGTGAGTGCAACATCAAGTAATTAAGTGACTGTCACAGGAATCCCATGAAAACCCACTCCTATGCACTTGGCAGATCTTCTAAAATAAATGGAGTGAAAACCTCTTCCAAAGAACTTTTGGGGACACCTTTGATTAAGGAGAACCAAAACTGCTGGTACAGAACAGGTCTTTCAAGGAGAAAGCAGAGTTGCTAAATTACCAAAGCAAAGTTAGCACATTTCAACTGGTTCAATTTTTGTTGGCTTGGGATTTGAGATGGTTTCTTTAATATTTAATCTTTCACATGTTCCTTTAAACCTTTTTTTTTTTTGTTGTTTCAACTGCTGCCATTTGCCACAAGCAGACCTTCCTGAATGACTTTAAAGGAATTTTAGTCACAGAACAAGTAACGAAAACACTTCATCCCAAATGAAAACTCTGCAACAATGAAGCTAAGGCCCTTTGAACCACTGGGAGCCCCAGGATTACAAAACAAAGAGATTAAGGTTTCTTGTTGAACACTATTCTCTACTTAACTTTAATTGGCTTTTGAGTAAGCTGACAGGAGTTGCTGCAGTAGGACAGCAAATCACGTACAGGTAAAGTACTTATTCAGGACAAGAGTTCTGATTTGCCACAAGCAGACCTTCCTGAATGACTTTAAAGGAATTTTAGTCACAGAACAAGTAACGAAAACACTTCATCCCAAATGAAAACTCTGCAACAACGAAGCTAAGGCCCTTTGAACCACTGGGAGCCCCAGGATTACAAAACAAAGAGATTAAGGTTTCTTGTTGAACACTATTCTCTACTTAACTTTAATTGGCTTTTGAGTAAGCTGACAGGAGTTGCTGCAGTAGGACAGCAAATCACGTACAGGTAAAGTACTTATTCAGGACAAGAGTTCTGAAAACATTCTGATTTCATCTGGAATTTGAAAGGTAAGAATGATAAATATGTAGTATCCAGGTATGAAAAAGTGATAAAAACCAAACTCTACCATTCTCAGACCAATGGCAGGCCATAGCAATAAGCTCACCCATAGACAAAATTATGCCATTAAATTGCAATAGCAATTTTTCTGTTAGAAGATAATAAAAAAATAAGCCTGTATGCTTTCAGAAACCAATATGTGCCCCTGGAGAAAATGCTTTAATTTTAATTAGAACCCAACTTTATACACCACCAAAATAAAAAAAGCTTCTGATTGAGGGGATAGATCAGAGGAGATCATTTAGCACAGAACAGTAGCCACCTGGATTAAGTTTGTTTAACAACTACTACTGTTTCAAATAACCTATGAAGCAGCTAAAAGCACTATTTGCAAGTGGACAATGCCTCCTGTGTTGCTGCCTCTGAGCACTTGCAGTGAAAGGGCTGAACTCTCCAACACCCTTGAAGTGAATCTACAACAGTCATGTACCATCAAGACAGCACTGGTGAAAAAAGCTAGTTTTCAGGGGGTTTCAGCAGTCAATATTTCTGCTTACATGCGTGCCCAGCAGCTTTGAGGGTCATGTTTCACCACAGGGTGTTCGTGGTTGGTCTGTGACTGAATTCCCAGGGAGTTGTGCAACGCCCATTGCTTTTCCAAGCAAATCACTTGGGACCTGATTTTTCCTGACACAAAGAAAATTGAGCAAAACTAGCCGGCCTATTGTGCTGATGCATTTCTGAAATTAACCAGCAGGCTTCAATTCTCATTCCTGCTTGCTGTGCTAACTACCCACCTCCAAACAAGAGAAAAAGACCACTGCGACTGCCGTGGCATAACCTCATGTTTTAGAAAGCCAAGAACAAAGGATCACCCACAACATCATCCTGCATAAATGGAAAAATGTTAAACCATTAGATCTGAAATCGTTCTGTATCTTTCAATATCCATACAGCTTGGACACATTCTCACACACCCACGTCCTCCTGCTCAGAGGTGGAGGCAGGACAGCCCTACCTCACAGCAGGACTCCAGCTTTTCCCAACTGCCTCACCGAGGGCACGCATTTCAAAAAAAAAAAAAAGTTAACCATACCTAAAAATTCATCCTTAAGAGTGCAAACTCACCCTCTGTAGTATCCAGCTTCACCAATACCTAGAGTTATTATAGCTACCTCTAATGTCCCCTTTAGCATTGGGACTGAAAGACCTGCTCCAAGGACCTGATCAAGTATAGGAAAAGTAAGCAGGACTTTTTTTTTTTTTCATTACAAGCAAGAAACTTCCCTCTGCATTAGTGATTTACAACTTGAAGAGAACAGATACAGAATGCATCTAACTGGGACACCTGACACTGCAGAAGTAGCTAATAAATATTTGCATAAAACTGTTCATGAAAATAAAATAGCTGCACCCACACTGAAGTGTCTGCTTCCTAAAGCTATTTGCAAAGCAGGTGGACAAACCAAAAAGTGACAGCTGTGGCTAAAACCTGCCCTCCAGTAGAACATGGACCACTCTTTTTTTTACTCCAACAAAGCATTTCCACAATTTTCAACACGTTACTACACAAGTCAAAAAAACATTATGAAGATGACACTAATTTTAAGACTTTAAGTACACGATGCCAGCTGGCAGGCCTTCCTCAGGATGACAGCCACTCTAACTGAAACTAATTCTTATAGTAACTTCACTGAACTTTCAACATTTATCAGAAGTTTAGCCTAGTAACTTTTTCATGCAGGATTCACCTTAAGAAAAAGTCTCATTCAGACATCAATGACTTCTGGATTCTGCATGAAAGTTTCCTTTTGAGGAGGGCACTGCAGTGACTGTTTCTCAAGTGGATGAGCTCAGTTTTCAGAAACACAGAAGTCAAGACTTATAATTTGTTGCCAGGGCATTCAAAAGCCTTTTTATGAAAACAGTCTTCCTCAATCTTTTCTGCAGTGGATCTTCTACACAAATCCCTCTTTTTCCTTCATCAGGAAGCAAAGGGTGTTAACAGTCATGACCTAGGCTAACCTTCCTGCAAGCACGTTTGCTTCACTGCCCCAGTCAAACTTCACTTCCAAAATCATACAGTGCAACATGCCTGGTTTCATCTGAAGTTTGCATCTCCTGAACAATCAATTTATATAAGGTCACTTGCTTGTTGCAAATCAAATTTGTTCAACTTCATACAGGTCTGCATTTCAAGAGCAAAACCGGAATTCCTAACAACACACATTTTTAAAGCAAAGACTTGGTAAAGCCTCCTTCATGATTTATACACAATTTTGAGATACACAGCAGAAATAAGAAAATTATTCAAGTTGTGCATTGGATTAGTGTTCAACTTGCACACAGGAGAAAATACTTTCATCACTGTGCATCTTTGACCCTGAGAACTCATATAGTGAGAAGAGCAGCACACACAGGAGGCACTGATGCGAGCCTGGTTGGCAAGAAGTTGAGCTCCTGCTGCTGGCCAAACTTCACTGTGACATTACAGGAGTTACTCCAACACCTGAAGGCAGTAGGGGAAATCAGTACCGGGCTTTGCACATGCTACAAAGGAATGACAACCAAGTGTTTTAGCTAAAAGCAAAGACATAGACATAATACATAATCTTACCATGAAGCTTTTTTTTTTTTTTTTAATTCTAAGCTGAAATACAGGTATCTCCTTACTGCAGGTGCTATATCCTATAAAAAAAGAATAATCTCTTGATCCTTATCCCATCTTACCATGAAGCTTTTTTTTTTTGTTAAATTCTAAGCTGAAATACAGGTATCTCCTTACTGCAGGTGCTATATCCTATAAAAAAAGAATAATCTCTTGATCCTTATCCTACAGATCATAGAGCTGGTTGCACAAATAAGGTACCTGACGTAAATGCATGTCTTCAAGTTTCAGTGCCAATTCACTGAGTTAAGAATTTGCAGGACCGGAGGTCATCCATAACCCCACCTTCCTCAACAGCATCTATTTAACATGCAGCAGCTTTAACGGAGGAAATACAAAAGACATAGGATTTCTCAAAATCCACATGAAAGATGCCAGAAACCAAAGAAGCACCTTCAAATGCTTGCCTCCTATGTACAGGTGCTAAACTTAAGTCAGAGCAGCTTTGTTTCAGCTCATTTTGGAAAGGAGGAGACACGCATCAGTAAATCCAAAGACAATGGGAAGAAACACCAAGAAACCAGCCTGACACGGCCTCCCTTCTAGGCAAAAAAACCCTAATTAGTTTGAAACACACATCCCCTGAATCAAGGGGTAAGGAAAAGAGCGCTCCGTCGGATAGTTAAATTGCAAATTCACTGGTAACTTAAAAGCCAGACGACACGGCTAATCACTAGCTTTTCGCGCCGTGCTTAGAAGAGGGAGAGCAGCCGCGCACAGCCCTCTGACAAGCCGCCTCTCCGCGACCCCGGCGCCATCCCGGAGAGGGATCAGCGTCGCCTCAGGCCACAGGCCTGCGGGGGAGCCGCCACACGCCAGCCCGGCCCCTGCGGCGCCCCGCCGGGCCCGAGCTCTCCGCAGCGCCCGGCGCCTGGGAAGGGGGGGTGGGGAGAGGGGGCAGCCAGGCCGCCGCCGACCCGCCCCTGGCCTACGTTCACCCTCAAGCCCCCCACTCACCCCCGTCACCGTCGTCGTCCTCCTCGGCCGCCGCGCCCCGCGCCAGGAGGGCGATGTGGGCCAGCCCCAGCAGCAGCACCAGCACCCACAGCCCCCTCGGCCTCATCCTGCCGTCGCTCCCCGACTCGGCTC
>NW_015090882.1:2363073-2381432 GCF_001431845.1 Calidris pugnax
CGTCGCCGTGCGTCGGGCGCGCGGGGAGGTGGGGGCGGGGCGCAGCGGTTCAGGTCCCGTTTGGGTGGGTGACAGCTGCCCGGCCGGGCTTGAGGCGGGCCCGGTGCGCCTGAGGGCTGCCGTAGGCAAGTCCCGCTGTAATACCGTGATTACCGGCTATAGGGAAAGACTCACAGACTCACAGAATGCTATGGGGTTGGAAGGGGCTCTGGAGATCATCTCCTCCAACCCCCTGCCAGAGCAGGTCCACCCAGAGCAGGTCCCACAGGAACGTGTCCAGGTGGGTTTGAATGTCTCCGGAGAAGGAGACTCCACCACCTCCCTGGGCAGCCTCTGCCAGGGCTCTGCCACCCTCAGAAAGGAAAAAAAAGTTTTCCCTCATGTTGAGATGAAATTTCCTGGGTTCCAGTTAGTGCCCGTTGCCCCTTGGCCTGTCCCTGGGCACCACTGAGAGGAGTCTGGCCCCATCCTCCTGACACCCACCTTTTAGATACTTACAGGCATTGATGAGATCCCATCTCAGCCTTCTCTTCTCCAGGCTAAACAGACCCGGGTCCCCTCAGCCTTTCCTCGTAGGAGAGATGTTCTCGTCTCCTGATGATCTTCGTGGCCTTCCGCTGTCCCCTCTCCAGTAGTTCCCTGTCCTTGAACTGGGGAGCCCAGAACTGGACGCACTATTCCAGATGGGGCCTCACCAGGGCAGAGGAGAAGGGATGATGACCTCCCTTGCTCTGCTGGCCACGCTCTTCTTATTATACCACAGGAGACCATTTGCCGCCTTGGCTGCAAGGGCACGTTGCTGGCTCATGGTCATGTTCTCTACCAGAGCTTTAGGTCCCTCTCTGCACAGGTGTTACAGGCTGTGGGCATAAGAAGGGTGCGTGCTGCCATCTCTCTGAATGAGTGTCTTATGCTTAACTTCTCGTATTTCCAAAAAATCTGTGGTGAAATTGGAATAATTAATCTGGGTTATAAGAGAGCAGTAATTCACTGAGTCTGGTTTTTCCAAGTTTATCAGCCTCCTACTCATCAACAAACCCTCAAACACAAGCAGGCCTTGGGATAGTTGATTCTTCCCCTTCCCCCTTCCCAGCATAGCTATGGCACTAGTTGGAGGGGCAATAACTGCATTTCTTTCTTTGCCTTACTGATGGTGACTGTGGAGAGTGATAACAGGATAATTTCTAACAATGATTGTTCAAATGTTTATCTGCTTATCTATGACATAATAAGACAGTGCTAAAAACTAGGCTTTTAGTGCTCAAATTTCCAGTTTGGCTACATACTTGGACAAATTCACAGCTGTTTATTTTCTTTTTAATAAGATTCTGACCCTTGAATAGTTTGTGAACATAAAGCACCGTTAAATTCAGTGCACAGCATTCATGCTCTAAAGTGGTAGCGGTAGTTTGCAATAATCAAATATCTTCCCGATCTTGAAGTGCAAGCTTAAAATATGAAACCCATGATTTTAGGGGACTGAAAACACACAGTGTTGCTTTGAAAGACTATTGATGCACCTAGGTTGCCATTTGGAATTTGTTAGTGGTCTGTAGCAAATAGATTGGAAAAAGGCATTAAAATCCTGCTTTGTTCTACATTGCTAACTTATAGAATGAGAGCCAGTGCTTTTCCTCAACTCAGCTGCCAAACGATTGTGAGTATGAAAGGTAAGAAAGAGTATGAAAGGTTTTTATTTAGAGTCTGTTCACCGTTTGGTTAATACAACCCTTTATTTGAATATTCTGTTGGTGTGTGAAATATTTATTGCCTTCCTCATCAGAGTTTATAAGAGAAATAGCGTCTGTTGTAATCCATTTTATTCTGATTTTGGTTGGAAATGACCTACCTGATAGTGACCTGTGTCAAGGTAGAGGAGTTCTGTCAGGCCCAGTAGGCCATTGGAAAACAGGTTAAAAAAAGCTTACAGAAAAAATAGGCATGTAAAACGTGAGTGTGAGTATTGCTTTTGTTGGTTAAAATGTGAAATACAGGATTTAAATTGTTTTTATTTTGTGATAGCTAAGTTTCCTGGTTATTGTGTTTTACGTCATACTTGTTAAGCAAGTTGAAAAATGAGATCAGTAGATTTGCTAGGCAGTCAAGGGTGTCAAGTACCAACACCCAGCTAAAACAGTGGAAAGAAAGTGCAAATAGTACAAATACAGGGTTTGGGGGTTTTTTGTTTGTTTGTTTATTTGAACTGCAGGAGGAAAGCCTGCAAACCCTTGTAATCCCTGTTCAGACAAGGACAGCCTGATCACCTGACTGAGAGATATGCTAAATTGTAGGTGAATTGTGTGGGTAGTTAACAGTATTGGTAACCTGGATCTCAGGCACATCCCACTAGACAAACAGGGCCTTGGCAAAGGTCCATAGTCTGGTTTGTCTTCAAACCAACGGGGCTGTGCCTGTCTTCCTCATTTGGGGTAGCACAGTGCGTCACAAACAGCACACCTTACACCAGCTGGGGCACAAGCTCAGTGCGATTGTGAAATACACTGGGCACTGGAAAGAGTGTGCTGGCAGCACAGCTTTTCCAAGAGATTCCTTCCTGCTCTCTAAAAGGCTTGCTTACTTGTGAGGATGAGCACATGAAGCTGAGTAGCCTCTGAACTAACCACCGCTGGTAGGAGCACCACTGCCTTTTGCCGAGTACTTATTCTTTATGTGAGCTAGTAACATGAAAACCCTCCTCATATCCAGGAGGGTATCTAGGCAGAAGGTAAGTGGAACAGAGCCTAGAACAGATAACTAAATATAGGGTCATCAGCAGCTTAGATGCACAAAAAACTGACTGGCACAGGTCCCTTGCAGCATGTCTGATGTGAGAAACTGGCCATACTTACCAGTCACTTGGGCTGCATCCATACTAGAGAGCAATCAAGCAGTGAAAATAGGAGACCTCACAGAGCATCTATGGAGCATTTTCTAGGTAAGAGGCATTTCTGTCTGATAGCATCTGCTATGCTGCGGAAAAATCCAGGTGTTGGCACACTTTCGTTATTTGGAAATGGGTTGCATTTTGCACACACTGTGTTTTCAAATCCTTATAACCTGTTAGGGTCACCACTGGCAGACTTGTATCCTCAGGGATAAGCAGGCAATCATACTCTACTTTTCCTCAGGAACATTCAATGTGT
Source organism: Calidris pugnax (assembly GCF_001431845.1). NCBI lineage: Eukaryota > Metazoa > Chordata > Aves > Charadriiformes > Scolopacidae > Calidris > Calidris pugnax. Next base: position 2,366,217 of record NW_015090882.1, read on the forward strand.
GTCTTCCCTGTTGGTTTAAGTTGTCAATGGCTACCTTAAAGTCTTCACCGGTTGCACCTCTGTTTTCCAGCACCTGTAAGCGATGGACTGTGGAAATATCTATTTGTACCATAGCGTAATTTTCTCCTTCAAAAGGTGGCCTAGTTGCTGGTCATCTTCTGTACATCAGTCTGCCAATTCTATGGGGTACAGTTGTTGATCTTAGATGAGGCATATTCAGCAGTAAATGTCAAAGAAGAAAGAGCCAGTGTTCCTTCACAAAACCCATGAAAATTTTGTGAAAAGGTATGCCAGGCTAAGCTACATTAGTCTAGCTTCTACTATTAAATTATATTATAGTCTCCAAAGTAGATTTGAACCTACTTGGCTGATGATACTGAGTGGTTACCTGTCCTGTAAGGATACTGAACAGTTATAATGGTCTCATATGTGATAGCTGCTTTAATTCACTATAAGCAATTATAATGGTCTCACATATGTGATAGCTGCTTTAATTCACTATAATCCTTAGTGTCACAGAGTGATACCGACTAGATGCTGACTGATACTGCCTGAACAGAGGTGCAACAAATTAATTTACTCTTTTAAATACGAACTTTGAGGCTGGGTGCTATAGTAAATTGCTGATGAATGCTTAAAGGATTGGAAATTCTTTTTAATGGGATGTGTGCAGGCACAGCATTATGTCAATTAACTGAGGTGTTGGACTTTGGTACTCAGCATATTCAGTGGGACCGTGTGACAGTCAACTTTGTCTTCCTGCGATTTTTTGGAATAGAGTATTTTTTCTATACAGCACAAGCTGGTGCTGCTCTTGATGCCACCCACTGGGAATCTAAAATATGGCAGAAATACTGCTAATACATACTTGACTTTGCAGCATGTGCACAGTTCTGAATAGTTTGGGGGGAATGCTCTCAAAACTTGTTTTTTAAAAAAACCTCTTCAGTTGCAAAACCTCTCTTTTACGTGATCTGCCAGTTTTAAGCTGGCATAGTGTCACACAGGTGTTTTGAATGATTTTTCTGGTAGTTTTCTTGTTAACCTCATTTATGTTTTTTGCATAATAGCTAAACTTTCACAGGAAATGATACTGAGTTACCTTGCACATCATCTTCACGTAAATCGCTTCAGTGACTCTCAGAACAATGCTTAAAATATCCATTGTGTTTTGCATTTCATCTAAATCTAGAAACAATTTAGAGAGCTAGAGAAAACACTTAAAGAACTCGGATTTTGATCAGTGGTTGATTCATGTATTATGATGCCTATTTTAATTTGCAGTGATCATTGTAGAAACATGATAAAAATTTTGATGTGAAAATGTTCTACTTCAGTACTACTAAATTCTTGCAAATTAATGAAATATGGTAAATCACAGTAATATAAATACTATTGATTCCTATGTTGCACTCTTGTTTTGCTGCAGTGATTTTGATTGTCTGTCTGGATGACTTCTTTTTTCCAGGTTTTGTTATGAATTTTTTTTCTTTTTTTTTTTTTTTTTTTTTGTTTGGGTTTTTTTTTTAGGGACTTGCTTCTTAGTTCTTGGATCTCTGTGCCATATTAAATGAGTTCACACTTGCTATAATTTGATGTGCTCAGCTCAAAGAAACTTTTACAAATGCATCATCCTAAAAATGATAAAATTCTGGGTCATTTCATGGGAAGTAGAAACTTTTTAAGAGTGGTTTACCATCTCTAAATTGGAAGTTGAATACATTGCTAGATAATATTAAGACCTCATTTCAGAAGCATATGATACAAGTACTGCTAAAATTAGCATATGTAAACTGTCTACCTTTAGTTATTATATTGATGTCATTACAAAATTGGATCTAGGGCTTAAAAAAAATTTGGAAATTTAAAATGACAACTGTTAATAAAATTACTGTAGCTGACTTCACCCAGTACAGATTGCAGTGTGTAACATGTAGCATCATAGTACAATAGCATGGTTTGGGCTGGAAGGGACCTTTAAGGATCATTTAGTCCAACCCCCCTGCCCTGGGCAGGGACACCTCCCACCAGACCAGGTTGCTCCAAGCCACATCCAGCCTGGCCTTGAACCCCTCCAGGGATGGGGCAGCCACAGCTTCCCTGGGCAACCTGGTCCAGTGTCTCAACATCTTTACCATAAAAAATTTCTTCCTTACATCCAGTCTAAATCTCCCCTCTTTCAGTTTAAAACCATTAATCCTTCGCTTGTCACCACAGGCCCTGGTAAAAAATCTCTCTCTCCATCTTTCTTATAAGGCCCCTTCATATATATTTAGACTGGAGATTAGGAGAGGGTTCTTCACTGTGAGGGTGGTGGAGCACTGGAAGAGGTTGCCCAGGGAGGTGGTTGAGGCCCCTTCCCTGGAGATATTCAAGGTGAGGCTCGACAAGGCCCTGGGCAACCTGGTCTAGTTGGGGGTGTCCCTGCTGACTGCGGGGGGTCGGACTAGATGGCCTTTGGAGGTCCCTTCCAGCCTGGGCAATTCTGTGACTCTATGACTCTATATTGGAAGGCTGCAATAAGGTCTCCCTGGAGCCTTAGCCAAGCTGAACACCACAAACTCTCTCAGCCTGTCTTTGTAGGAGCGGTGTTCCATCTCTCTGACCATTTTCCTGACCCTCCTCTGGACACACTGTAACAGGTCCATGTCTTTCTTGTACTAGGGACTCCAAAGTTGGATGCAGTTGGATCCAGGTGGGGTCTCATGAGAGCAGAGTAGAGAGGGAGAAACACCTCCCTTGACCTGCTGGGCATGTTTCTTTTTATGCACAACAGGAGACGATTGCCTTTCTGGGCTACAGGCACACATTGCTTTATCATCCACCAGTACTCCCAAGTCCTTCTCTGCGGGGCTGCTCTCAATCCATTCACCTGTCAGTCTGGAGGGATGTTGAGGGTTGCCCAGGCCCAGGTGCAGTGCTAACACTAACTTGTGTTAGTAAGTGAAACGTTGACCAGGCAAGGGACTGTGATTACCTACTCTAGTAAACTGTTAGATGCTCGCTGGCACAATGCTGGCCTGTGCCAAGTAGAGCACATACAGGGACTTGTGGGCATTTTCTGGAGCTGGTATCTTCTTGGGAGTTGCTTGTGTGCAGCCAGCCTGCTTAGAGAGTGAGAGATTTATTAGCATAGGTGTAAGAACTTCCACGTTGGTTGGCCTGACTGCCTAGGAATATCCCAGATATATCTAATTTACTGGTATAGATGAGGCAGTTCAGTGATTTGTTACTTGGTGCCAAGAACAGCAGAGAACGTGTGAAAATACATGCCATACTTGTGGAGATAAGTGGCCTAAATAAGTGGCCCTTACATTATTTTTCCTCAGAGCTCTGTATCACAAAAAGCAATTGGTAATGGATGAGAAGAGATTACTTCAGGTGTCTGTGAAGTTGCAAGGCTCCTAAATTTGGATGACTACAATTCCAGTACAACTCTGTACGTATAGTTCATATCTAAACTGTAGTTTATAACATGGTTTGGTTTTTTCAGCTGAAATATATGCATATAGATCACTTTTATGGAGTTCAATGGTATATGAATATGGAATAAACATTGGAACCTTTCAGCAAGGTCACATTCTAGCACTTTCAATGTGCAAAAGCAGTCTTATCAGTATCAACACTACAGTGTGTTGACAGCTTGGCTGTAACAGAGTGCATGTAACAGAACCTTGATGGCAACTACTGCTAGAATTACTTACTATTTAACAAATTGTTTTTCACTGTTTTTCCTGCCTCCTGTAAGAGACAGTTGAACTTGGTGAAGTTTGGTGCATTTCTGGCTCTAATGGTTTTTAGCATATGGGGATCTCAGAAAAAATTGCAGCAGACTTCTGTGTGCACAATGGTCTCCAGTATTGTGAAAGTGCAGAAGTGCATCTTCATAATGGTTGACCTAACAAGATGAGAATAGTTGTTTTATGTTGGAAAACTGGAAAAAATTAGTAATTACCTTGCAGAGCATGTGATAACTTTTCCAAAGGTCTGAGGTGCCACACTGTTTGGGCACATGTTTCCACCTGAAGAAGCAAGGAAGGTTGAAAAATCTTCATGTAGAAAGCAAAAAGATTCCTAGTTGGTTTCAGTTGCCCTGAGTCTAGCCTGGAAAGTTGAAACACTTCTTTGCAGCCAGAAAAAACTGTTTTTTCCACTGTGACCTGCCACAAAGGACCCTCAGTTAGGGCAGGACCTGCCTGCTAGGTGCTGTCCAAGCAGGGAGCAGAAAAGACTGTGAGAGGCAATATTGAAAGATGCATCTTAAATAAGCAGCAGAGAGGAACTGTGTTATTCTCGGCAAAGATGCTGGTGAGCAGTTGTGCTAATGGTGCTGCACAGTCACTGGAAGCACTAGCTTCATTTTGGGATTGTGTTTGGGGTTAGTGAGGCTGATGGAAATGCAGATTTCCCAGCATTGTCTATACCTCAGCACCTGCGTGGATTTATGTCTTCATTTAGCTCTGACCGTGATCCATCTGGCCTCTGAAGAGAACCAGTGATCCCACAAGACAAAAAAGGGGATATAATATGGAATGAATGTCCCCTTGAAATGTGAGTCCCACCTTCATCAGAGCAGGAGTCTTGTCATATGCACAGCTGGCCACAAGATGTTGGTGTCAGAGGGGAAGTTGGAGTGAAGGGCCTGGGAGGTTGAACATGGAGTGGAGATCTACCTCTTCCCCATTCTGGGAATGCTGCAAGGAACAGTTGCTGCATTGGCCCCTGCCTTTAGAAACTGGTGTGTTATTTTGGGGGCTTGAGGCTATAGTGCAGATCAGGAATTTTTCCAGCTCTTTGCAGGGTGGCTTTGGTTTGGTTTGTGCATTAGACCCAGCAGAAGGCTGAGAACTCTCTGAGGTAAGGCAAGTTAAGAGCAGAAAGCAGACAGGATTAGGAACAGGAACAGATTCTGGCCTGAGGGGGAGGCTGTTGCCCTTTGAACAGCCATCCTGTGTGGTACAGCACTCCAGTAGTCAAAGGTAAGTATCTTGCATACAGCTTTTATCTGACACCAGAAAGCACAGGCCTTCGAGGCTGTCACCCGTAAAGAGCCTATTTTTTTATCCAGGAGGATGATTCAAGGGCTTGGTACAATCTGTTGCAGATTATGTCAGTGAAAAACTTCCTAAAGATAACTGCTGTGTGTGGCTGGCACAAGGTGGCACAGCTTTTCCATCCCAGAGCGTGCTGCATGGGAGTCAAGGGAAAGGGGGCTCGTGAGCCCTGTATGTCCATGGCAGAGCCTCTCACAGTGCCTTCATTATAACCTGTCAGGTTCCACTTCCAACTCCAGTTCCATGGAGACCTCTAACATAACAGACCTCTAAGAGTTTAAGGTTTCTTGTCATTTTCACGTGGTTGACAGGACCTTTGCAGCAGAAACACTATATTTAACCTCCATGGCACTGGTGGGAAGTCAGCTACTTGGTAGTGGTGCTGTGAATCCTGGAGCTTGCTGTGTCTCACCATCTGCTCACCAAAGCCAGCTGTGCAGTGGCAGTGGTTTTCACAGGAATGCCTGTGCTCATGACTGGTGGTGTAGAATAATTTCACACAAGTGTTTTGCATCTTAAAAAGAATACTTACATCTTTGTAATCCACCTATTGTGTGCAAGCAATGATTTGGCCATACATGCAACCCCAGGCAATGCTACAGGCTGGGGAAGAGTGGCTGGATCTGCCCAGCAGAAAAGGGCCTGGGGGTGTTGTGGACACCCGGCTGAACATGAGCCAGCAGTGTGCCCAGGTGGCCAAGATGGCCACCAGCATCCTGGCCTGTGTCAGGACCAGCGTGGCCAGCAGGAGCAGGGCAGTGATGGTGCCTCTGTCCTGGGCACTGGTGAGGCCTCACCTCGAGGGCTGTGTTCAGTTCTGGGTCCCTCACCACAAGAAGGACATTGAGGGGCTGGAGCGTGTCCAGAGGAGAGCCACCAAGCTGGGGAGGGGTCTGGAGAACAAGTCCTACGAGGAGAGGCTGAGGGAACTGGGCATGTTTAGTTTGGAGAAGAGGAGGCTGAGGGGAGACCTCATTGTCCTCTACAACTTCCTGAAAGGAGGGTGTAGAGAGGTGGGGGTTGGCCTCTTCTCCCAAGGGAATAATGCGAGGAGCAGGGGAAATGGTCTGAAGTTGGGGCAGGGGAGGTTTAGATGAGATATTAGGAAGAATTTATTTCCTGAGAGGGTGGTCAGGCCCTGGAACAGCCTGCCCAGGGAGGTGGTGAAATTGTCGGTGACAAACACATAACCACTGGAAGGTAGTTATATGCGGTGCTTTATTTCGCGGGCCCGGGAACCAGGGGTAGTCACCCAAATCTGGTTCGCCGACGACCGTGTCAACTTACAATTTATACCCTCACGATTATACAATTTCATACATATTCAATAGTCACCCCATCACCTCTTATTACATATTCATTAGGGATTGCTTCATAGATTGCATCATTCTGGCGACATTCCAGTCCCTTCTGGTGGTCTTCGGTGGTCGTTTCTGATGAAGTAAGACGTCTTCCTCGCTGTGTACTTTTACCTTTCGTCCTTCTGGTAGATTTCCAGGCCCGTTTTAGATGCCTATCTCCTCCTTATTCTTCTTGACTTTTCAGGCGTCCTCGGTATGCCGCTTCAGTAGCTTTAAACTATACCCCTCTCCCATTATTATAGAATGCAGTACCGGATCACAAATATACAAAGATTTTACACCAAGTTCAGAACACCTCATATTTTCCAACACAACCAGTCAGTGAGTTTATTTCCTCATGTCCAACTCTGTTTTAATTGCCAATAAATTAAATTAATTTCCCCAAGTACAGTATGTTTTGCCTGTGATGGTAACTGGTATGTGATCTCCCTGTGTTTATCTTGGCCCACCAGCTTTTTAATCTTATTTTCTCCTGCCCTGTTGAGGAGGGGGAGTGAGAGAGTGGCTGGGTAGATGTCAGGCAGCTGGCCAGGTTCCACATAATTTCTGTTTCCAGAATTTCACTGAATTTCACTGAATGTTTAGAGTTGGAAGGGACCATAGAGATCATCTAGTCCAACTCCCCTGCTAAAGCAGGACCACCTAGAGCTTGTCAGAGCATGTTACTCAGGAGCATCCAGGCGGGTCTTGAAGATCTCCAGAGAAGGGGACTCCACACCCTCCCTGGGCAGCCTCTTCCAGGGCTCTGCCACCCTCACCGTGAAAAAGTTCTTCCTCATATTCAAGTGGAACCCTTTATGTTCCACCTTGTGCCCATTGCCCCTTGTCCTCTCACTGGCAACTACTGAAAAGAGTCTGGTTCCCTCCTCCCTCAGCCCGCCCTTGAGATACTTGTCGGCATTAATAAGGTCTCCCCTCAGCCTTCTCTTCTCCAGACTAAAGAGTCCCAGCTCTTTCAGCCTCTCCTCATAAGGGAGATGCTCCAGTCCTTGAATCATCTTTGTAGCCCTTCGCTGGACTCTTTCCAGCAGTTCCCTGTCCCTCTTGAACTGGGGAGCCCAGAACTGGACGCAGGATTCCAGTTGTGGCCTCACCAGTGCAGAGCAGAGGGGGAGAATGACCTCCCTTGACCTGCTGGCCATATTAAAAACAGATTTTTTATCTAAAAGTGGATTACTCCATGCTGAAAATGGCCAGTAATCAGTTTTCAGCAGGTCAGCATCAGGTGGTATGAAAAACCACAAATTATTGTGGCTCATGCATGGAAAGTAATGACTGATGTCTCTGACGATAGTGGACTTTGAGAACAGTGACTTTCCAAGATATGTTGGGGCTATGTGTTGGTCCTTATCTGATCCTTTTCACATCTTAAAACATGTGACTTGTAAGTATGAATGATCATGTGATATGAAGTGGCAGCATTATGTGGTAGTCGAAAAATTCTGAAAATCAAAGCATTTTCATGTGACACAATTAGAAACTTTATTCCTGCTAAAGTATGTGCTGTGGCTGCCCACTGCGCTTCTTTTTGGGAAGACAACCAAATAGGATATGGACATTAGTCCATGTAGACACATAGTAATGCCTCTTAAAATCTTACCAGCCTCAGAGCTTTTCTACACTGAATTTGGGTGAGAGGATAAACCAGAGAACCTCATGTCTCCATTTCCATATTCTTCCATGTTCCTGGATCCATTTTGATTAAAACAACAACAAAAAAGGCTTTGATTTTAACCAGAATTATTGCAGTTTTTTTATCAAACATCTTAATAAACCTGTTGACCTGGCTTATCTGAGAAGGATATAAACTGTGGTATTGCAGTGGGATTAAACTTCACTAAACAGAAGAGGGTTGGTACCTCAGGCTACTGGGAAAACATCAGCACATCTACATCCTTGGCTTCAAGGGAGGAGGAGAGAAGAACGATCTGGGTGAAAGCCATGAATCACAAATGCATACTATTAACAAGCCCAGTTTGACCTATGAAACGGAGGAAAGTGGTAGTTTCTGCTGCAGTTGCCCATTTAGAGTCTGAGATTAACAAACGTCTGATGAGTACACTGATTCATAGGTGTATCTGCTTCTGACAGAACCGTGCCCTGGCAACTGATGTGGCTGTCCCTGTTTTCCATGAACCAGTGGGAGACTCGTCTAGCTCCATCCCACCATCCTGGTGTATATCTCAGTGCCATTTTCTTCACTGCAGCAAATGAAAACCAAGCGAGACTCCCGGTACTGTGTGCAAATTGGCAACCTGTGCTTTCTGTTTTTCTTGCTAAGAAATCCCTCAAATTTTGCACTGGAGAGATGTTCCAGTCTCTTCTCTTGCAATTAATCTTTGACCGTCCGAATAGCATCTTCACTGTCTCGTAATACTTTGTATGGCTTCCATTATAGCTCTGCCAGAGTTAGCCCCTATAGATAGTGGGACCATCAACTCACTTGGCACTTATTCTTCCCTCCAACTACAAACTATAAAAAGGACCCCAATGTCCCTGCATAGTTCATTGCCTGTATTTGGGACAGCTGGAAGTGAACACCCATCTTGTCAAGGCAATTCCTCTGTCAAACTCTAAATCAGGGGTCACGTACACAGATTTGTAAAGTATCAGCGGGTTATTAATTTGACGTAGATACAAGACAGTGGTGCTGGGTGCTGACTTTGAGAAGGCCTGGCAAACATGCTGCTCATAAATCACATAGGGCCGTTTTCTCTCAAATCCCATCCTTTTCCAGAAATTCAGTAACTTGAAAATGATTTTAGAGGACCTAAATGCCTCTAGTAGAAGAGAAGTCTGCATCTTCAACAGTATTACACTCATTTGGTGTACGGAAGTTGTGCTGAGCACCTAACAAACTTGAGCCTTCCTGAACAGATGATGAAATCCAGAGGAAGCACTTGGTACATACTTGTGCAGCTGTGCTGTAGTCCACTTATAGGAGAGATTGAACCAAAGGCATAAACACTTCTATCAAATTATTTCATGGATCATGCTGGTTTTTTTCATTAATAAGTTTTAGAAGCAGTGCAGATGCCACACAAATATCTGTTTGTTAGTGACCTCTGCTTTCCATTACCCAAATAACAGAGTGCTGTAGCCAGCGTCTCGCATACCTCGTATGTGGAGATGAGCAACGCTGGGGGTTTGCTTCATGATCCTTCTGCTGGCAAAATGGAGTGAGGGAAGAAATCTAAAACTCTTTTCAGGACAAACCCCTGCAGCCTGTACCTCAACTGGCTAAAGACTCCCTTGGCTTACAGGTGGGTCGTTGTAATATGTCTTACTAAGCTTTGTAATGCTAAGTGGATATTTATGGTAAAACTTGATTTGCAAGAGTTTTCATGTGATTGTGATTAATAATGATGACCGTGAAGGCTGCTGGGTGTGAGTAACTTGGGAGAAGTCTGCAGCTGCAGCTGCTTTCAGGGGAAGCAGGAGTACCAGCAGGGGGAAGTGATGTACCATTATAAAAATAACTTAACAGTGGGCTACTTTGCACTAGCGATAAAGCAGGGATGATCCTGAAGCATTCCTTTGGAAATTTCTGGACAAAGCGTAGCTAGAAAAGAATATCCCATGGCTCCCTTTGATTTCTGCTTTGCTCTCATGAATACTTGTCTTTTCTTGCTCATTGTCTCCCTGGGACATTTCTTTAATCAAAAATGTTTGATGATTGTTTGTCAGACAAAACATTCTCAAGGTCACACTGGTATTTCCTCATGTCACCTGGAAGCATTTCAGGGACTAAGGAAACATTGGACAGTACTTGGAAAAAAAGTTGTGTTTCCTTGGCAGTAAAAATCTCTTTATTAGACTGGGTGGAATTTTATGTCAGGGTGTAGGAGTCTTTTTAGGTTCATCAGTTGCTCTGTTTTTAGATTCAACTTAATGATATGATTTTATCCTGAAATTCAACTTGATTTTGTGTTGTGCGGACTATGTGTAAGATTCTCTGCATTTTCTTATTTACTATTTGGCAGTGTCAGAGTAAGTGGTTACTGTCTTCATAGCCTTCTATCGCTGTCTTTGTAAACAAATAGTTTCTTATTTGAGTAACGTTGAGTCATTTGTCTAATTTTTGCATTAATAGCTGGCCGCTCTGTACGGGTTTTCTAATGTAGTGTATTACGATATATGCTTTAAGATTATTTTTTGTATCCAAGCCTTTTATTTCAGGATGTGATGCCTGATGAAAATTCTGGCCTTGCTTACTTTCTCAGGCCACTAGATGCTTTTTGCTGTAACATCATAATGAGAGAAGCCACGTCTGAGAAGGGAAAATAATGTTCCTTTCACACTGCGGTTTTGTTCTGGGAGGCTGATGTGGATGGACAGCTCTCCTATATTAGTATTATGGTTCTTCCAACTTACCACACCTTAGAAAACAGATTAACAAGCTTTTGCTTTTATTAATTGTTTATTTGGGTATTTTTTGGATATTAATTTTGTTCAGTTGGATATTTAGTAATAATGTCTCTGATGGTACTATAGACAAGATTTGAATGGTTGCACTTGTGAAAAGGTGAAACACTTTTGCACACACCTGTACTTTCTAATTTTGAAAGTATTTAAAGAAAAAATACCCCTTTCCATTGGGAGTTATGCAAATTGAGAGAGGGGAAGGTTCTTTAAATAAATAAAATGGTTACTGTCAGCAACCTGGATATCTGCTGGCAGAGGAGTCAGTGGCTGCAGAAGGATCAGTCTCTGCACACACCGTTTTCCATGTTGCCTCTGTTAAATGTAAGTGGAGGAGCAGAGAAGGGAAGAATGATTCATGTGAAATCTAGTTTAGGGGGTCATTATAAAACACGCTGTGTCTGTGGAAGGTTGTTCTTTTTCTTGCTCTGAGTGGTCTAACTTTATCAGTGTTTCTGTGCTGCATAACACCATCATTTTGCACCTCCAGAGCCTTCACTCTGCTGCAGGGTACCTTGTCTATGCCTAAAGATAGCCTGGTGGCCTGGTGCCTAATACGAATAGCTAAACAAAGAATGCAAATATTATGTTGTATCAATGCTATAGGAGTTTCAGAGGAGTGGAAAAAAATTATTCTGGTAAGTAAAGTATTTCACAGATAATAATATATTTTAATACAACCTTCATTCAGGGGTTCCATGTGACTGATCACAGAGAAGTCAATATTGTGTGACAACATCCATAATACAAGATTATCACAATGTTGAGATTTTTTTTTCTCAAGTCTTTGTTCTTTGTGAGCTCTAAGAAATGGCTCACACTCTAAGCCACCAAGTTCTAATTGGCAACTGATCTTTTGAAGCTTATTTCATGTTAAAGAAATTTGTTGAAAAATGTCAGCTAAGGGTGTGTATTAGAAGTCTTGGAAAAGGATCTTGAAATTCGGTTCTCCAGTGCTAGACAAAAAGCTCAGGTCAACTTCATCATACTCTTCAGAGCAGATTTTGCAAGTGGGAAGAAGTTGAAGTAATTCTTCAAAATCATGACTTGATTTTGAGGCTTCAGCTTTCTACAAAATCAAATGACAAAACTAACATATGTTAAGATATGTTGGGTTTGATCACATTTTTGCAGTTTCAGTGCGCTAAGATGGTTAGTAAGTTTGTAAGAAAAAGGCATAGGCATTTGGAGTCCTACTACTCATCTCCTAGATGAGCAGCAGGGAATTTAAATCCCTCAGAAATCTAAAACCCTCTTTCCTAAGAAGTCCTCTTAAGACATTTTTTACAGCTCAGCTCTCAGTCTTCTGCATGCAGTAACAATTTTTTTGCATGCAGGACTCAATCCTGGAAAAAAAATTAATAAAACTGTGATGAGAACATCCTGGATTACCATTTTTTGATGAGAGTAACAGATTTCATGTCCATTTCATAACATTTTTTAACTTCTAAAGGTTCACTGGGAGAGGCTTTCTGCTTGGGCATATTCTGTAACATACTGCTTGGGCTTTACTCCATGTATGTCTTAACAGCACAACAAAGCCATACCATAGAACTCGATTTCTCTTCTAGAAAGCCAGATACAGTGCCACAGTCACCATATTCACCTATGGTATGGTGAACTACTTAAAAATATTGTCATTATTACTGAGGCACTAAGTAGCAGTGTAGACCAGCTGTCTTTTGAATGACAAAATCTTTGCTATGACTTTACTAGCTATTTAATGTTTGTGATATTTGTGCTGTCGTCAAGGGAAAGAGAGAAAATATTTTGTTACTGTAGCTTCTGAAATTAGCTTGAAGTGTGTTTCTTCTTCTTTGCAGTTTTTATGTGCCTGTTTGTTTTGAAAGAGAGATATGAAAATGCTTTGCATCTTTGTTTTCATTTACATGCCATGTCATTCTGTGTCAGCCTGTACAAAATTAATCATAGTAGTTTTATTTCTATTAGAAGAGCTAAAAGCTTCTGCAGTCTTACAGAGGGTACGAACATGAGACTATTCCTGTAGCTGTTTTTGTGAGGATGTTTTCTAGCTGCTGAATATGTGTATTTTTAAAATGCAGTTGTGTCAGCATTTTGAGATTCACCAGAATGCTGTGCAAATTTGAAGCAACAGTAAATGATAACATGTCTGTTGAAACTATTCCCTGTATCTGGCAAGTTCTTGTAAACACACAAGCATGTAAGTCTGTTGAACAAAAGGGGTATTCAATTTCTTTAAAATAATTGAGAATTTAAAGTCTTACTTCAGTATCCATTTATGGATTTTTGTTTACATAATTCCTTGTTTCATTTACTGTCACTGTCTTCTGTAACAAGTACACAGCAAAAAAAGATGTTTTGGATCTAGTTCAGCTGTGTGCCACTGTTTCTGGTTTTGTGGGTTATTACAGGAAGGACACAAAATACAGCCTGCAAGAACCCCGTCTTGCAGGAGGAAAAAATACATCTAATGCAATTATTTAATGATTATAAGTCCAGAATGAGGAGAATGTTAGGGATCTCAGAGGACTTCTTGTTTAATGGAATGCAATTAGGAAGCCTTAATCTTTCTTCTTGGGGATCCTAAGGAAAAAATGAACAAAAGCTAGAGAAGTTCAAGGAGATTGCAGCACCACGCATGGTGCCCTGTTGTGTAGAAAGAAGACTGCTAAAGATTTCCCAGAAGCTTTCTGTGCTCCTGCTGGTTGGTTTTGATTTGAGCTGTGGCCAAGAATCCCAGAGAAATACACTTACAACAGCAGTACCAGCAGCTGGCTCAGGGTGGGTTAAGATGGAAAACAGGCTTGCTTTTAGTGGGAATCGGAATCCGAAGCGGGAAGCTGCTGTCGTGCTCGATGTAAAAGCTTCCCCCGGACTCTCTGGGTAGAAGCCTCACTAGCCCAACTGGGATTGTGCCAGCAGAGCTGCTGGTTTGAGCTCAGGACATTTATACAGTGGTTGCTGATGATGATATTATTAAAACCTCGCTACCTGGTTTGTTGTCTGAACCCTTGTAGGCCAGGGTCGAATAGTTCTGCAATGGAAATTTCTTGGCAAGGCTTATTAAAGCGTCAGAGCAAAAGCATCACCACTTTTGACAGGCAACAGATGCTGGATGGAGGGCTGCAGCCGATAGAGCCCCAAGCAGCACTGCAAAGGACCAACTTAGGATGGCCACAAACAGGAACCAGACCCCAGGGAATCCCTCAGTTTCAAAATACATCCCTTCCAAATGGCATGGCTGTCCCAGCATTCATAACCATAGCACGTCAGTCATGAGTGTCAGCTTGCCCAGCTAGTTTTCATGATTCAGTTAAGCATAACTTTGTCTTTTTTTTTCTTTTTTCAGGCAAAGCCTGTGCGATTGCATCAAGGCAGTTTGTGTATCAGACCAAAATTTTTGCTGTGACTTTAGCTGTCAAATAGGGGAAGAGATACTTTCCCTAAAGCCATCTATTTTATTCATCACGGGTTTAAATTCCCTGAGTCTTTCTTGACTTTCAGAGAAAATGATCTATTTTCTTCATTGCAGTATCATTTCATTAGGTAGAGAATAGAGTATTTAAAACAAATTATCTTTTGGTGGGTCAGGTCGGGAAACTTTGAGTGCGGTAAGCATTGAACTCTTTGTCTTTGTATGTCTGTTGTAACAGCAATACCATCAACAGTTACATGTGTTTTTGCCTACCCTCTTCAAAATGTTACTCAGAGATAGCTTCCATTGAGTCTATCCCCCCTGTTTAAGGCATCATCCTCCCTCCAGAGGATGAGGTCTCGAAAGAATAGCCGTATGTGAGGTATCATTTAAATTTGCACTTTCATCAAGTAAAAAAAATAAGTAAAGGTCTCTATCTTTTTTCCCTGTTCGTTATTTTCTCATAATTTGCATTTCTTGTGCTTGCTGTTCATCAGTGTTTACAGAATCTGGTACTGTCATCATTTGGATGATTATTAAGCAAATATTCAGTACTTCTGAGGAAAGAGTGTTTTGTTATCCAGATACTTATTTCTTTAATGCCTCCTTTTATTTTTTTAAATTTTAGTTTGCTTCTAAGTGCATCAGAACACTGTCTTTTCATGTGCTACCTCCTGTTTGTTCTGGTTATCACTAAATTATTTTTCATGTTTGATTTGAAAATGGTATTGAACGCTGGCCAAGTTATACCAAGTACTTTGGTATCATAAACTGCACTGTTAGTCTTGGAAAAAAAGAGATCATCATCATCATACGTTTTTTTCTTGAGAAATCACAGAATCATAGAATCATTGAGGTTGGAAGAGACCCTTGGGATCATCGAGTCCAACCATCTACCCTACTCTACAAAGTCCTCCCCTACACCATGTCCCTCAGCACTGCATCTAAACGTCCCTTAAACACAGCCAGGGATGGGGACTCC
>NW_015090882.1:2382430-2418997 GCF_001431845.1 Calidris pugnax
TAATTACCTGTGAGAAGAGACCAGCACCAACCTCTCTACAGTGTCCTTTCAAGTAGTTGTAGAGAGTGATGAGGTCTCCCCTCAGCCTCCTCTTCCTCACACTGAACAGCCCCAGCTCCTTCAGCCGCTCTTCGTATGATTTGTCTTCTAGGCCCTTCAACAAGATGCCTGGCTTTGCTTTTTTTACGGCTAGGCATTTTTATATTTGCTCACAACCCTTGTCGTGCTGCCTGGTTCTTCAGCAACAACTGCAGAGGCCTCCCTCGATGCCTGTCCTCCTTGTGCAGTGCCTCCTCGCACGCTGGAAGCCCTGCCTGCTCACGTGCTGCCTGGCTCTGATGGTTTTGCTCCAGAAATTCCTTTTCTGCACTTGCTGAAGAGCTGAAGGTGGCTGTGACTCTGCTTCGTGCCACTCAGCCCTCAGTGTCTGCTGCTGTGACGCCAGGCTTGGGCTGGGAGGCAGTGATTCTGCCAGATGTTGCAGGAGCAGATGCCAGTTCATCTTTCTTTTCCTCCAGAAGGCAACACAGGTGAAGGGAAGCTAAACACACACAACTCACAAGAGTGCAGCTGTTTTCTTTACCACATGCTATTACTTGCATCCTTTTCACATAGTTCCTAAAGCTACCTGAAGAATTTATTACAGTAATTTCTTTTTAAAAGGGAAAATAATACAATTTACAAAAAAACACATTTCCTGGAAGCAATTTATTTGCTTTAGTTTCAAATTCTCCAGAAAAATTAATTTGTACATACTCTTAAAATTACCTATGTTACATAGAGTAATAGTTATAAAAACAGAAACCAAACAATGGAAAGAATTAGATTTTTCTCTTAAAATTACCTATGTTACATACATAGGTAATGTTATGTATATTTACCTATGTATACATAACATAGGTAAAATTACCTATGTTACATACATACATAAAAACAGAAACCAAACAATGGAAAGAATTAGATTTTTATTTTAATAAATCACAAACTGAGTGTGAGTATTAATTCAGATCACAGCACATTAAAATTACTGCGACACGATAGCAAAATGAATTTTCTGCTAACATGCTAAACTGTCCTCAGAAAAAGCTGTAAATGCAAGGTCAACTTCAGGGAAGAGTCTGTTTATGAATTTCTTATCAAAACCATGTCAACTACAAGGTTTGCAGCGTTTTCTTATGAAAGCTTAGGAGGATTCCTCTGCCTGATGTCCTGC
This sequence comes from Calidris pugnax, assembly GCF_001431845.1. Lineage (NCBI taxonomy): Eukaryota > Metazoa > Chordata > Aves > Charadriiformes > Scolopacidae > Calidris > Calidris pugnax. The sequence goes on from NW_015090882.1 coordinate 2,383,644, forward strand.
CTGCATTACAGAATACTAATCTACCCAACAGATATTTTTACTGTGAATCTGTTTGTCACAAGATTTGGTAATTTAGCTTTTCTTTAGTATTTGTGTTACGGAATATTGATTCAGAGCTGAAACTGGGTGAATATATGAAATTAAATCAAAATAAAAGCATCTCTCCATAACTTTCTGTCAAATTAAGAAAGCAAGCCTAGTAATTGTTACCTGTAAGGACTGATTATTTTTTTGGTCAGTGTCTGACCAAAATCTTAGCTTGGGCTGCAGCACTGCAAAACCTCAGTCTGCTGCAGGCATTTGTAACCCAAGCAGGTCTGCCTTTTTGGGGCACGGAGCAGAGTTTGTTAGCTTTGGCTATTCAGTGTGAATTATAGAGGTTATTGGATGATTCCCAAACTCCAAGTGTGAAAGCAGTCTTACTGAACAGCCATGGGTCCTTTTTCTAGTTAGCTAATAGTTTCCACGTGGCTCATGAGCCAAGCAGAGATGGTCCTGGGCAACGCCAATCTTGATCTGTTGGCCAAAGATGGTCAAACCCCAGGGCTGAAGTGTGTGTCAATGCTCAACTAGCTAATAACATGAGAATACGGAACAGAAATAAGTCAGTTTATACGTTAATATTATGCATTGGTTGGCCCTATGAAGCTGCTGTTTGATTGTCTTTATTTAGAAATAAGAAAACAAAGTATAACCTAAGAAAATTCCTTCTGGTTGTTTTTAAGTAAAGCGCTGATCTCAATTTTGAATCGCAGAGATTAACGCTGGGATTGGTATTGCATGGATAAAATCCTATGTCTGAAATGGAAATAGAAGATTCCCCTTTAAAAGAAGATCAATTAAAAGAAGATGAAGGTACTTCAGAATGAGAGCAAATTTGAGGAAGCTAGAGAGAAGCACTGCAGAGTGTGAAAATACTTCGACAAAAATGCTGAATTTAGGGAATTGTTAATAACAGCAAAAGAGAACTAAAAAGGCTTTCAACAAATTTTGCTTTTATAGGTCAGAGATGTATTTAAGAAAAAGACTAACAAATTGAAACTGTGGACCCTGTCTTTGAGACATTCAAAGTGAGTGCATCTCTTAACCTACTCCCCGAGATGAATTACCAGTCCCTGATCGGATTGCCCCATGTTCTCAAAGTTCTGATTACCACTGTTTTGACTCAAACTTTTGTGTTAAAGGCCATTTTTATCTCTTCCCTTCATGCTGTCATGACATATTGAGCCTGTCACAGCTAAAGAGCTGTAGCAACCCTGTGACTGTCAACTGCAAGTCACAGACCAATGTTTCTTCTACACATCCTTAGGTCACAGGCCTAAGAATTAATTTCTGTCTGAATAAATCACCGTAGTGTACGCTTGCCTTTTGAGAGTCTGCCAACCCAGTGTTTGTAGCCAATAATTGTTTGGAATTTTTTTTGGCCCATGATTCAGTTCTCATAGGACAGGAACTTTGGGAAGCAGTTGTTTTCCAGAAGGAAAAACGTCAGGGTAACTCATGGTTCCTACTTAAACATCATTTTCCAGAACTGTAGGTAAGATATAGTTTGCTTGAGGTTCTGTTAGATACTCAGTACTTCCTTCATGGCAGACCCTTCAAAAGGGTTACAAAAGAAGATTAGAAGTCCTAATTTTCTCTCTTCACCACTGACTAAAGCATGCACTACTGTAGATCAAAAATACCTTCTATTTATAGCAAATCAGAACCAGACTCCTTGAACTGTGATACATATATTTTCTAACTAGCACTGTACTTTTTCCAAGATGCGCTTGTTTTCTTATGCTTTAAAAGGCTCAGCTGATGTATTTTTCTAATTTATATTTCCAAGCACAGACTTGCAGTTGCACTTTGTTATATATTATATACTTGGAAGCTGTGTCATTCCCATCGTGCTTCTAGGTTTTGTAGGATTAAAAGCATTAAGAGATGCTTCTTCTCAGTCTTCTGCTTTCTAAAAAAATCAAGGCATAATTTGTGCTGAAATCTCAAATTTGTAAATAATTACATTGGCTAGCTTACATCCATCTTCCTCAGATATGTATAGTTTGCCAAACTAAGAATCACATTATTGCCATGAGAATTCTCTCCCTGCAATCCAGAGCTCCCACTCCAGCCCAGATGGACATACCCAAACTCACTGGTTTGGGTACCAGCAGTGACAAAGCTGTTGAGAAGCTAGAAGTGTGAAGGCCTTGGCTTCTACTTTTTGTCCTGACCCAGCTTCAATACCATGCAGCTTAAAGCTTTAGCTACTGGAAGTACAAGCAAATTTGAATTTTCCTTTGAAAGCCTGCGTGATCATACACTACATTTATATGAGTGTTGCTCTGGTGATTTCCATTTCTCCCTTCTTGGACCCTCTTGCCCATGCAGTACAGTAGGAGTGACCCTCTCATTCTACAGCTTTCAGCCACAGTTTGCCTGTATGTGAATCCAGGTGGTGAAATAAATGTTATGCCTAGAAATTTTCCCATAAGAAGACATATTACTTTGTCACCTCATTCAGTGGGTGCCAACTGCTACCAGCATGGGGTCCATCTTCTCAGGTGGACTGTGGTTGGCAAGCAAGAGATGGAAAGCATGTCTAAAATGCAGTGATGTGTAGGCTTGGAAGTCATGGGCGTTTACACTTTGGGAAGCAAAAAGGGGTCCCGAGGTGCATCTTCATTTTGCCTTCTGACCCTCTGACCGTGGTTAAAAACAATTATTTTTTCAAAATCCTGCCTGCCTCCTCCTGTCGGGGAGCACTGGCCTCACCTCACTCAACTTCTCTGGGTCATGAGCCAGGAACAGAGGCAGAGTCAATCATCTGTGGTAGTATTGTTGGTAAAAACCTCTGGGCCCCAATCTGGATGGGACCCTGCATGGACTTGAGTGACGTTTTGAAGCTTTGCTGCTTTTAAATTCCTAGACACCCACTGAGTTCAAACTCCATTAGCATCTCAAGCTCAAGGAACACCTTTCCCAAACGCAGGGGCAGTGCAATATCAGCATGGAGTAGACAAGAGAGAAGTATGCAGAGCTACATATGTATGCAGGCTGTAGCAAAATCCATACTTTTCCGTTTATAGAGAATCTGAAGTTTATCACCTTTTTCTTTATGGTTTGGAGCTGTGCGGTATTTGCATATCACCGATGCAAATAGCATATGAAATTTCAGCTAGAAAATATTGAGGGTAGAAAATACAGATATACTTCATATCATACCAGGGCAGGGAAGTCAGATTATTTCCCTGTTCGTTATTTTCTCATAATTTGCATTTCTTGTGCTTGCTGTTCATCAGTGTTTACAGAAGCTGGTACTGTCATCATTTGGATGATTATTAAGCAAATATTCAGTACTTCTGAGGAAAGAGTGTTTTGTTATCCAGATACTTATTTCTTTAATGCCTCCTTTTATTTTTTTAAATTTTAGTTTGCTTCTAAGTGCATCAGAACACTGTCTTTTCATGTGCTACCTCCTGTTTGTTCTGGTTATCACTAAATTATTTTTCATGTTTGATTTGAAAATGGTATTGAACGCTGGCCAAGTTATACCAAGTACTTTGGTATCATAAACTGCACTGTTAGTCTTGGAAAAAAAGAGATCATCATCATCATACGTTTTTTTCTTGAGAAATCACAGAATCATAGAATCATTGAGGTTGGAAGAGACCCTTGGGATCATCAAGTCCAACCATCTACCCTACTCCACAAAGTCCTCCCCTACACCATGTCCCTCAGTACCCCATCTAAACGGCCCTTAAACACATCCAGGGATGGGGACTCCACCCCCTCCCTGGGCAGCCTGTTCCAATGCCCGACCACTCTCTCTGTGAAAAATTCCTTCCTAATGTTCAGTCTAAACCTCCCCTGTTGGAGCTTGAAGCCGTTCCCTCTCGTTCTATTGTTAATTACCTGTGAGAAGAGACCAGCCCCAACCTCTCTACAGTGTCCTTTCAAGGAGTTGTAGAGAGTGATGAGGTCTCCCCTCAGCCTCCTCTTCCTCATACTGAACAGCCCCAGCTCCTTCAGCCGCTCTTCGTATGATTTGTCTTCTAGGCCCTTCAACAAGATGCCTGGCTTTGCTTTTTTTACGGCTAGGCATTTTTATATTTGCTCACAACCCTTGTCGTGCTGCCTGGTTCTTCAGCAACAACTGCAGAGGCCTCCCTCGATGCCTGTCCTCCTTGTGCAGTGCCTCCTCGCATGCTGGAAGCCCTGCCTGCTCACGTGCTGCCTGGCTCTGATGGTTTTGCTCCAGAAATTCCTTTTCTGCACTTGCTGAAGAGCTGAAGGTGGCTGTGACTCTGCTTCGTGCCACTCAGCCCTCAGTGTCTGCTGCTGTGACGCCAGGCTTGGGGTGGGGGGCAGTGATTCTGCCAGATGTTGCAGGAGCAGATGTCAGTTCATCTTTCTTTTCCTCCAGAAGGCAACACAGATGAAGGGAAGCTAAACACACACAACTCACAAGAGTGCAGCTGTTTTCTTTACCACATGCTATTACTTGCATCCTTTTCACATAGTTCCTAAAGCTACCTGAAGAATTTATTACAGTAATTTCTTTTTAAAAGGGAAAATAATACAATTTACAAAAAAACACATTTCCTGGAAGCAATTTATTTGCTTTAGTTTCAAATTCTCCAGAAAAATTAATTTGTACATACTCTTAAAATTACCTATGTTACATACATAGGTAATGTTATGTATATTTACCTATGTATACATAACATAGGTAAAATTACCTATGTTACATACATACATAAAAACAGAAACCAAACAATGGAAAGAATTAGATTTTTATTTTAATAAATCACAAACTGAGTGTGAGTATTAATTCAGATCACAGCACATTAAAATTACTGCGACACGATAGCAAAATGAATTTTCTGCTAACATGCTAAACTGTCCTCAGAAAAAGCTGTAAATGCAAGGTCAACTTCAGGGAAGAGTCTGTTTATGAATTTCTTATCAAAACCATGTCAACTACAAGGTTTGCAGCGTTTTCTTATGAAAGCTTAGGAGGATTCCTCTGCCTGATGTCCTGCCTGCATTACAGAATACTAATCTACCCAACAGATATTTTTACTGTGAATCTGTTTGTCACAAGATTTGGTAATTTAGCTTTTCTTTAGTATTTGTGTTACGGAATATTGATTCAGAGCTGAAACTGGGTGAATATATGAAATTAAATCAAAATAAAAGCATTTCTCCATAACTCTCTGTCAAATTAAGAAAGCAAGCCTAGTAATTGTTACCTGTAAGGACTGATTATTTTTTTGGTCAGTGTCTGACCAAAATCTTAGCTTGGGCTGCAGCACTGCAAAACCTCAGTCTGCTGCAGGCATTTGTAACCCAAGCAGGTCTGCCTTTTTGGGGCACGGAGCAGAGTTTGTTAGCTTTGGCTATTCAGTGTGAATTATAGAGGTTATTGGATGATTCCCAAACTCCAAGTGTGAAAGCAGTCTTACTGAACAGCCATGGGTCCTTTTTCTAGTTAGCTAATAGTTTCCACGTGGCTCATGAGCCAAGCAGAGATGGTCCTGGGCAACGCCAATCTTGATCTGTTGGCCAAAGATGGTCAAACCCCAGGGCTGAAGTGTGTGTCAATGCTCAACTAGCTAATAACATGAGAATACGGAACAGAAATAAGTCAGTTTATACGTTAATATTATGCATTGGTTGGCCCTATGAAGCTGCTGTTTGATTGTCTTTATTTAGAAATAAGAAAACAAAGTATAACCTAAGAAAATTCCTTCTGGTTGTTTTTAAGTAAAGCGCTGATCTCAATTTTGAATCGCAGAGATTAACGCTGGGATTGGTATTGCATGGATAAAATCCTATGTCTGAAATGGAAATAGAAGATTCCCCTTTAAAAGAAGATCAATTAAAAGAAGATGAAGGTACTTCAGAATGAGAGCAAATTTGAGGAAGCTAGAGAGAAGCACTGCAGAGTGTGAAAATACTTCGACAAAAATGCTGAATTTAGGGAATTGTTAATAACAGCAAAAGAGAACTAAAAAGGCTTTCAACAAATTTTGCTTTTATAGGTCAGAGATGTATTTAAGAAAAAGACTAACAAATTGAAACTGTGGACCCTGTCTTTGAGACATTCAAAGTGAGTGCATCTCTTAACCTACTCCCCGAGATGAATTACCAGTCCCTGATCGGATTGCCCCATGTTCTCAAAGTTCTAATTACCACTGTTTTGACTCAAACTTTTGTGTTAAAGGCCATTTTTATCTCTTCCCTTCATGCTGTCATGACATATTGAGCCTGTCACAGCTAAAGAGCTGTAGCAACCCTGTGACTGTCAACTGCAAGTCACAGACCAATGTTTCTTCTACACATCCTTAGGTCACAGGCCTAAGAATTAATTTCTGTCTGAATAAATCACCGTAGTGTACGCTTGCCTTTTGAGAGTCTGCCAACCCAGTGTTTGTAGCCAATAATTGTTTGGAATTTTTTTTGGCCCATGATTCAGTTCTCATAGGACAGGAACTTTGGGAAGCAGTTGTTTTCCAGAAGGAAAAACGTCAGGGTAACTCATGGTTCCTACTTAAACATCATTTTCCAGAACTGTAGGTAAGATATAGTTTGCTTGAGGTTCTGTTAGATACTCAGTACTTCCTTCATGGCAGACCCTTCAAAAGGGTTACAAAAGAAGATTAGAAGTCCTAATTTTCTCTCTTCACCACTGACTAAAGCATGCACTACTGTAGATCAAAAATACCTTCTATTTATAGCAAATCAGAACCAGACTCCTTGAACTGTGATACATATATTTTCTAACTAGCACTGTACTTTTTCCAAGATGCGCTTGTTTTCTTATGCTTTAAAAGGCTCAGCTGATGTATTTTTCTAATTTATATTTCCAAGCACAGACTTGCAGTTGCACTTTGTTATATATTATATACTTGGAAGCTGTGTCATTCCCATCGTGCTTCTAGGTTTTGTAGGATTAAAAGCATTAAGGGATGCTTCTTCTCAGTCTTCTGCTTTCTAAAAAAATCAAGGCATAATTTGTGCTGAAATCTCAAATTTGTAAATAATTACATTGGCTAGCTTACATCCATCTTCCTCAGATATGTATAGTTTGCCAAACTAAGAATCACATTATTGCCATGAGAATTCTCTCCCTGCAATCCAGAGCTCCCACTCCAGCCCAGATGGACATACCCAAACTCACTGGTTTGGGTACCAGCAGTGACAAAGCTGTTGAGAAGCTAGAAGTGTGAAGGCCTTGGCTTCTACTTTTTGTCCTGACCCAGCTTCAATACCATGCAGCTTAAAGCTTTAGCTACTGGAAGTACAAGCAAGTTTGAATTTTCCTTTGAAAGCCTGCGTGATCGTATACTACATTTATATGAGTGTTGCTCTGGTGATTTCCATTTCTCCCTTCTTGGACCCTCTTGCCCATGCAGTACAGTAGGAGTGACCCTCTCATTCTACAGCTTTCAGCCACAGTTTGCCTGTATGTGAATCCAGGTGGTGAAATAAATTTTATGCCTAGAAATTTTCCCATAAGAAGACATATTACTCCGTCACCTCATTCAGTGGGTGCCAACTGCTACCAGCATGGGGTCCATCTTCTCAGGTGGACTGTGGTTGGCAAGCAAGAGATGGAAAGCATGTCTAAAATGCAGTGATGTGTAGGCTTGGAAGTCATGGGCGTTTACACTTTGGGAAGCAAAAAGGGGTCCCGAGGTGCATCTTCATTTTGCCTTCTGACCCTCTGACCGTGGTTAAAAACAATTATTTTTTCAAAATCCTGCCTGCCTCCTCCTGTCGGGGAGCACTGGCCTCACCTCACTCAACTTCTCTGGGTCATGAGCCAGGAACAGAGGCAGAGTCAATCATCTGTGGTAGTATTGTTGGTAAAAACCTCTGGGCCCCAATCTGGATGGGACCCTGCATGGACTTGAGTGACGTTTTGAAGCTTTGCTGCTTTTAAATTCCTAGACACCCACTGAGTTCAAACTCCATTAGCATCTCAAGCTCAAGGAACACCTTTCCCAAACGCGGGGGCAGTGCAATATCAGCATGGAGTAGACAAGAGAGAAGTATGCAGAGCTACATATGTATGCAGGCTGTAGCAAAATCCATACTTTTCCGTTTATAGAGAATCTGAAGTTTATCACCTTTTTCTTTATGGTTTGGAGCTGTGCGGTATTTGCATATCACCGATGCAAATAGCATATGAAATTTCAGCTAGAAAATATTGAGGGTAGAAAATACAGATATACTTCATATCATACCAGGGCAGGGAAGTCAGATTATTTATGATTGTCCTATTGAAATTAATCATACTAATTAAATTGATCATATCTATTTACCTCTGTAAAGCGAATCTCACTCTTTGTTTTTTTTCAGTTCAGATTTCAGATTTCTGGCTTTCATTTCCCTACTTTGTCTGTCTGAAGCAGTTGAAATAACACAAATGTTTTAAGAAAATGGTTTATCCTCCATTTTTTGCAATCTTATTTGGGGTTTTCTAACATTTACAAGGGTTGAATGTTTATTCTTTTGAAATACACAGCACAATTCTAGCTCATGCAAAACCCAATACACTTAACAAGAAATAACTGGAAGTAATTCACATGTAAAACAATAAGGAATAGTTCTGTCCAATTTGAGACCATGTGATTATAACTTGGTCTCCAGAAGAACTGTCTGAGAAAGTGTATGTGCTTTAGGTTTCAAAAATAGCTTACAACGTATAGCAGAAATAACTGTATTGGACCCACTATTGTAAGATGTGAAACTCAAAATTCTGTTACACTGACTGTATTTAAAAGCATTGACAGGCTCTCTTTGAACTGAATTTGTCAGGCAGTTGGAATAATCAAGGTTTTCTGCTAGAGCTGTTTTCAACAGTTGAATAGTGAAACCAGTTAATTGAAACTGTGACACCATAGAATAAACTGAACCTGATGGAGTATATTCTGATGGTTCAATCATAACAGAAACTATTAGGAGGGCTTGAAGAATTAATTGGATAATGTAAGGGGAAGAAGAACTGGCAGATATAAAAATGAGTGATTTTTTTTTTCTTTTAGGAAAAGAGTGTGGGTTTAGATCATCTGTATGAAGGGGCACCCACGTACCATATGATACACAAATCCATGAGGTAGCGTATTTTACAGTCTGGCAATTGAGAGATTTTTACACTTAGTGATTAAACTATTTCAAAATCAAAACCACTTTGAAAGGTTGTGTGCCCACAGAAGGGAAATTCTTGCCATAGTATTTAGATACTCAAGTGGGTGGGATTTGGAGCAACAAAATAAGTGCTGAAAGAGAGTCCTATTTTGGACAGAGTTTTGAAGAGAAAAGTTATTTGCACGTGGAAGTCCAGGAATGTAAAGGATTGGGCGAGGGAAACAAAGGCCAGTGTGACAGTTCATTGTTTACATGGCACAAGAAAATTACAAGGGTAGACGAAGGCAAACTATTTTAAGAGTTGCCTGGGCTCTCTTTCCTGTTCCTCTCAAATCCCACACCAAGAGTAAATCCACTGCCAGTGTGTGAAGTGCTGCTATTTTCAGTTTGCCTGAGAATCCTTTACCTGACATTTCTCACCTTGACATCAGGGGCTTAAGCACGAGTTTAAATAATATTCTTTGAGAGAGGCCATTAGCTCTGTTTGACCTGGCTTTTATTCCTTCCTTAAGTTGATATGGGCCTTGATGTTCCTACAGCAGTATTTAATAACAGTAGCCAGGGCCACCTGACATATGAGACTGAGCATTTGGGCTGAATCCTGTATACAATTTGCTGTATACAATTTGCAGGGTCCACAGACTTGGAGCAACCAGGGGCTACAACAAACACATCTACTTTTGGTTATCACCTACTGCTTTGCTACCCTATTCCTAAAGACTCTCAAAAATCTTAGTAGCACTGTAAGTGGCCATTAATTCTTATTTTATTTTTGTTCTTTGGGTCCTGCTGCTCTCAGGGGAACATGGGAATTACTAATATGGTCTGTAGTCATATTTATGATCAACCACGTGTTGAACAATTTAGTCAATGCTTTGACTTTAGAGATGATGTAGATTAGATTTCCTAAGGGAGGTGGAAGGGTCCTGAATTATAGCGAATGGAGATAATCAATAGAAGAAGTTCCAATATAACCTTTTGTATTTTATTTACAGTAAACAAGCCCCTGCTTACACCAAGAACTGGCAGAATGAAAAAGGTCAAGGTGCCGCTTTTTTCCTGGATCGCTCTCTTAGTTAATTTGATAGAAAACACCATCTGAGGTTTCTGCTTCGAGAGCAAAAAACACTTTTGGTAAATGTCTTTTCCAGAAGGACATATCACTCCAATCTTGAAAACGAGCTAAACTCAGCAACGAGGCTGCAGAAACTTTCGTTTCTCTTCAGGAATATCATACCTCTCCAGTGACTTGTGAGCTGGTATGTGAACAAAGGTAAGAGGAAAGGAGAGTGTGCTTTGAGTGAAAGTGTTATATAGGATGGTATCATGCAAAATTCTGTTCTGCTGAACGTGTGCTCTGACATTAGCAGGCCAAAGAAAGTTTCAGTGTGTAGAATTCAGTGCATTTGTGTAATATGAAATCACCACTAGATGGTACTTTTCAACAAACAATAGTTGACTTAAAACAGCTGGTCCTTCTCTAACTGCCTTCGGGCATGAGGAGAGGCCTCCAAAGGGTTGTGCTTGTTTATCTATGTTTTGTTTTGTTTTCTTAAGTCATCATTTTATCACTAATGTACAGGTTTGAGTCTTGGGAGAGCGGACAGGATGTGATTTAATCCAGAATTTGCAAATGGTCTGCATGATGTATTTTAGACCTGTCACACTTGGAAGGGGAAGACTCGGGCTGTTCTCAGTGGTGTGTCTAAGGTTTTAGATGTCCTCCTTTTTTCGCAGGGAGGCCGTTAAATCGTGCTGCTGGGAACCATACGGGCAGGTATGAGCATGTTGTATTTATTTAAAAGATGGTAAAGCAATTTCTTTCCTGTGTAGCAATTTCTTTCCTGCAGCCTTGTTTAGCAGTTGTAGGGGTCTCAGAGCTTTCTCAGCACTGCTGTCCTTGCAAGCTGATAATGTTTCTAAGCTAGGTGCAGTATTCCACTGTTATTCCTAAGAACGTACCATCTGTGTGTGTATATATGTTATGCAGAAATAAAACACTTTTATTTTCATAGTTTATTCAACAGTTGGTTTTCTCCTATACGGGGAATGTTATTAGTAAAGCAATGAAAACAAGTTTGTCTCAGCTGTGTATGAGATACTCGTATCCATGAGATCGACTCTTAAAACCGGTTTAAATTCAGAATATCTATTTCAGATAGTTTATTTCAATTTTGCATTTTATAGAACAGCAATAGGCCTTGACATTTATTTCTGTTTCATTTCTAAACGTCAGTATGTAGTCACTTGTAGGATTCACTTAACGAAACTCCATCTCTACTCTTTAGAAGAAGCTTTTTATGATTTATAATATAGGTTCCTTACAAGAGCAGTTTGCTATTCTTGTATGTAAACATTGCATTAAGTTTAAAACATTAGACATTGCATTAAGACACTCACAAGCTATTTACACTACTATATTTCATTCTGGAGATGGAAATTTCACTGGAAACAATATGAATCTTTTTACCATTTTGTCTTGATAAATCAACTCCAGTAGTCTCTCCAGAAGTGATTGTGAGTAAAATCTAACAGCATTCTGTTCTGACGGAGCCTGTGAGACTGGCAGAAGTTACAGTTAGCTTAAATAGATGAAGTAGTAAGAGTTTGCTATTTCAGGTCCTTTTTGGGGTTCATCTACGTTATTGTTTTAGTCAAAATGTGGAGTTCACACATTTTTTTAAGTGAATCCCGTGTCCCCTTGCTGCACTTCAGTTCCCATTGTAGAGCAGTCTCAAAGCCCGTGACTCGGATTGCACTGGGAAGAGGCAAAGCTGGAAGATCTGTCTAGATGAACATCTCGTGAGCGTTATCTGATGCCAGCTGGCGTTTGATCTAGAGGATCAGGCCAGCACTAAGTGAAACTCCTGAGATGTGTGTAGTGTGGAGACTGGGACCTTATCTCCACCCGTTTCAGCCTTTGGCCATACTGCTTGGTAACGCAGTCTACATTTCAGGAGTGGATACATAAAAAAGCTCAGCCCACGGAGGTTTGACAAGCTGATAATGTTTCTAAGCTAGGTGCAGTATTCCACTGTTATTCCTAAGAACATACCATCTGTGTGTGTATATATGTTATGCAGAAATAAAACACTTTTATTTTCATAGTTTATTCAACAGTTGGTTTTCTCCTATACAGGGAATGTTATTAGTAAAGCAATGAAAACAAGTTTGTCTCAGCTGTGTATGAGATACTCGTATCCATGAGATCGACTCTTAAAACTGGTTTAAATTCAGAATATCTATTTCAGATAGTTTATTTCAATTTTGCATTTTATAGAACAGCAGTAGGCCTTGACATTTATTTCTGTTTCATTTCTAAACGTCAGTATGTAGTCACTTGTAGGATTCACTTAACGAAACTCCATCTCTACTCTTTAGAAGAAGCTTTTTATGATTTATAATATAGGTTCCTTACAAGAGCAGTTTGCTATTCTTGTATGTAAACATTGCATTAAGTTTAAAACATTAGACATTGCATTAAGACACTCACAAGCTATTTACATTACTATATTTCATTCTGGAGATGGAAATTTCACTGGAAACAATATGAATCTTTTTACCATTTTGTCTTGATAAATCAACTCCAGTAGTCTCTCCAGAAGTGATTGTGAGTAAAATCTAACAGCATTCTGTTCTGACGGAGCCTGTGAGACTGGCAGAAGTTACAGTTAGCTTAAATAGATGAAGTAGTAAGAGTTTGCTATTTCAGGTCCTTTTTGGGGTTCATCTACGTTATTGTTTTAGTCAAAATGTGGAGTTCACACATTTTTTTAAGTGAATCCCGTGTCCCCTTGCTGCACTTCAGTTCCCATTGTAGAGCAGTCTCAAAGCCCGTGACTCGGATTGCACTGGGAAGAGGCAAAGCTGGAAGATCTGTCTAGATGAACATCTCGTGAGCGTTATCTGATGCCAGCTGGCGTTTGATCTAGAGGATCAGGCCAGCACTAAGTGAAACTCCTGAGATGTGTGTAGTGTGGAGACTGGGACCTTATCTCCACCCGTTTCAGCCTTTGGCCATACTGCTTGGTAACGCAGTCTACATTTCAGGAGTGGATACATAAAAAAGCTCAGCCCACAGAGGTTTGATAAGCTGATAATGTTTCTAAGCTAGGTGCAGTATTCCACTGTTATTCCTAAGAACATACCATCTGTGTGTGTATATATGTTATGCAGAAATAAAACACTTTTATTTTCATAGTTTATTCAACAGTTGGTTTTCTCCTATACGGGGAATGTTATTAGTAAAGCAATGAAAACAAGTTTGTCTCAGCTGTGTATGAGATACTCGTATCCATGAGATCGACTCTTAAAACCGGTTTAAATTCAGAATATCTATTTCAGATAGTTTATTTCAATTTTGCATTTTATAGAACAGCAATAGGCCTTGACATTTATTTCTGTTTCATTTCTAAACGTCAGTATGTAGTCACTTGTAGGATTCACTTAACGAAACTCCATCTCTACTCTTTAGAAGAAGCTTTTTATGATTTATAATATAGGTTCCTTACAAGAGCAGTTTGCTATTCTTGTATGTAAACATTGCATTAAGTTTAAAACATTAGACATTGCATTAAGACACTCACAAGCTATTTACACTACTATATTTCATTCTGGAGATGGAAATTTCACTGGAAACAATATGAATCTTTTTACCATTTTGTCTTGATAAATCAACTCCAGTAGTCTCTCCAGAAGTGATTGTGAGTAAAATCTAACAGCATTCTGTTCTGACGGAGCCTGTGAGACTGGCAGAAGTTACAGTTAGCTTAAATAGATGAAGTAGTAAGAGTTTGCTATTTCAGGTCCTTTTTGGGGTTCATCTACATTATTGTTTTAGTCAAAATGTGGAGTTCACACATTTTTTTAAGTGAATCCCGTGTCCCCTTGCTGCACTTCAGTTCCCATTGTAGAGCAGTCTCAAAGCCCGTGACTCGGATTGCACTGGGAAGAGGCAAAGCTGGAAGATCTGTCTAGATGAACATCTCGTGAGCGTTATCTGATGCCAGCTGGCGTTTGGTCTAGAGGATCAGGCCAGCACTAAGTGAAACTCCTGAGATGTGTGTAGTGTGGAGACTGGGACCTTATCTCCACCCGTTTCAGCCTTTGGCCGTACTGCTTGGTAACGCAGTCTACATTTTAGGAGTGGGTACATAAAAAAGCTCAGCCCACAGAGGTAATCTGAGAGGTTGGTAACGTCTACTGGGAGATGAGGAAAAATACAGCAAGTCTGTTCCTGGGTGGGAATAGATCCTAGGTAGGATCTATATACATGGGGGTTTTTGGGTAAAGAGCTTGCTTAAGTGTTAAACTTTTAAGTTTTTAAACAAAGGAATAATCTGCTTTCTTCATGTGTTTGGAGAAGCAGGACTTCGTGTACATTAGTCGTCAGTGACATTAGCATTTAAAATTCTCTTGTTTTCACGTGAATGGCTGTGAATATTGGCTGACTGCTCCACTCAGATACAACACAGCAGAACGATGAACAACAATGAAGATACAATGATGAAGAACATAGTTAATACTTTTTCCATCGCTGTGTTTTCTTGTCCTGTATACCTTTAGCTCTCTTCTGGTTTGGATTTAAGATTTTTAACATAGTGATCTTATTACATTTTTAAGTATTTTTTTATTATTTTGGTCAAGCCTCAGCATCAGGACAGGCAGAAAAAGCTGCCCATAAACATACTTAGATATACCAAATACCAGAAATAAAAGTAAGAGGAGAAACATATGAAAGAACACAAAATTAGTTTTAGAGAACCATCAGGTATTGGAAGGTTTATTTTCTCCTTGTACTGGCAATTGCTATTGTTATTTTATTCACTTTTTCCATCATCTTGGTCAGCATAAGCCAACTTTTTTATTTGTGAGAACTAGACCCCAATTTCAGTGTCTGATTTGACCTTCTGGTATCTGTGGAGACGACTGGGGAGGCTTTGTTCCCCAGGGTGTTCTGGTTTTGTGTGGCAGAAAACCTTTTCTCTCTGCTGTTGGTAGCACAACTCCTCTGCTTGAGATACTCAAATGCCAGTGAAAATAAGGAACTTCTCAGGAGCCTGCTCATCAGGTGTACTGAGTCCTACCCTACCGCTGGTAGGGTTGATGGGGTGGTTGGTGATAATTTTTGAACCAGAGCACCTGATCCATCTGATTTAAAGTAGAGGAAAGCAAGTGTTTATTTGTAATGCAATTTAAGGAAACATGTTGCAGCTGATCCAAGATTTGGGGCTGGATGTGTTTTTGAAAGTGGAGCACAAGGGTAATGTTTTGTTGTCATTACTTGTGTGCTCGCTCAGGATCCTTTGATGCCTCCATTCCCTTGGGCTTCTGGCCTGGGTGGAACATCAGAGGACAGCTCCATGACACCAGTCCTCTGCTGAAGCCAGAATGAATGAAACCAGAAACTCACCAGCACAGTTAGGCTGGGGGTGCTCTCCTGCCGCAGTAGTCTCTCCAGTCAAAGAAGCTCCTGTGCTCTGCTCTTCTGTTTTCAGATACTTAACTTTAAAAAAAAGGCAAGTATTGACACCATCGCTTTTTATTGCTTTGTTTCCATTGCTTTGCTCTCCTTTGCTGTCCTGCTGTGTTTCATCCATGTGTCCTCAATGTTTTGATAATTTGCAGCACAGTTTCTCCTATAATATTAAGAAACATTAAACTATTATAACCATTATGCCAGCGATTTAAATTTGCTTTTATCCTCCACTGAAATGATGGAAGTGTCTTAGTGAGAGACTAGCTTATATACACCACACTTGTAAACAAATATCTGTAGAACTGCAGTGTTCCACAGTTCTAGTTTTTTCCCTCCAAAATTGCTATGAAAATGACATAAACAAAATGCCATGTTTCACTTTTTGTTTAAAATCTAATTATTATTCAGGATTGTTAAAAAAAAAACAACGCAAACCTGAATTAATAAAATAGATATAAATTATAACTCCCTTTTTTATTTGTGCTTTTACATGTTGAAGATCCTGAGTTACAGAATATTTACTTCTGTGAAAGAGCAGGAAATTATATGCATATCCTCACACTGCTTTGCACTACAAAAGCAAATAGAAGTTCTTGCAGAGTCTAAGTGGTATTTATTTGTTTTTCAAATGATGTGAAACATACTTTTCATTATTATTTTTCTTTCATGTGACTGGAACTTTCTTTTAAAAGCAAATAAATTTATGAAGTTACTTTTGTTTATATAATGTGCTGGATTTTTATGAAACAGATATCATATAATAATCCAATACTGTAGTATTACATTTTTAGAGTACATAATGGAATTGAATCTGGCCAGGGATGTCAAAGACAACAAGAAGGGCTTGTGTAGGTACACAGGTGACAAAAAGAAGACTATGGAAAGTATGAGCTCATTGCTCAACAAAATTGGGGACCTGGTTATACAGGACATGCTGAGGTACTCAGTGGTTTCTTTGCCTCAGTATTTACTAGCAGGAATACCAGACCCCATGCACCAGGAGGAGATTGGAGTAAGGAAGATGCATCCTTAGTGGAAGAGGATCTGGTCAGGGAATACTTAAGCAAACTGAACATACATAAGACCGTGGGCCCTGGTGGGTTGTACACATGAGTGCTGAGGGAGCTGGCTGATGTCATTGCAAGGCCACTTCATAATCTTTGCTCAACCGTGGTGATTGGGATGAGAGGAGAGCAGTGGTTAGTGTCTACCTGGATTCAGTAAGACCTTCATCACTGTCTTCCGTAAGATCCTCATAGAGAATCTGTTGCTGAAGGGGCTGGATGAGCAGACAGCAAGGTTGGGGCTGACTCTTTTCAGTAGTTGCCAGTGAGAGGACAAGGGGCAATGGGCACAAGTTGGAACATAAAGGGTTCCACTTGAATATGAGGAAGAACTTCTTCACGGTGAGGGTGACAGAGCCCTGGAAGAGGCTGCCCAGGGAGGGTGTGGAGTCCCCTTCTCTGGAGATCTTCAAGCCCCGCCTGGATGCTCCTGAGTAACATGCTCTGACAAGCTCTGGGCAATCCTGCTTCAGCAGGGGAGTTGGACTAGATGATCTCTATGGTCCCTTCCAACTCTAAACATTCAGTGAAATTCAGTGAAATAGCCAGGCCCAGAGTGTGGTGATCAGTGGCATAAAGACCAGTTGGAGGCCAGTAACTTGCAGTGCACTCCAGGGTCATTACTGGGTCCAGTCCTGTTTAACACCTTTGTTAGGGATCTGCACGATGGTAGAGTCTGCCCAGAGCAAGTCTGACACAAAAGCAAGATGACACAAAACTGGGAGGAGTGACTCCACTGATATGGCAGAGTGTTGTGCTGCCATCCAAAGGGCTGGAGAAATGGGCTGATAGGAAGCTCATGAAGTTCAACAAGAGGAAGTGCAAAGTCCTGCATCTGGTGAGGAACAACCCCATGCACCGGTATATGCTGGGGACAACCCAGCTGGGAAGCAGCTTTGCTGAAAAGGCTCTAGGGGTGTCCTGGTGGACACCAAGTTGGACATGAGCCAACAATGTACCCTCATGGCAAAAAAGGCTAATGGTATCCTGGGCTGCCTTAGGCCAAGTAGTGCCAGCAGATCAAGGGAGGTGATCCTTCCCCGCTGTTGAGCACTGTTGAAGCCACACCTGGAGCAGTGTCCAGCTCTGGGCTCCCCAGTAGAAGAGACACATGGATATACTGGAGAGGGTCCGGCGAAGGGCCACAAAAATGATGAAAGGACTGGAGTATCTCTCCTATGAGGAAAAACTGAGAGAGCTGGGACTGTTCAGCCTGGAGAAGAGAAGGCTCAGGGGGGATATTATCAATGCCTATAAATGTCTATAAATCCCTCTGAAGGGAGGCTGTAAAGAGGACAGAGCCAGGCTCTTTTCCATGGTGACCATTGACAGGGCAAGAGGCAATGGGCATGACCTGAAATACAGGAGGTTCCCTCCAAGCATAGGAAACGCTTCTTTACTGCGGGGGTCACTGAGCACTGGCACAGGTTTCCTGGGGAGGTTGTGGAGTCTCCATCCCTGGAGGTATTCAGGAGCCATCTGGAAACAACCCTGAAAATGTGGCCCTGCTTGATCAGTGAGGTGGGACTGGATGACCTCCAGAGGTCTCTTCCAACTCCAACCATTGTATGATTCTGTGATTTTTTTTCCCCAAGATTTTCAAGAATACAGTAATTTAAGAAGAATTTCTAAGATGAAAAGTGGAACACAATATTTTGCATCCTTACAGCTACTTGTGTTTGTGTATTTAGGTTTTTTGCTGGTACACTTCACCAAAAGCTTTTTCTGTCTTTTTTTTTGTTTTACACGTACTCTACATTAACCTATTCACCATTGTGAAAATTATTTTAAAGTGTTGTTGCTATGCAAGTTATTTATCAAATGTAAATTTACTTCCAGTATCAGTCCCAAAGAACTGTATTTGTATTATTTACACAAAAATACTTTTTTTCGAAAGCTACGCTTTTTAAACATCTTTTAATGTGCTGCTCAACACTGAACTAATTACTAAAATATATAGCCTTAGTAACCACAGCTAATAAAGTAGGCAATTTATTCAACAAATATACATACATTTCTTTCATTTGAAAATAAGGTAATCAGAATAAGGAATGGAAAGTAGTAAACTCATGTTAAATTGAAGATATAACAGGATATGTGAAATCCCTTGGGTGCTTTCCCTGGCAGAAGAAAGGGAAAATAGAGGCTGAAAGCAAGGAGGACTGACCAACACCATGTGCAATTTGCTTAAGATGTCTTTTTGGCTGGCCAGCCAGAAAACCTGCCATTGGCTAAGGCTTTGCCTTATTTTTCTCAGTGTGGCAGAGGTCTCATCTTTTCCTGAGTTTGATGTGGTTTGGGCTTCTGTCTCAGCTTTTACTGTTTTGAACCAATTTTTCACAGAATCACAGAATCTTCTAGGTTGGAAGGGACCTCAAAGATCATCTTGTCCAACCGTCAACCTGACTGACAAAAATAGACACCCACACAACAAACAAGGAGCATCACCATCACTAAACCATACCTCCCAGCACTACATCAACCCGTCTTTTGAACACCTCCAGGGATGGGGCCTCAACCACCTCCCTGGGCAGCCCAGTCCAATGGCTGAGAACCCTTTCAGTGAAAATTTTTTTCCTAATATCCAGCCTGAACCTCCCCTGGCGCAACTTGAGGCCATTTCCTCTCGTCCTGTCGCCTGTGACTTGGACTTTCTGCATGGTTATATTTATTCTTTTGAAATTTGTGGTGCCTGGTACCTCAGCAGCTCAGATTGATAGACGCGTGATGGCTCAAAAGCTAAAGGGCATGCCAGGAGCATGCAGTTCAGCTGCAAGTAGTGGCAGTTCCTGCTTCAGTTTGGCATGAAGGTGTTCCTTGACTGAACAGGCAGATGGACTGAAATACTGGTGCTCAGATACACCCAACCTTACAGAAGTGATTGTGAGTAAAATCTAACAGCATTCTGTTCTGACGGAGCCTGTGAGACTGGCAGAAGTTACAGTTAGCTTAAAATAGATGAAGTAGTAAGAGTTTGCTATTTCAGGTCCTTTTTGGGTTCATCTACGTTATTGTTTTAGTCAAAATGTGGAGTTCACACATTTTTTTAAGTGAATCCCGTGTCCCCTTGCTGCACTTCAGTTCCCATTGTAGAGCAGTCTCAAAGCCCGTGACTCGGATTGCACTGGGAAGAGGCAAAGCTGGAAGATCTGTCTAGATGAACATCTCGTGAGCGTTATCTGATGCCAGCTGGCGTTTGATCTAGAGGATCAGGCCAGCACTAAGTGAAACTCCTGAGATGTGTGTAGTGTGGAGACTGGGACCTTATCTCCACCCGTTTCAGCCTTTGGCCATACTGCTTGGTAACGCAGTCTACATTTCAGGAGTGGATACATAAAAAAGCTCAGCCCACGGAGGTTTGATAAGCTGATAATGTTTCTAAGCTAGGTGCAGTATTCCACTGTTATTCCTAAGAACATACCATCTGTGTGTGTATATATGTTATGCAGAAATAAAACACTTTTATTTTCATAGTTTATTCAACAGTTGGTTTTCTCCTATACAGGGAATGTTATTAGTAAAGCAATGAAAACAAGTTTGTCTCAGCTGTGTATGAGATACTCGTATCCATGAGATCGACTCTTAAAACTGGTTTAAATTCAGAATATCTATTTCAGATAGTTTATTTCAATTTTGCATTTTATAGAACAGCAATAGGCCTTGACATTTATTTCTGTTTCATTTCTAAACGTCAGTATGTAGTCACTTGTAGGATTCACTTAACGAAACTCCATCTCTACTCTTTAGAAGAAGCTTTTTATGATTTATAATATAGGTTCCTTACAAGAGCAGTTTGCTATTCTTGTATGTAAACATTGCATTAAGTTTAAAACATTAGACATTGCATTAAGACACTCACAAGCTATTTACACTACTATATTTCATTCTGGAGATGGAAATTTCACTGGAAACAATATGAATCTTTTTACCATTTTGTCTTGATAAATCAACTCCAGTAGTCTCTCCAGAAGTGATTGTGAGTAAAATCTAACAGCATTCTGTTCTGACGGAGCCTGTGAGACTGGCAGAAGTTACAGTTAGCTTAAATAGATGAAGTAGTAAGAGTTTGCTATTTCAGGTCCTTTTTGGGGTTCATCTACATTATTGTTTTAGTCAAAATGTGGAGTTCACACATTTTTTTAAGTGAATCCCGTGTCCCCTTGCTGCACTTCAGTTCCCATTGTAGAGCAGTCTCAAAGCCCGTGACTCGGATTGCACTGGGAAGAGGCAAAGCTGGAAGATCTGTCTAGATGAACATCTCGTGAGCGTTATCTGATGCCAGCTGGCGTTTGATCTAGAGGATCAGGCCAGCACTAAGTGAAACTCCTGAGATGTGTGTAGTGTGGAGACTGGGACCTTATCTCCACCCGTTTCAGCCTTTGGCCATACTGCTTGGTAACGCAGTCTACATTTCAGGAGTGGATACATAAAAAAGCTCAGCCCACGGAGGTTTGACAAGCTGATAATGTTTCTAAGCTAGGTGCAGTATTCCACTGTTATTCCTAAGAACATACCATCTGTGTGTGTATATATGTTATGCAGAAATAAAACACTTTTATTTTCATAGTTTATTCAACAGTTGGTTTTCTCCTATACAGGGAATGTTATTAGTAAAGCAATGAAAACAAGTTTGTCTCAGCTGTGTATGAGATACTCGTATCCATGAGATCGACTCTTAAAACTGGTTTAAATTCAGAATATCTATTTCAGATAGTTTATTTCAATTTTGCATTTTATAGAACAGCAATAGGCCTTGACATTTATTTCTGTTTCATTTCTAAACGTCAGTATGTAGTCACTTGTAGGATTCACTTAACGAAACTCCATCTCTACTCTTTAGAAGAAGCTTTTTATGATTTATAATATAGGTTCCTTACAAGAGCAGTTTGCTATTCTTGTATGTAAACATTGCATTAAGTTTAAAACATTAGACATTGCATTAAGACACTCACAAGCTATTTACATTACTATATTTCATTCTGGAGATGGAAATTTCACTGGAAACAATATGAATCTTTTTACCATTTTGTCTTGATAAATCAACTCCAGTAGTCTCTCCAGAAGTGATTGTGAGTAAAATCTAACAGCATTCTGTTCTGACGGAGCCTGTGAGACTGGCAGAAGTTACAGTTAGCTTAAATAGATGAAGTAGTAAGAGTTTGCTATTTCAGGTCCTTTTTGGGGTTCATCTACGTTATTGTTTTAGTCAAAATGTGGAGTTCACACATTTTTTTAAGTGAATCCCGTGTCCCCTTGCTGCACTTCAGTTCCCATTGTAGAGCAGTCTCAAAGCCCGTGACTCGGATTGCACTGGGAAGAGGCAAAGCTGGAAGATCTGTCTAGATGAACATCTCGTGAGCGTTATCTGATGCCAGCTGGCGTTTGATCTAGAGGATCAGGCCAGCACTAAGTGAAACTCCTGAGATGTGTGTAGTGTGGAGACTGGGACCTTATCTCCACCCGTTTCAGCCTTTGGCCATACTGCTTGGTAACGCAGTCTACATTTCAGGAGTGGATACATAAAAAAGCTCAGCCCACGGAGGTTTGATAAGCTGATAATGTTTCTAAGCTAGGTGCAGTATTCCACTGTTATTCCTAAGAACATACCATCTGTGTGTGTATATATGTTATGCAGAAATAAAACACTTTTATTTTCATAGTTTATTCAACAGTTGGTTTTCTCCTATACAGGGAATGTTATTAGTAAAGCAATGAAAACAAGTTTGTCTCAGCTGTGTATGAGATACTCGTATCCATGAGATCGACTCTTAAAACTGGTTTAAATTCAGAATATCTATTTCAGATAGTTTATTTCAATTTTGCATTTTATAGAACAGCAATAGGCCTTGACATTTATTTCTGTTTCATTTCTAAACGTCAGTATGTAGTCACTTGTAGGATTCACTTAACGAAACTCCATCTCTACTCTTTAGAAGAAGCTTTTTATGATTTATAATATAGGTTCCTTACAAGAGCAGTTTGCTATTCTTGTATGTAAACATTGCATTAAGTTTAAAACATTAGACATTGCATTAAGACACTCACAAGCTATTTACACTACTATATTTCATTCTGGAGATGGAAATTTCACTGGAAACAATATGAATCTTTTTACCATTTTGTCTTGATAAATCAACTCCAGTAGTCTCTCCAGAAGTGATTGTGAGTAAAATCTAACAGCATTCTGTTCTGACAGAGCCTGTGAGACTGGCAGAAGTTACAGTTAGCTTAAATAGATGAAGTAGTAAGAGTTTGCTATTTCAGGTCCTTTTTGGGGTTCATCTACATTATTGTTTTAGTCAAAATGTGGAGTTCACACATTTTTTTAAGTGAATCCCGTGTCCCCTTGCTGCACTTCAGTTCCCATTGTAGAGCAGTCTCAAAGCCCGTGACTCGGATTGCACTGGGAAGAGGCAAAGCTGGAAGATCTGTCTAGATGAACATCTCGTGAGCGTTATCTGATGCCAGCTGGCGTTTGGTCTAGAGGATCAGGCCAGCACTAAGTGAAACTCCTGAGATGTGTGTAGTGTGGAGACTGGGACCTTATCTCCACCCGTTTCAGCCTTTGGCCGTACTGCTTGGTAACGCAGTCTACATTTTAGGAGTGGGTACATAAAAAAGCTCAGCCCACAGAGGTAATCTGAGAGGTTGGTAACGTCTACTGGGAGATGAGGAAAAATACAGCAAGTCTGTTCCTGGGTGGGAATAGATCCTAGGTAGGATCTATATACATGGGGGTTTTTGGGTAAAGAGCTTGCTTAAGTGTTAAACTTTTAAGTTTTTAAACAAAGGAATAATCTGCTTTCTTCATGTGTTTGGAGAAGCAGGACTTCGTGTACATTAGTCGTCAGTGACATTAGCATTTAAAATTCTCTTGTTTTCACGTGAATGGCTGTGAATATTGGCTGACTGCTCCACTCAGATACAACACAGCAGAACGATGAACAACAATGAAGATACAATGATGAAGAACATAGTTAATACTTTTTCCATCGCTGTGTTTTCTTGTCCTGTATACCTTTAGCTCTCTTCTGGTTTGGATTTAAGATTTTTAACATAGTGATCTTATTACATTTTTAAGTATTTTTTTATTATTTTGGTCAAGCCTCAGCATCAGGACAGGCAGAAAAAGCTGCCCATAAACATACTTAGATATACCAAATACCAGAAATAAAAGTAAGAGGAGAAACATATGAAAGAACACAAAATTAGTTTTAGAGAACCATCAGGTATTGGAAGGTTTATTTTCTCCTTGTACTGGCAATTGCTATTGTTATTTTATTCACTTTTTCCATCATCTTGGTCAGCGTAAGCCAACTTTTTTATTTGTGAGAACTAGACCCCAATTTCAGTGTCTGATTTGACCTTCTGGTATCTGTGGAGACGACTGGGGAGGCTTTGTTCCCCAGGGTGTTCTGGTTTTGTGTGGCAGAAAACCTTTTCTCTCTGCTGTTGGTAGCACAACTCCTCTGCTTGAGATACTCAAATGCCAGTGAAAATAAGGAACTTCTCAGGAGCCTGCTCATCAGGTGTACTGAGTCCTACCCTACCGCTGGTAGGGTTGATGGGGTGGTTGGTGATAATTTTTGAACCAGAGCACCTGATCCATCTGATTTAAAGTAGAGGAAAGCAAGTGTTTATTTGTAATGCAATTTAAGGAAACATGTTGCAGCTGATCCAAGATTTGGGGCTGGATGTGTTTTTGAAAGTGGAGCACAAGGGTAATGTTTTGTTGTCATTACTTGTGTGCTCGCTCAGGATCCTTTGATGCCTCCATTCCCTTGGGCTTCTGGCCTGGGTGGAACATCAGAGGACAGCTCCATGACACCAGTCCTCTGCTGAAGCCAGAATGAATGAAACCAGAAACTCACCAGCACAGTTAGGCTGGGGGTGCTCTCCTGTCAGAGGGGTGGGCTCCCCATTTTGCTTGCTATTCCATGTGGGGTGTGTCTTATTGGCTTCTTTTTCAGAAGTAGCATTATACTCAGATGTGGGCAGAGAAAAACATTAAGACTTCTATGCCCTTCCTAGACAGCATTTTTCTAGCTCCTTTTAAGGGTAATATTAAAACTTCAGACTTACCAAGCTCTTGATTGGTTCCAGCTCAGTTACATGAATTTGCAAGGTTTACACTGCACTATCCTTAAGAAACTTAAAAAGGGTGAAAATAGTAACCTTAGAGATGCTTATGTATATGTATTGAGTTTAGTTGTCCTTGCATTTAAGCCTATTCATACTTTGATACAAAGAACTTATTTTTCCTTTTTGGGTTTCTGGGTGAGTTAAGGAGAGAGAAGACCATTGTTTATTAAGTATGGTACACGGTGTGTTTATTTTCATCCCGTGTTCTTAACTTCCTCTGGCCAAATCTAAGGAAAAAGTAATGAGAGAGGTCATATATATGTCTCCTTGGCCTCAAAAGGCTGCCCATGAGTGCCAAAGGGGACTATGTGTCAATGAGAGGGCTTTTTACAGACAACATTGTGGCTGAAATCTTGTACTCTTTTGGACTTGTGGTGAGTTCTTGCTGTAGTTCTATTCTTCATTACATGAGAATAACTCCAGACGCATCGGCTGAACTAAGAATATTACTGAGTCATTTACTGTTGGTACTTCAAAACAATTTTTTTCCTAGTGTGCACACTCACTAAGTAAATGTGTAAGATTATGCTACCTGAAGTAGACATATGTATAAACCTAATGCCAGTCAGAGTCGTGACTGAATATACTAAGGGGTTGGTATAGTTTTAATTAGGAGCATATTAGGCTAATAATTAAGAATCATGTAATTGACTGAATTATATCAGTTTGCCAGCCTATTCTGACCTCACTCTGCACGTCCAATTAATGCTAAAACCTGAGCTAGAAACTACTAATGACTTCTATGTGTTAAAATTAAGACTGCGTAGGTGGAAATTTTAAAACATTTGTATAACACGTTTCTCTGAGCATTACAGTGCTGTGTATAAATGAACAAAGTACTTCACTGCACTATTTAATTTAGAAGACATTGTTTATCCATCTAAAGTTGGAGAAGTTTGAAAGTACCAGTGTATTTGACAATTAGACCCATAGCCTGTTTTGTCGTTTTAAAATATAATCTTAAGAATACCTAATTTTATCCAGCAAGGATGACTAGAAATAGTTATCCCTTTTGACATGAGGGGTTGGACAAAATGGTATGGTCTTGCAGGTAAACAGGGAGTTGAGGTTAAAGTCTAGGTGTCCGAGTTTGAAAATTTAAAAAGCAACCATGCCCTTTTAAAAAGGAATGTGTGAAGTCACACACATTCACTTGGGTCACACCAACCCCCTGCAGCGCTCCAGGCTGGGGGCAGAGTGGCTGGAGCTGCCTGGCAGAAAAGGCCTTGGGGGTGTTGGTCGCCTGAACAGGAGCCAGCAGTGTGCCCAGGTGGCCAAGGTGGCCACCAGCATCCTGGCCTGTGTCAGGAACAGCGTGGGGAGTAGGACTCGGGAGGTGATGGTCCCCCTGTACTGGGCACTGGTGAGGCCTCACCTCAAGGGCTGGGTTCAGTTCTGGGCCCCTTCCCACAACAAAAGCCATTGAGGGGCTGGAGCGGGTCCACTGGGAGACGAGGAAAAATACAGCAAGTCTGTTCCTGGGTGGGAATAGATCCTAGGTTGGATCTATATACATGGGGGTTTTTGGGTAAAGAGCTTGCTTAAGTGTTAAACTTTTAAGTTTTTAAACAAAGGAATAATCTGCTTTCTTCATGTGTTTGGAGAAGCAGGACTTCGTGTACATTAGTCGTCAGTGACATTAGCATTTAAAATTCTCTTGTTTTCACGTGAATGGCTGTGAATATTGGCTGACTGCTCCACTCAGATACAACACAGCAGAACGATGAACAACAATGAAGATACAATGATGAAGAACATAGTTAATACTTTTTCCATCGCTGTGTTTTCTTGTCCTGTATACCTTTAGCTCTCTTCTGGTTTGGATTTAAGATTTTTAACATAGTGATCTTATTACATTTTTAAGTATTTTTTTATTATTTTGGTCAAGCCTCAGCATCAGGACAGGCAGAAAAAGCTGCCCATAAACATACTTAGATATACCAAATACCAGAAATAAAAGTAAGAGGAGAAACACCAGGGTAAAAGTCAAGTCTTTTGGTTCCTTGTTCTCCCAGATAATCAGTTCTGTCCAAAAAACTCTTTCAAAGCTTCTTTTCAGAGCTAATTGCCCTTTGGTAAGCCTGTGCCTTATTTTTCCTTCTTTGTTGTCTTTACTGCTGTTTTCTTCCCTTCCTCCCTTGACCCAATCCTGCACAAAGCAATATCCATGACGAGAGATGACAAAACGCTTGCATATGTTTGGCATGTGCTTTTATTCTCATTGGTGCATTTGCTAATCTGGTGTTGCCAGCCTCTCTTGTTTTATGAAAAATATTTCTTTCAGCTCTGTAAAATACAGGAAGTGGTTATCTCTGCAGATTCACATCTCCAAACTTTAGGGAAACGCTGAGGGACCAGGATTAAAAGCATCTGTTTCCTACTGTTCAGTTTTATAAGCCTCATTTTAAAATCTAGAAAATCCAGTGTCCAGACAAACTCCTGCTTCCAGGAGGAAGCAGGAGCCTGTCAGAGGGGTGGGCTCCCCATTTTGCTTGCTATTCCATGTGGGGTGTGTCTTATTGGCTTCTTTTTCAGAAGTAGCATTATACTCAGATGTGGGCAGAGAAAAACATTAAGACTTCTATGCCCTTCCTAGACAGCATTTTTCTAGCTCCTTTTAAGGGTAATATTAAAACTTCAGACTTACCAAGCTCTTGATTGGTTCCAGCTCAGTTACATGAATTTGCAAGGTTTACACTGCACTATCCTTAAGAAACTTAAAAAGGGTGAAAATAGTAACCTTAGAGATGCTCATGTATATGTATTGAGTTTAGTTGTCCTTGCATTTAAGCCTATTCATACTTTGATACAAAGAACTTATTTTTCCTTTTTGGGTTTCTGGGTGAGTTAAGGAGAGAGAAGACCATTGTTTATTAAGTATGGTACACGGTGTGTTTATTTTCATCCCGTGTTCTTAACTTCCTCTGGCCAAATCTAAGGAAAAAGTAATGAGAGAGGTCATATATATGTCTCCTTGGCCTCAAAAGGCTGCCCATGAGTGCCAAAGGGGACTATGTGTCAATGAGAGGGCTTTTTACAGACAACATTGTGGCTGAAATCTTGTACTCTTTTGGACTTGTGGTGAGTTCTTGCTGTAGTTCTATTCTTCATTACATGAGAATAACTCCAGACGCATCGGCTGAACTAAGAATATTACTGAGTCATTTACTGTTGGTACTTCAAAACAATTTTTTTCCTAGTGTGCACACTCACTAAGTAAATGTGTAAGATTATGCTACCTGAAGTAGACATATGTATAAACCTAATGCCAGTCAGAGTCGTGACTGAATATACTAAGGGGTTGGTATAGTTTTAATTAGGAGCATATTAGGCTAATAATTAAGAATCATGTAATTGACTGAATTATATCAGTTTGCCAGCCTATTCTGACCTCACTCTGCACGTCCAATTAATGCTAAAACCTGAGCTAGAAACTACTAATGACTTCTATGTGTTAAAATTAAGACTGCGTAGGTGGAAATTTTAAAACATTTGTATAACACGTTTCTCTGAGCATTACAGTGCTGTGTATAAATGAACAAAGTACTTCACTGCACTATTTAATTTAGAAGACATTGTTTATCCATCTAAAGTTGGAGAAGTTTGAAAGTACCAGTGTATTTGACAATTAGACCCATAGCCTGTTTTGTCGTTTTAAAATATAATCTTAAGAATACCTAATTTTATCCAGCAAGGATGACTAGAAATAGTTATCCCTTTTGACATGAGGGGTTGGACAAAATGGTATGGTCTTGCAGGTAAACAGGGAGTTGAGGTTAAAGTCTAGGTGTCCGAGTTTGAAAATTTAAAAAGCAACCATGCCCTTTTAAAAAGGAATGTGTGAAGTCACACACATTCACTTGGGTCACACCAACCCCCTGCAGCGCTCCAGGCTGGGGGCAGAGTGGCTGGAGCTGCCTGGCAGAAAAGGCCCTGGGGGTGTTGGTCGCCTGAACAGGAGCCAGCAGTGTGCCCAGGTGGCCAAGGTGGCCACCAGCATCCTGGCCTGTGTCAGGAACAGCGTGGGGAGTAGGACTCGGGAGGTGACCATCCCCCTGTACTGGGCACTGGTGAGGCCTCACCTCAAGGGCTGGGTTCAGTTCTGGGCCCCTTCCCACAACAAAAGCCATTGAGGGGCTGGAGCGGGTCCAGAGAAGGGCAACGGAGCTGGTGAGGGGTCTGGAGAAGAAGTCTTGTGAGGAGAGGCTGAGGGAGCTGGGGGTGTTGAGCCTGGAGAAAAGGAGGCTGAGGGGAGACCTTCTGGCTCTCTCCAACTCCCTGAAAGGAGGGTGTAGCCAGGGGGGGTCGGTCTCTTCTCCCAAGTCCCAGGCGATGGGACAAGAGGAAATGGCCTCCAGTTGTGCCAGGGGAGGTTCAGGTTGGAGACTGGGAAAAATGTTTCCAGGGAAAGGGTTCTTAAGCCTTGGGATGGGCTGCCCAGGGAAGGGGTTGAGGCACCATCCCTGGAGGGATTTAAAAGAGGGGTTGCCATAGTGCTTAGAGACATGGTTTAGTGATGGTTTGTTGTGGGGTTTTTTATTGTTTGGGGTTTTTTTATCAGAGTGAGGTTGATGGTTGGACTAGATGATCTTAAAGGTCCCTTCCAACCTAGATGATTCCATGATTCTAAGTCCTGAACCAAGTCAAGTCTTTTGGTTCCTTGTTCTCCCAGATAATCAGTTCTGTCCAAAAAACTCTTTCAAAGCTTCTTTTCAGAGCTAATTGCCCTTTGGTAAGCCTGTGCCTTATTTTTCCTTCTTTGTTGTCTTTACTGCTGTTTTCTTCCCTTCCTCCCTTGACCCAATCCTGCACAAAGCAATATCCATGACGAGAGATGACAAAACGCTTGCATATGTTTGGCATGTGCTTTTATTCTCATTGGTGCATTTGCTAATCTGGTGTTGCCAGCCTCTCTTGTTTTATGAAAAATATTTCTTTCAGCTCTGTAAAATACAGGAAGTGGTTATCTCTGCAGATTCACATCTCCAAACTTTAGGGAAACGCTGAGGGACCAGGATTAAAAGCATCTGTTTCCTACTGTTCAGTTTTATAAGCCTCATTTTAAAATCTAGAAAATCCAGTGTCCAGACAAAGATATTTCTCCATCCCTTAAGAAACATAAAAACCTCTCTTTGATTTCAAGAGCCCTTTCAAGGTAGGAACAACTCTGAATATGCATCAGCTGAAGAGTCATTGGAAGCTCCATGCTGTTCTAACAGTTTCCACTCAGCTGTGGTGGTAACAGATTACAGCAAGTTGTCTTGCGTTCAGTTTTCCCACAGGAAATCTTTGTGCTATATTTGAATCAGGAAACATTTTATGAACGCTTTTAATCCACAGTGTGCCAAGAGGTAGGAATGGTGATGTATTCTATGGAGGATGTCTACAGTCTCAGTTAATGTGACTTCCTCTACACACTTGTTTCTTACCCCTAATGTTTTCAGCAACATGCTTTTGCAGTAACATTTCAGTCTTTTGTCAGGCTTGTGCCATTGTGCTCTTAAAATGTTTAATAATCTTAATTTTGTCCCTCTTGAGAGTAAACAGGTACACAGTACTGACTCATAAAATTCAGTCAGGAATAATCACATTTGAATGAATTTCAGGAATTAGAGATGCTCGGGAGCTTTTTATTGAAAATTGCATTCTGTGCATTCATCTATGGATGCAGGTGAACACGGGAGCATACAGAATACTTTATGATATTAATAGATGGAGTCCAGAGCAACGTGGTTTCCCTCAACAATGTCAGAGCCACAGTGAAACTGAAAAAAACACCTCCTTGAGTAACGAGTACTGCCTGCTGGCACTGAAGAATTGCAGAATCATGGAATTGTCGGAGTTGGAAGGGACCTTCTAGAGATCATCCAGTCCAACTCCCCTGCCAAAGCAGGGCTGCCCAGAGCACAGCACTCAGGAGCATCCAGGTGGGGCTTGAAGATCTCCAGAGAAGGGGACTCCACACCCTCCCTGGGCAGCCTCTGCCAGGGCTCTGCCACCTTCACCCCAAGAAGTTCTTCCTCAGATTGGAGTGGAACTTCCCATGTTCCAACTTGTGCCCGTTGCCCCTCGTCCTGTCACTGGGAACCACTGAAAAGAGTCTGGCTCCATCCTCCTTCAACCCACCCTTCAGATACTTGTCAGCATTCATAAGGTGATGAGGTAAGAAAAAGCTGAGCGGCCTTAGGAATATCTCCTAGAGGTAATATCAAAAGCTGGCACCTTTTCTTGCAATCTATTTTCTAGTGAAAATAGGGTTAAAAGGCAGGATACTGAAAGAGAATGATGACCAGAATTTGTGTAAGAGAAGGAGAAAGGAGAAAACCACGAGGATGAAACTTGGGGTCAGGGTTGAGGACATGCCAGTAGAGATGGGAAACCAAGACAGGATGGAGAAGCACGAGGCCTGCAAGGGTCTACAGGTTTGTTGAGGGGCCTGTGGAAGCAGAGAGCCTCACAGCCAGTGAGGGAGAAAATTTAATGGGCTTTCCTATGTGGCAGGTGCCTGAAGGGAGTGCAGTGTTTAATACATCATTACTCCATCCAAAATGATTCCTGCCAGATATTTATTTTTTTTCACTTTTAACACCGCTCTTTAGTCTTTCCATCCTACTATTTTGGTAAAAATCTGTTTTATATAGACTATAGTTACATATTCATAGATATATTCATGTCTATCAGCCTATACTTTGGCTATACTGTTCATATACATTATAGCCAAATCTGGTATGCTTTTGTTTTGAGAAGAATTCCTTATCATTTTGCATAGGTATAATAATATACTATGTTTAGCAACCCTGTTCACAGCTCAGTGCCACCTGTTTTTAAGATTCCCTGGCTCACACCTAATAACTTGTGCTGCACTAACAGTTCACCGCTGAGAAGAATTTTTTCTTGTTTATTTTTATTACGTATCTTGTTGTAATGAACCCATCCTTTATCAGTTAATGGTGTGCAGATGGATGTCATCATGCTACTTTGCTATTAAAACCATAAATAATAGGGAAAGCAATGATATTATGATAGCAGCTGAGCAACTGCATCTCAGCTTTCTATTATACTTCCCTGCATTTTTTGTGTGTGTGTTTATTTTTATGTCTTAAGGCAAGTTTATTCTTTACTGCAAAATTTCCAGGCTATGTAATTTCTGCGTTCTCATCACAATTTTTTCCAGTTACTTCAGTACTTTCTCAGCCAACACTTCTGTAATGCTTGACCCCATATGTTTTGTGTTCTGAGGCTGTTTAGAAAAGGAAGCCGAGGGACTGCAGATTTCCTAAGCCGGTTCGCTGCCCTTGACTTTATGTTTGTATACATCATGGGTTTAGGCAGATATGGGCTAAAATGCCACCCTAACTGTAGCCACACAGCTTTTTGAGTGCCTTGGAACATGGGCAGAGCAAACTCCTGTCTGGCTGCAGGAGACTGCGTAGGCTTTCCTTGTTTGGAGACCTACATATTAGATCAAACTTCCCACAAAAACAGGGCCTGGAACCAATTTCTCCTGCATTTTTATGTGTTTTAGCTTCCAACCCAGACTTAAATGTGCAGCTCCGTTTCTAAAAAAAAAGGACTGTATAAAATCATGTATTGTGATGTATTATGGCTAAGGTTTTCTTCTTCTCCTCTTCTTTATCAGCTTCTTCCCACACTTAAGGTGTTATCTCCTCCATCTCTTGAAAAGTTGTTCATGACCAGGAGCCCAAAACGTCTGACCCTGCTCTTATGTCCAATGTATATCACCTCAGTAATGGATTAGATATAGTTTGCAGAGCTGACACATTGACATATTAGCATTTAGCCTGCTGTAAAATATCAGTGAGCTCTTTGTAAGGTCTTTTAACGCACTATTAGCACTAGATGTAGCTACAGCTTCTGGCTGTTTTCCAGCCTGTTCCCTTTTATCAATGGAAAGCGGACAGCACAAGAACAAATGAGCATAGATTGCAACAAAAAGAAAGTCAGGTTAGATTTGGGGAAACCCAGCTTTTGTGCTAATGATATTGAACTATTGGAAGAGACAGAGAAGGTTTTGAAGCCTTCATTTTTTGACGTGTTTTACAAATGTGCTATAAATATTGTGGTTCCTGCCTTTGGGTACCAGAGAGAGAAATGGATCTTCTGGATTCCAGCACTGTGATTTTATTGTATTTTTGCAGGAAAACTTCTGTCTTGTGGGGTTTTTTCCCCTTTTAAAGCAGTTACAGTGTTTACAGAAGGAAGGAGACAAGACAGTGTTCATTAGAAACAGTAAAATACTGTGAGTGATGTGTGTGAGTCTGATAATCTGTCCTGTCCATACTGGTAGCCAGACTTTGTTTAAGCAAGTAATTTTCAAGAAATAGATTAGAAAGATGTATGGGGTAAGACTTTCATATTGCTCAGTGTGGGCATTTTAAAACAACGTTTGAAAAGATCAGTGCTGCGTTCTTTGGGATTTTTTTATTAGTATTTGTCAGCTGATCAGAGCTGAGTTTTTCCACTGGGTTTTGACCTGGACATACCTGTGTCATAGCAAAACTCTGCAGCAGTTCTCGCCTCAAGGGGAAGGTCTGAACTCTTCCCAGGTAACCAAGAAAGTATGAGCGTGGCAACATAAGTAAGGCAACTAATAATTGTGAAGGGCAAAATAATGACCCCTTTCTTTGATTTCTCTTATGCTGAAGTTTACTTTCACACCATCAATGAAATATGTCTGAAATATGTTATTGAATATATTTGGTATCTATGGTGCGAGTAAAGCAGAGGAAGAAGGGGAGGATAAGTTCCCTCTTCGTAAAATGGGATGGCAAAGCTGTTTGAATCAGACCCGACAGGTGAGTCTAATAATGACTTACTAATGTCAGTTAAGCACATTGCGTTCTATTTGGAGTCATGGAAAGATCTTAGGGTATTTTGTTATATGTTTGTTGATAATAAATGAACTAATCTTGGTCGTTTAGAATAAAGAGGTAAAGCTGCACTAAGATGTTTCTGCTTGCAAACCTTTAGTGGGTTACTGGAGTGCTACTGCTCTTTCTATAGGGAGAGACTAGAAAACCCTTTGTTAGGCATTATGGGGTTTTTTCTGCCTGCTGGGCTTATTTATTTGGTTGTTAATGATGTTCATGGTGTGGACTGAGGCTCAGCTCTGTCATAACGAAGCAGCTTTTCAGTCAGACTCTGTTGTAACCCATGTTTTCACAGCTATCACAGCAAGGCTTTTTCATCAAGAGGAAAAGGACTTCTGAGATCTTGCCCTAGAGCGGCTTTTCTGTACTATGCTTGAGTGCAGCAAGCATTTATTAGGTGTGTATATTAAGTTTATATTGCTAACGGCCTCTGCTTTAAGCCTTTCCTAAGTGTTTAAAACAAAATATACCTAGTTCCATTGAGCCACGTGTTTCATTATCCACTTCTCCCATCGTAGCCCCGATGCAAATGGGATGCTTGAGTCTTGAGAAGGCAGGTCAAAGCAGTTGGATATGATGGTTGTATAGGCAAAAGTTGAGTAACTATAGCTGAGTGCTCCAAGATTGGTGCTGGTAACCAGTGGGAAAGCCATAGCTCAGACAACTTTGTGGTAACTCAAATACCAGACGAGCAAATTTTTAGAAGATCAGTTTCCCACAGGGACATAAAATCTCTTGGTTCCCAAGTGAAAAAAAAAAAAAAAAAAGAAAATGCATTGTATTATTTTTAACTGAGGGAGGCAGGGAAGAGTTTACTGAGGAAGACTGTAAGATGGCCGTGTTGATTCAAAAACTCAGTTGTCATTGGCCCTGCACTGATCACGTTTTTGCACTAAAAGTAGAGATTAGTCTGGGAACTGCACTCTGGGATTCAGAAGAAGCTTAGAAGAAAGGCTTTTTGCATCTTCTCGTAAACGATTTGCTGCATGACTCAAGGCTGATCGTGTGACCTTCTGGTTAGTTTATCTGCCAGCAAAATGGGTGTAATACTAAATTGTAAGAATAATATTAATAATTTCAATTTGAAGCCCTGACTGTAACAGGAGTTTTCAGAGCGGAAAACTTAAGTATGTTGTATCCATGCCTCAATTTCATTCACTTTTTATTCTTATCTCAACATATACTTTTCAGACCTGGAATTCCATCAGATTTTTAGACCTCAAGCTTTCTGATCATCTATAAATGTACTATTTAAGAGTACAGGGACCACTCTACCCCAGGGTACAGGGTTCAGGGGCAGAATCCCTTAAGTTTTGTTTTCTGATGCTCTACCAGACTCGTTACTTCATTGGTTTCTAGCATTCTTTCAGAGTTTGAAACAGATCTGATAAAAACTGAGTACCTTTCTGGTTTATCCACTGCATGGTACTGCATGGTTCTGGCATCCATCACCTTGACAGCTATTCTTTGCGTAGTATAATTAAGTATCTGTTAGACCTCTAGGCTCATCAGTGGAAACAGTGATATTTGTTTTCTGTGACATGATTATTTCTTTTTCTGTCATGCAGACTAAGTGGAAATTAACTTTTCTTAAATCTCTCCACTTAATTCTCTTCACTGTTTCTTAAATCTCTT
>NW_015090882.1:2423759-2440820 GCF_001431845.1 Calidris pugnax
GGTTATCTCTGCAGATTCACATCTCCAAACTTTAGGGAAACGCTGAGGGACCAGGATTAAAAGCATCTGTTTCCTACTGTTCAGTTTTATAAGCCTCATTTTAAAATCTAGAAAATCCAGTGTCCAGACAAAGATATTTCTCCATCCCTTAGAAACATAAAAACCTCTCTTTGATTTCAAGAGCCCTTTCAAGGTAGGAACAACTCTGAATATGCATCAGCTGAAGAGTCATTGGAAGCTCCGTGCTGTTCTAACAGTTTCCACTCAGCTGTGGTGGTAACAGATTACAGCAAGTTGTCTTGCATTCAGTTTTCCCACAGGAAATCTTTGTGCTATATTTGAATCAGGAAACATTTTATGAACGCTTTTAATCCACAGTGTGCCAAGAGGTAGGAATGGTGATGTATTCTATGGAGGATGTCTACAGTCTCAGTTAATGTGACTTCCTCTACACACTTGTTTCTTACCCCTAATGTTTTCAGCAACATGCTTTTGCAGTAACATTTCAGTCTTTTGTCAGGCTTGTGCCATTGTGCTCTTAAAATGTTTAATAATCTTAATTTTGTCCCTCTTGAGAGTAAACAGGTACACAGTACTGACTCATAAAATTCAGTCAGGAATAATCACATTTGAATGAATTTCAGGAATTAGAGATGCTCGGAAGCTTTTTATTGAAAATTGCATTCTGTGCATTCATCTATGGATGCAGGTGAACACGGGAGCATACAGAATACTTTATGATATTAATAGATGGAGTCCAGAGCAACGTGGTTTCCCTCAACAATGTCAGAGCCACAGTGAAACTGAAAAAAACACCTCCTTGAGTAACGAGTACTGCCTGCTGGCACTGAAGAATTGCAGAATCATGGAATTGTCGGAGTTGGAAGGGACCTTCTAGAGATCATCCAGTCCAACTCCCCTGCCAAAGCAGGGCTGCCCAGAGCACAGCACTCAGGAGCATCCAGGTGGGGCTTGAAGATCTCCAGAGAAGGGGACTCCACACCCTCCCTGGGCAGCCTCTTCCAGGGCTCTGCCACCCTCACCCCAAGGAAGTTCTTCCTCAGATTGGAGTGGAACTTCCCATGTTCCAACTTGTGCCCGTTGCCCCTCGTCCTGTCACTGGGAACCACTGAAAAGAGTCTGGCTCCATCCTCCTTCAACCCACCCTTCAGATACTTGTCAGCATTCATAAGGTGATGAGGTAAGAAAAAGCTGAGCGGCCTTAGGAATATCTCCTAGAGGTAATATCAAAAGCTGGCACCTTTTCTTGCAATCTATTTTCTAGTGAAAATAGGGTTAAAAGGCAGGATACTGAAAGAGAATGATGACCAGAATTTGTGTAAGAGAAGGAGAAAGGAGAAAACCACGAGGATGAAACTTGGGGTCAGGGTTGAGGACATGCCAGTAGAGATGGGAAACCAAGACAGGATGGAGAAGCACGAGGCCTGCAAGGGTCTACAGGTTTGTTGAGGGGCCTGTGGAAGCAGAGAGCCTCACAGCCAGTGAGGGAGAAAATTTAATGGGCTTTCCTATGTGGCAGGTGCCTGAAGGGAGTGCAGTGTTTAATACATCATTACTCCATCCAAAATGATTCCTGCCAGATATTTATTTTTTTTCACTTTTAACACCGCTCTTTAGTCTTTCCATCCTACTATTTTGGTAAAAATCTGTTTTATATAGACTATAGTTACATATTCATAGATATATTCATGTCTATCAGCCTATACTTTGGCTATACTGTTCATATACATTATAGCCAAATCTGGTATGCTTTTGTTTTGAGAAGAATTCCTTATCATTTTGCATAGGTATAATAATATACTATGTTTAGCAACCCTGTTCACAGCTCAGTGCCACCTGTTTTTAAGATTCCCTGGCTCACACCTAATAACTTGTGCTGCACTAACAGTTCACCGCTGAGAAGAATTTTTTCTTGTTTATTTTTATTACGTATCTTGTTGTAATGAACCCATCCTTTATCAGTTAATGGTGTGCAGATGGATGTCATCATGCTACTTTGCTATTAAAACCATAAATAATAGGGAAAGCAATGATACTATGATAGCAGCTGAGCAACTGCATCTCAGCTTTCTATTATACTTCCCTGCATTTTTTGTGTGTGTGTTTATTTTTATGTCTTAAGGCAAGTTTATTCTTTACTGCAAAATTTCCAGGCTATGTAATTTCTGCGTTCTCATCACAATTTTTTCCAGTTACTTCAGTACTTTCTCAGCCAACACTTCTGTAATGCTTGACCCCATATGTTTTGTGTTCTGAGGCTGTTTAGAAAAGGAAGCCGAGGGACTGCAGATTTCCTAAGCCGGTTCGCTGCCCTTGACTTTATGTTTGTATACATCATGGGTTTAGGCAGATATGGGCTAAAATGCCACCCTAACTGTAGCCACACAGCTTTTTGAGTGCCTTGGAACATGGGCAGAGCAAACTCCTGTCTGGCTGCAGGAGACTGCGTAGGCTTTCCTTGTTTGGAGACCTACATATTAGATCAAACTTCCCACAAAAACAGGGCCTGGAACCAATTTCTCCTGCATTTTTATGTGTTTTAGCTTCCAACCCAGACTTAAATGTGCAGCTCCGTTTCTAAAAAAAAAGGACTGTATAAAATCATGTATTGTGATGTATTATGGCTAAGGTTTTCTTCTTCTCCTCTTCTTTATCAGCTTCTTCCCACACTTAAGGTGTTATCTCCTCCATCTCTTGAAAAGTTGTTCATGACCAGGAGCCCAAAACGTCTGACCCTGCTCTTATGTCCAATGTATATCACCTCAGTAATGGATTAGATATAGTTTGCAGAGCTGACACATTGACATATTAGCATTTAGCCTGCTGTAAAATATCAGTGAGCTCTTTGTAAGGTCTTTTAACGCACTATTAGCACTAGATGTAGCTACAGCTTCTGGCTGTTTTCCAGCCTGTTCCCTTTTATCAATGGAAAGCGGACAGCACAAGAACAAATGAGCATAGATTGCAACAAAAAGAAAGTCAGGTTAGATTTGGGGAAACCCAGCTTTTGTGCTAATGATATTGAACTATTGGAAGAGACAGAGAAGGTTTTGAAGCCTTCATTTTTTGACGTGTTTTACAAATGTGCTATAAATATTGTGGTTCCTGCCTTTGGGTACCAGAGAGAGAAATGGATCTTCTGGATTCCAGCACTGTGATTTTATTGTATTTTTGCAGGAAAACTTCTGTCTTGTGGGGTTTTTTCCCCTTTTAAAGCAGTTACAGTGTTTACAGAAGGAAGGAGACAAGACAGTGTTCATTAGAAA
The DNA here is from genome assembly GCF_001431845.1 of Calidris pugnax. Classification (NCBI taxonomy): domain Eukaryota; kingdom Metazoa; phylum Chordata; class Aves; order Charadriiformes; family Scolopacidae; genus Calidris; species Calidris pugnax. Next base: position 2,427,047 of record NW_015090882.1, read on the forward strand.
CAGTAAAATACTGTGAGTGATGTGTGTGAGTCTGATAATCTGTCCTGTCCATACTGGTAGCCAGACTTTGTTTAAGCAAGTAATTTTCAAGAAATAGATTAGAAAGATGTATGGGGTAAGACTTTCATATTGCTCAGTGTGGGCATTTTAAAACAACGTTTGAAAAGATCAGTGCTGCGTTCTTTGGGATTTTTTTATTAGTATTTGTCAGCTGATCAGAGCTGAGTTTTTCCACTGGGTTTTGACCTGGACATACCTGTGTCATAGCAAAACTCTGCAGCAGTTCTCGCCTCAAGGGGAAGGTCTGAACTCTTCCCAGGTAACCAAGAAAGTATGAGCGTGGCAACATAAGTAAGGCAACTAATAATTGTGAAGGGCAAAATAACGACCCCTTTCTTTGATTTCTCTTATGCTGAAGTTTACTTTCACACCGTCAATGGCAAGTCTGAAGTATGTTATTGAATATATTTGGTATCTGTGGTGCGAGTAAAGCAGAGGAAGAAGGGGAGGATAAGTTCCCTCTTCGTAAAATGGGATGGCAAAGCTGTTTGAATCAGACCCGACAGGTGAGTCTAATAATGACTTACTAATGTCAGTTAAGCACATTGCGTTCTATTTGGAGTCATGGAAAGATCTTAGGGTATTTTGTTATATGTTTGTTGATAATAAATGAACTAATCTTGGTCGTTTAGAATAAAGAGGTAAAGCTGCACTAAGATGTTTCTGCTTGCAAACCTTTAGTGGGTTACTGGAGTGCTACTGCTCTTTCTATAGGGAGAGACTAGAAAACCCTTTGTTAGGCATTATGGGGTTTTTTCTGCCTGCTGGGCTTATTTATTTGGTTGTTAATGATGTTCATGGTGTGGACTGAGGCCCAGCTCTGTCATAACGAAGCAGCTTTTCAGTCAGACTCTGTAGTAACCCATGTTTTCACAGCTATCACAGCAAGGCTTTTTCATCAAGAGGAAAAGGACTTCTGAGATCTTGCCCTAGAGTGGCTTTTCTGTGCTATGCTTGAGTGCAGCAAGCATTTATTAGGTGTGTATATTAAGTTTATATTGCTAACGGTCTCTGCTTTAAGCCTTTCCTAAGTGTTTAAAACAAGATATACCTAGTTCCATTGAGCCACGTGTTTCATTATCCACTTCTCCCATCGTAGCCCCGATGCAAATGGGATGCTTGAGTCTTGAGAAGGCAGGTCAAAGCAGTTGGGTATTATTTTTAACTGAGGGAGGCAGGGAAGAGTTTACTGAGGAAGACTGTAAGATGGCCGTGTTGATTCAAAAACTCAGTTGTCATTGGCCCTGCACTGATCACGTTTTTGCACTAAAAGTAGAGATTAGTCTGGGAACTGCACTCTGGGATTCAGAAGAAGCTTAGAAGAAAGGCTTTTTGCATCTTCTCGTAAACGATTTGCTGCATGACTCAAGGCTGATCGTGTGACCTTCTGGTTAGTTTATCTGCCAGCAAAATGGGTGTAATACTAAATTGTAAGAATAATATTAATAATTTCAATTTGAAGCCCTGACTGTAACAGGAGTTTTCAGAGCGGAAAACTTAAGTATGTTGTATCCATGCCTCAATTTCATTCACTTTTTATTCTTATCTCAACATATACTTTTCAGACCTGGAATTCCATCAGATTTTTAGACCTCAAGCTTTCTGATCATCTATAAATGTACTATTTAAGAGTACAGGGACCACTCTACCCCAGGGTACAGGGTTCAGGGGCAGAATCCCTTAAGTTTTGTTTTCTGATGCTCTACCAGACTCGTTACTTCATTGGTTTCTAGCATTCTTTCAGAGTTTGAAACAGATCTGATAAAAACTGAGTACCTTTCTGGTTTATCCACTGCATGGTACTGCATGGTTCTGGCATCCATCACCTTGACAGCTATTCTTTGCGTAGTATAATTAAGTATCTGTTAGACCTCTAGGCTCATCAGTGGAAACAGTGATATTTGTTTTCTGTGACATGATTATTTCTTTTTCTGTCATGCAGACTAAGTGGAAATTAACTTTTCTTAAATCTCTCCACTTAATTCTCTTCACTGTTTCTTAAATCTCTTCATAATTTGTTTTGGTTTGTTTCTTTCTATTAGATTTGCTAACAGGTTATGCTTACTTCTCAGCTTTCTGAACTGTTTCAAACTCTTTGCTGATCTCAATTTTTTTTTGGTGTGTGATAGTTACTTTCGTCTCTTCCCCTCCCTGCCCTAATTGCTACTTTCACTGTCCTCTTTTCAGTTCTCTTACCTGCATACTTTTCTCAGCTGCTCCACTGCATAGGCACAAGGCCTGTGAACATCAGTTAAACAGAAAAATGTGCTGAATGAACTTTACTGTCTGGCAGGTGAAGGAAACAGACCACACACGGAGTTACTCGTTCATGAACAGAAGTGCTTAATTCTTTGCACTTTTTGTGAGCTACATGATCTTGTTGCTCTGAATTCATGTCATCGGTTAATTATCATTATTTACTCTCTGTGTGCAGTGCTCCTTGTTGGAAAAGCTGTTTCCATCAAAATCAAAAGTCCATTTGAAAACTAGACCCTGAGATACATATTTTTCCAAATGTGCACATTCACCAATAAACATGGGAGGTAGAAAATAAAAATGAAAGAAAAAACTGCCTATTTTTTTTCCTATCATTTTACTAACATTGAAATGCTAAGACTTGTGTTTAACATAAAAGTTATTGACAGATAATTGGAATCAGTGACTAAACCCCCCAAACTTCTAGAGACACTTATTCAAAAATTATTCAGGTTTTCTTAATTTCTTTTTTTTTTTCATCTTTTTTCATTTAGTATTATCATTGGACTAACCTTGATTTAGTCAGTTTTGAAAATGGTTTAATTTTACATGGAGTCTTTTGTCCCTATTACATTGATTTATAAACAACATATTATAGCTTTCCCCTCGCTCTTCTCCTTAAAAACTGTTCTTTCTTCTACAGGTTGCATGTTGTTTTCTTTTCCTTAATCTAAGCAGAGCCTTTCTTCAAGCTCAGAACCACATGGCTTTCATCTTCAGAGTCTTTTATATTCTTCTAGTCAGACTCTTTGTTCAGAGAGTCATCTTGGCTTTTGTTAAAGTGCGTATCATACGAGAAAAATGGAAGTCACCTAGTCCAATTCCCTCACACTATTGTGGCATTATTCCCTAGTTAGTATTTTTCAATACTTTGTCTGTTTTTAAATATCGAAAAGATACAAAGAATTATACAGTAGCTTGATAGCTCCATAGCTTATCTTCTTCACACTTAACCATTTTTTCTCATTAATGCTATTTGCATATTGTACTTCTAAATTTGCAAGAACTGCAAGAATCCCCTTCTTTTCCAATAAGTTTAAAAATATTCCTTCTCAGCCTATAGCCGTAACTTCATGTCTGCCTCTTACTACTTATCTTTTTCAAATATCTGTGGTCTGGTTTTGTCACCAGAGTTAGTCTTTTTTGTGGCCTCTGCCAATTGTGCCACAATTGTTAATCTGCTTTGTCTTTGTTAATTGTGATGGATTTGAACAATTCTCTCCCACTGCAAATTTCGCTATTGTCTCTAGTACTTTTAGCTGTGTGGTACTAAAGCTTAACACTTTTTACTTCGCAGTCCAATCCAATCTCTGTGGAGAAGATTGGATTGCCGTGATCATCAAATTAAATCAACAATTCCCACAATGGGAACAAAAAAATTGTACGTGTGCTGCATTTTGAGATCCTCAACAATTTGCAAGAGAATGTGGAAGTGCAGAGTAAGATAATGATCCATTTCTGTGGGGGACCAAGGCCACAGGAGGAAGAAGCAGCTTCGGTAGGTCGTCCCTGCATGTGTGGTTTCCTCTCTCTTTGCCTCCAGAATTTATGAACCCGGCAAGGACTCGCCTTGAAAAATCCTTTGCCAGCAGCTGCCCTGGGGTCTGCCTGCAGAGCAGCCTGTTACGGTGTGAGGGGTGGTTTCTCTCTGGGGATTTGTGCACCCTTCTGTTGGATAAAGTCCCCCCCCTTGTAAAAGTTGAGATTTCTAAATCCAATCTAGGGGATAACACAGTTTGAAAAAAAAGAGAAGAGATTTTTCTGATTTTTCTTTTGTAAACTTCAGAGACCTTCAGGGCAGCTGGGACACGTAAACCACGAGTCCCCTTCCATTTCCAAGTTCTGCTGAACTAGATGAAGACACTGAATTTTGTGGTAGTTGTTGCCTCAAAGAACAGGCTTTGAAACCCATGCCTCTGTCAGAAGAGCACAAGAGAGAGGGTGGTTTAAATCAGAGTGCTTTGATGTTTCTGCAGACACTGGGAATGTTCCCTCCTTCTCCCGGAGGCACATTAGAAAGTTAGAATTTGGGACAAGGTAAGGGACTCTTGGATGGAGAGAGCTGGGTATGTTAAAAAGTCTTTAGATAGATGGATCCGATACCACTGGAGAGTCTGGGGAACCTTTCTGGAGTTCGAGGGAAGATATCAAATGTGGGACCAGAGCAGGAGAGCAGGTTCAGAGGTCAGAGCAGGAAAGCAGAGCTGGGAGATGCAAGTGCTACAGGACAAGAGTTGTAGACATGTTGAAGGGACAGGGAATAAATAAGCTTACGTCAGGTCAACTTGCAGTTCTGGGTTTTTCTTCACCAACCCTCTGTACTCAGGTTAATTCTCAAAGAGTACCTGATGGACTCTACCTGCACTGGACCGGGGATGAAGGGAAAAAGAAGCCTCAGAAGCTCACAATGCATTTGGATATTTAAAAATCAGGGGTGTTGTCTCTGGCATGGCTAATGGCTGACTGTGTGCTAGAGAGCTGTAAGTCAGCCCTTTTCTTCCATTTTCATCCTGTTTACAGGTGGGAGTTTTTAACAGCTGTCTGCTTTGATATCTCCATGCTGCCACATTTCTCTCTGTGATTTCATCATAGACATGAACGTATACAACTTTAAAAAACTGAAAAGGTGGGATTTCATAAAACTCTTGATTTCTTTGCTAGGTAAGTGGTTAGCCTTCCCAGCCTTTAAATGCCCTCTGCACAGTCCTTGAATTTTGATGAATTGATGACTTGAACCCAGATGTTTTGGCTTTTCACTTCTAAAGCAATTGATGTTCATTAGCAAACAGGGATGCTGAAATACTTCTTTCTCTGTGGGACAACCTCTATTTGGAAATGTAATTTGTTGCAGCGGGACATTAATTCTGCCCCTTTTTCCTCAACCTTTCTTACTTGTTCAGCAGTACAATAACACTTAGAAAAGAAAAATACATTAGAACAGAACGTCATAGAATGGAACAGAATTTTCCCCTGGGGGAATTTTTGCCCCCGAGGTAGCCTAGCCAACCTCCTGGGGGTTTTTTTTTGCTTTCCTCTGCAGCACTGAGCAGGGCCCTTGGAGCACTACCATGTGGAACGTAAGACAGCAGAGCAGAGGAACATGCTGCTCAGCCATATCTTTTGAAGCTGATTATATTAAACTAGAGCTTACCTCAACGCTCTTTACGTTCAGAAATACTCCTTTAATGTAACAATTTAAATGAGATACATATATGTGTAAGAGAAATTTTTCATTTTTTTTTTTTTTTATCGGAGCACTACCATGTGGAACGTAAGACAGCAGAGCAGAGGAACATGCTGCTCAGCCATATCTTTTGAAGCTGATTATATTAAACTAGAGCTTACCTCAACGCTCTTTACGTTCAGAAATACTCCTTTAATGTAACAATTTAAATGAGATACATATATGTGTAAGAGAAATTTTTCATTTTTTTTTTTTTTTATGTCTTGAGAATTCAATAACCTTTCCAGATTTTTTAAGTGTTAGGTTTTTTCTTTGTCTGTGTATTGTAATTGCTGTCATGCTGGTTTCAGTCAAGCCTGAGATTCACTCCATCAGAGCTGCTGGTGTAAAAGCGTGTACTTGCCCCTAACCCTTTTCTGTGAAAATGATCCAGGTTAACCTCCCGTTCTCCCACCTCCATAGGATTAAACTATTTATGCTAAGTGCATTTTGATAAAACAGGGCAAAGGAGAGGCTGTATGTTTAGCTGGTCTGATAGATCTGGAAGAAAATATAAACCAGTCTTATCTCTTGCCTTCCCAGAGCTAATGGCACCACACACGCTCTAAGGAAAAGTCCCTCGATCGGTGTTTATTTCCAGCAAACATGGAAATGATCAGGAAACCCTCCAAAGGAAAAAATGCCCCATTCCTTTCACTCTCCTTTGTCTGGGCTAGAAAAATGACCTACCTGGCAGCATCCCTACTCCATCCTGCCATTTTGGAGGCATCTCTGAAGATGTGCAGAGGAGCATGGGGTGGCTTCTCTGCTCTGCTGAGGGCAGAACCTCTTTTGAGCAATTTGGTGGGGGCCTAGCCGCTTTTCTAATTGCAGAGGGGGGGGCAGCTTAACCTGCCACCTTTTGGGGCACATCTGCTGCGTGGCCCCCCCTGGATGGGAGCAGCAGAAGAGAGGAGAGGGCAGAGGAGGGGAGGAGATCTCATTACACAGCTTGGGCACACCATGATACTACGTCTGACCAAAGCCACGGTGACCTCTGTAGATGTGAGTCCTTGTGGCTCTTACAGTTGGGGGAGCCTCATTTTCCTTCATATCCTTTATTTTGTGGGGGATTATAGAGGTCTAGGCATAATGTAAGCATACAAATGTGTCAGCAAAAGGCAGAGGAGGAGAGGGCTTTGAAGGATCTTGTAAATGAAGACAAGAAGTTTGAACAAATTCAAGCAGTAGGATTTTCTTAATGTAAAGAGCTGGTGAGAGCATGTGAATTGATGGTAGAAGTGGTTATTATGAACTGAATTAATAGGGGATGTGATAGACAGAACAAGAGCTCCAGCTGCATGGGCAGTCATATGTCAGACAGGGGGAGAGGAAGGCATAAAGATCAACACTTTGATTTGCGACCTTCAGGATGAGCTTAAATTTGTGAGCAGCATTTCGGAAAGAGAAATCACAACTTTCACATCAGATCCGTGCTGGTTTTGCATGTATTATTAAAAGAGATGGCTTTATAATCTATTATTAAATCATCATAAATAATTCATTCTGCTGCTGTTTCTTTGCAGGCGACTGCAAGAGTGACATTTTAGGCTGTTACCACAGGGTGTCTCTCACTGGTAGATTTTGGCATCCTATCCGATACGACCACTGTCATTTCTAGGCCAATAATTACTTTCTCCTATTTGGTCAAGATAATTCACTTCAAAGGATTGCTTTGATTAAGGAAATCCATTAATATGATCTCTAGATAATGATGCTTCTTTGCTTGAGTCTTCTCAGTGTTTGGACAGCACATTTTTCTATAATCCATTGAGGAAGATCAGTGTCATTTGAAGTTTACTTTAATGGGCATCCTTCTGTCAAACAGTTAATATTTGCTAGCTTCCAGAATGAATTAATTGAGAAAAGTAAATCTATATGATATTATTGAAGGAAACATCTGTGCCTATCTCTTACACAGACCCATTTAATGTAAATCCATGGAAGTGTTCACCCGAGGAACAGTCTCGTTCTTGTTAACTGTCAAGTTAACAAGACGCTGTCTTGTTCCACAAACTGTCACAATGCTACCCAAAATGCTGATTTCATACTCCACAAACCAGAAAAATGAAAGAAATGTTGTTCAGGAAATTGTGATCTTCTTGATCTTTTTATTAACTTCTTCCAGGAAAGGAAGAAATGTTACAAGAAATCTGTTAAAGGAAATGTATTCCTTTAAGAGATGAAATTGCTGCCTCAGCCCATGAGAACAGCTTTCCACACAAGCTCAATCATAGACATGTATTTTATTCAGAATTAGAATAGCAATGCTCTGAAGAGTAGACAAAAAATAAGCAGAGATTGTTCCGGTAGAGGAACAGTTGGGACACATGTGCAGAAGACAGAGCAAGTTAAAAATATTTGGAGGTAATACTGTCTTTTAAAAATAGTTGCCTAATTTATGGCATGCACAGGTATATGTTTTGGGTGAAATATTTATGCTTTTTTTTCCACCCCAACATGTGCTTTAAGCACTTTTGGGGGAGTATAATCATATTTTTGTTTTGGGTTATTCTGTTTGGGGTTGAATTTGAAACCCCCATATATTTGAACCTCTCTCTGATGGGTGATTGAGGCAAATGATATGCAATACCTGTGAAAAATGCCTTCTTGTGTGCGTTCCACACTGCTTGACTTCACTACAAACTTTAAATCTTGGTTTGGCTTTTTCGGCAGGGTAGACTTCGGATTGTCTGATACCTCTTACTTCCCCTCCTGCAGCGCTGGACTTTTTACCCTGGACTTTGCTTCAATTATTTGTGTTAACGTCACCAACCACAAGCAGTAAATTCCACCTGAGAAATCATTGAGCTGCAACTAATTAATCAACTGGTTAATATAGTGGATGGAGATGGTGAGTGTATGTGTGTGCCAGTGGAACACCACCTGCTGTGCCTGTCATCCACTTACTCACATCCTTCCTCTGATTTAGAAATCTCAGGAGGCAATGGTAAAGATAGCTCGCCTTTGGAATATTTTACATCTGTATCTACCAACAAAATAGCTGCCTATCTCACTTAGATTCTAAGTTATTTAAAGTATCCGTGCTCACCTCTATTAGTAGTTCACTTCCTTTCCATGGAACAATTAAATGTCCAGTAAATTTAACTTGTTATGGGGACTAATGCTATCTCATTTTGTTGTTTCTGATCTTTTCTAAGTTGAAAACAAAAAAGGGGCAAAGGTAAGAAGAGGTCCTGTGTCACATTGTTTGAAAACAAAAAAGGGGCAAAGGTAAGAAGAGGTCCTGTGTCACATTTCACTGATACTTCCATGAGATGCAGTAATATTGTACTACTAGAGTTAAAAACGGTGAGAGATTTTTTTCAACAAATCATTTAAATATGAAGGTCTAGATATTCTGTTAAAAGTAATTATGAAGAATAAAACGTTCATGAACAGCAAACGCTTGAAAAGAGAATCTTTTTTTCTTCTATAGTTTATATTTTTATTTGAGGATAGGTATTATTTCATGTAACTAGCATACACTTTACTTTTCTTAATCATAGCTGGAGTTCCCTTAAAATGTAGTTTAAATCTCAGTGAATCAGAGATTGAGCACAGCCATTTCAGCCCCACACACGGCTGTTTGATGTAGAGTGAAGACAGCAAATACTACCAAGATGAATCTTCAACTCACTGTTCCCACCCGTGTCCTGTTCTTATTTTTGTGCTCCTCCGGATGTTTGAGACACATCATTTTCTCAAATGAGAGCTGTGGTCATTTGGCACACTGAGCTACACTCTGTCCTTTGGGGTCAGCAGAACCCAAGCAGATGCCTTCTTTTCTGTAAGTGCAATAAACCCACTTGAACTTTAATTGACACACTTGTAAAGGCAAACACTAGCTTCACTGCTATGTGAGGGAAATAATTGGTCTCCTTTACTGAAGTCACTTGGAGAGAATCCCAAAGCTTATGAAAGTATGTGCTCCAAGGGTGAAGAACCCCTCACGAATGTACGCATTTGAGAACCCTGGAAAGATCTGTGACAGTGATGGAAAACATGAGCCAAGATGTCTCTGACACGTGACCTATCTGTCCTCCCTTCCCCTTTTTCGACGGCAGCGAGGAGCCGCCACGTGCTTCTGGCACGCTGCCAGCTAATATTGTCCAAATTCCCCATTAAGAGGGAAAAGTATTTACTGTGCATCACTCCTCTGTGGGGGAAAGGGAGGCAGCACTCGCAAAGGGAATGCATGACACCGGGGAAGCTCTCAGGGTCTGGTCCTCCAGCAAACGGCAGCTGGAGCTCTGCCCCGTGGCAGGGCAAGGGCAACTGGGAAACACCAGTGGGCAATCTTTGAGCCTGGCTCACATTTTATGCAATTTCTACCAAACGCCGTGGGATGTGTCGGTGTAAAGAGGTGTTAAGTGATTTGTGCGTGAACTGGGGTTGCCTCAGGGCTTTTAAAGATGGCAAGATTAAAATAGGATGATAGAAATCTAACGGTGTGGATGTAATAGCAAGTTCAACTCAGCCTCAATGAAACCACGGGCTCTTTTGATTGTCTATTTTACTTTAGAAGGAGAACTACAGTAGGAATTAGGACTGGAGAAAATTAGAGATGTTATGTATTGCACTCATTTTATGCCTCCAAGTAACATTTTATTTACTGTAGCAATATTTTCCATTTTATACAATGCTGCATTTTTCCATGGAATGGAAATTTATGGAATTTCCCACCTAAGAAGCATCTTAGGATCTATCTTGTTCAGCCCTAAAGACAGTCTTTCATGCACCTAGGAAGGACAATTAATCTTTTTTTTTGTGCTAAGGAAAGGCTGGCTGCTTCGTAACTGCACTGATGAAATTTCACATGTGGAGTCAGAAATCCTGGGCTCGGGCTGAACTCAGGGGGGCTTTGCTGCTTTCTGCTGCAGGTAGGTCTATGGTGGTGCTGTGTGCTGCTCCACCAACCTCTGCAGAGTTAGCTGAATATTAAGGGTTGTAAAATGACCCTTGAAATATTCTCTCAGATGGCTGCAAGGGCATCGATGACTCAATCCCGTAAGATTTCAGACTTCAGCTCTGGAAGATTATCTGTCAAGAGAAATTGTAACAGCATTTTTATTTCTGAAAAGAGAAATAATATGTGTGTTTTCCATCTCTCTTCTCGTACCTTTCTGCCTGATTTTCCAAGCTGAATTGTTTCTCAGAGACACAACCATGTATGGAGACAGCCTACAATATTCCCTTGCTGGCGTTTCCCAAGCTGCTCAGACAGCCTTGTCATGAAAAAAATGAATGCATTTTCTGAGTAAAAATTCAGGGCCTCTAGAACATAACTGACAGTGAAGTGTTTAAAGCCCCGTAAATTAATTTTGACTTTATTTAGTCTAGAAGGAGTAGAGCCTTGCACGCATTTTGCTAATGTTTACATTAAAAATGAAGGCATGATTTGTTTCCCGTGCCTGGGCCAAATTACGAAGACTTTCTGTTATGCTAAAGCTTCTGCCTGATGTGCAAAAAGAAGAATAGCCATGTGCTACAGGAAGAGATCACAACGTGTCTGACACACAGCCACCAGCAGCCTCGGGATGCTCCTTTTGATAAGAGAGAAGCAGCTGGGAGTCAGTGGGAGAGCCCAGCTCTTACCGATTCATCCTCATGTCCCTTGTCAAGTTTTCCACCCTAGAAATTAGTACGGAAACAAAGGAATTTTCCGGTTCCTTCAGGGAAAGGCTACGTGTCGTGCCAGCGGAAGGGCTGTCATGTCATAGCTGGGTATGCAAAATTAAACCATCTCAGAGGTGCTGAACACTCACAGCTTGTCACCTCTGAAACACATACACGCTGCTTAGATGCTTGGCTCTCATCAGGAGAACCCTGCTGAGATCACAGAGCACATTCACACACGGCTTTAAAAATGCAGTTTTAGAAGGCTGGCAAAATATTTGTGTCTCCCCTAACCCGTGCCTGCTCTTATATAAAAAATTAAGATCTTTACATACAAAAATGTCATTTTTTTCTCACCCTTTGGTTCAGTTTATAAAAGCATAAAGAATTTCAGGTCATTGGATTTGACTGACTTAAAATCAATTTGGATTTTATGTGCATCAGTATACGCCAGGGTGGCCTTTGAGTCACAGGAAGAAGCCATTTTTTTAAATGATGTATTTTTTAGCATGTTTGTACATTTCCTATATTGATGGCAAAAACACAGGAGAAAAGATTTGCGTGGAATTACACAAGCATAAAATAAAGGAGGAAATAATTTTAATGACCTGCAGATGCCTTTTAGTTTTTTAAATTTCTGGAGCAGGAAAGGCATGCTCCTAGGAGCACTGAATGGGAAAGATGACCTACTTTAGTTTAAAACCACAGATGGGCTGAACCTACTTTTTCAAACCTCACTCTAGTAAGAAATACCATTAAAATGTGGTCTTCATGTATCTTTTATACAAAATTGCTGTGCTAGGAAGAGGAGAAAAATCTTTCCACCCAACACTGGGCCAAGTCTCTCCACACAGGCGAGTGGCTGCTTCGTGTAGGCCAATACTTGAGGTGGCAAGGGAAGGCAATGTTGCTTTCCATAATGTAAAGTCTTTGGCATTTTCATATATATTTTTTATAATTATTATTATTTTTAATTTCTGATGGATCAGTTTAGCCTCTGAAGCAGGAGAATTTCTTACCTTACCTCGCACTGGCCTGAACACTCTGGTACTCATGAGAGTACTTGTCCTGGATGGCTTGACTCCTTCCATCTCTTCTCATCTCAGACTCCTGGGACCTTTCCATACGGAAACAACTGCCTACCTGTCTGCTGCTATCAAGTTGTTTGGGTTTTTTTTCAGTCAGGGGCTTATTAGCAGATTTAAGTTTTCTAAAACAATGCCTGAATTAGCGCGATTGCGGCACTGTCTGCAGGGTACCTGAAAAAGGGTTAGTGTGATCTCTGGAGGTTGTATGTTTGGAAATTACAACAGAGTATGTTTTTGAGGCTGTTGTTACTGCATCTTGTTGGGGGTGAGATTCAGAACTTTGCACAGCAAAGGGCATTTCCAGCATTTTTTATCTGAAAATGAATTGGATTTCTACTACTGGTGTAGGGACACGATGCTGCTACGGCAGATTTGCAGCATGGAAAGGCTTGTAGCTTTTCTAACGTAAATTTGTGGGCATTATTGCAACAGAGAGGGAGAGGCAGTCTTCATGAAAAGCTTCAAACAGCCACAGTTTGAACCATCCTGCTGATGCTTCTAACGCTGTGACAGTTTTTTTTCAAATGCATCTGTGAATCAGACTTACTCATTTTAGATCATGTCGCTGAAGATAACACCTAGCACAGTTGGCTTGTGATTCAATAGAACACTCTAAATTAGTGCATTTACCTATACATTTTAGCTATTGTTCTGCCTCAAAGGTACTGTTTGGACCGTCACACTACCTGCTACAAGCATAAAATAGGAAGTGCTTGCTGAATCTTGATAGATGGAACATTCACTTGTAAAATTTGTGAGTTTGTCATCTGAAACAGGTTAAGAAAAAAAATACAAGAAAAATTGTCAGCATTATCTCCATATCCTATGCGACAAAAAATGTTGCCTGTATGCTGTGTATTGTATAATGCATACTGTTTAATGTATGGAGTCATAGAATCATAGAATTGTCTAGGTTGGAAGGGACCTTTATGATCACCGGGTCCAACCATCAACCCAACGCTCCCAAACTACCACTAACCCATGTCCCACAGCACCATGTCTACGTGGCTTTTAATATTGCATACAAAGCACAATACGTCCTGACCCTCCTGAAGATCCGTCTAAATTCTTGAAAATGCTAATTGTAACTTCAGATATTGTCAGTAAGAGAATCTACGAGGGAATACACCAGATACACCAGAGAGATGGGATGTCATCCAAAAGGACCTGGACAGGCTGGAGAGGTGGGCCCAGGTGAACCTCATGAGGTTCAACAAGAGCAAATGCAAGGTTCTGCACCTGGGCCGGAACAATCCTCACCATCAGTACAGACTGGGGGGTGAGGTACTAGAAAGCAGCCCTGAGGAAAGGGACTTGGGGGTGCTGGTGGAGGAGAAGCTGGACATGAGCAGGCAGTGGGCACTTGCAGCCCAGAAGGCAAATCACATCCTGGGCTGCATCAAAAGCTGCATTGCCAGCAGGTCCAGAGAGGTGATTCTTCTGCTTTACTCTGCTCGTGTGAGACCTAACCTGGAATACTGTGTCCAGGTTTGGAGTGCTCAACACATGAAGGACAAGCACTTGCTTG
>NW_015090882.1:2440938-2442413 GCF_001431845.1 Calidris pugnax
CTGCGGGGGGGTGGGACTAGATGGCCTTTGGAGGTCCCTTCTGGCCTGGGCAATTCTATGATTCTATGAAACCAAGATCTTGGTGTTAGGAAGGATGCTCCAGCAAGTCTGCAGCGTACATGCCTTCACACTTGCCACTTCACTGCAGTTCCTTCTGGCAGGGACAGCTTGCAAACACTCCTTACAGAGCACAGGTGGCAGCCCCTCCACCCAAGGATGATCTCCCTGAGCTATGGTGTATTTATGGTTTATGGTATTTTATAAGATTTGCTCACACATGGTAGGAGGCTCATTAATAACTGACACACTTAAATGTCTGCAGAGCTATTTTGATGCTGTGGATTCCCAGCCTTCTCTGTGGTTTCCCAAGTTTTCCATCTCCTTCAGCCTAGGTAGTAGCATAAATCAGAGTGTGTGTGTCGAGCAGTTGGCTTTCAGAGGCATGTGCAATATGGGATTCTGCTACTGGGTTGGGGTCCTGCTCTCCAAATGAGCTCAGAAGCACCGTGCTACACAAGTGTGCTGAGAAGATTCAGGAACAACCTGACTCATGCATAAAGTACACCTTGTTCTTGTGTATGGCATGGAAATATTTTTGAAATTTAAAGTTTTATGGTGCATTTTATGCTACATTATTGAACAGGTTGCCCAGAGAAGCTGTGGCTGCCCCATCCCTGGAGGGGGTCAAGGCCAGGCTGGATGGGGCTTGGAGCAACCTGGTCTGGTGGGAGGTGTCCCTGCCCAGGGCAGGGGGGTTGGAACTGGATGATCTTTAAGGTCCCTTCCAACTCTAACCATTCTGTGATTCTACATTTGACCTTTAACAACGGCAGTGATTTAGTGTGACCAAGTCAACAGTTACTGCAGTGGAGTGTTCATGTACCTAGAAACATCCTCTGGCTCTTGACCACCGAGCAGCACCATTATTTTTTAGCTAACCAAAGGCTTCTTTAGCAGCTTCTCAGCCTGATGTTTCTTGCCAGAGATGGGAAGTTCCTAGAGAGAGCGCTCCAGGAACGCAGCCTTTCAAATATGGATGAAAACGAAGGAGCTACCCCATTCTCTAAGCGGGGCCGGGCGGAGATGAGATGGTAACATACATAAAATACATTAAGCATTTTTTTTTTAGAGCTCCTGCCTGCTCTGCCCCGGCCCTGTGCGGGTCTAAATACCGGGTGTGGGACCCCGCCGGTGCCCTGCCGGAGAGGAGGGGACCGGGGACGGGTGTGTGTGGGGGGTGCTATCTAGGTCAGAGCCGGGTCCTCCTCCGCTCCCAGCGAAGCCACCCCGGGGAGGGAGAGAGGGAGGGAGGGAGTGCTGCCCTGGTGTGCCCGTGCAGACACGCCGCCGCGCACACGTGCACGCTCGCGTGCCCGTGCACACACACTCACGCGTGCACACACACTCACGCGTGCACACTTCCCGCGCGTACGCTCCTTCCCTCCCTCCCTCCCTCCGCCCCGCTGCGGCCCCCC